>NW_012267227.1:2376069-2385523 GCF_000151885.1 Dipodomys ordii
AGCCGGAAGTGGTGCTGTGGCTCAAGTGGTAGAGCGCTAGCCTTGAGCTGAAGAGCTGAGGGACAGCGCCCAGGCCCAGAGTTCAGGCCCCACGACCGTACTCCCCCCCCCAAAAAAAAAAGAAAGTAGAAATATGGCACAAGTGGTAGGGTGCTAGTCTTGAGCAAAAGAGCTCAGGGACAACAATGCCCAGGATTCGAGTTCAAGCCCCAGGACTAGTACACGAAGAGGAAGGAGGAGGAGGAGGAAGAGGAGGAGGGAGGGGGAGGAGGATAGGAGGAGGAAGGGGGAGGAGGAGGAGGAGAGGAGGAGCAGAAGAGGAGGAGGAGGAGGAGGAGGAAGAGGAAGAAGAAGAGCAGGAAGAGGAGGAGGATGGGGGAGGAGGAGGATGGGGGAGGAGGAGGAGGAGAGGAAAAGTGGAGGAAGGGGGAAGAAGAGGAGGGGAGAAGGAAGAGGAGGAAGAAGAGGAGGACTGGGAATGTGGCTTAATGGTAGAGTGCTTGCCTAACATGCATGAAGCCCTGGGCTCAGTTCCTCAGTACCACATAAACAGAAAAAGCCAGAAGTGGCACTGTGGCTTAAGTGGTAGAGTGCTAGCCTTGAGCAAAAGAAGCTCAGGGACATTGCCTAGGCCCTGAGTTCAAGCCCTAGGGCTGACAAAAAAAGAAAGAAAGAAAAAAACAAAAGAAACCCAAGTAGTATCCTTAGACTGTGAGCCTTTATGGGTTCTCTCTGCCAGCCTGCTGTGCTGAGTTGGAGTAAGGCGGTTGGAAGGGCCACAGAATCTGGATGGGGCCGAGCTGTTGGGGTTCGAATCTCCATTCTACTGTACATCCTACTGTGTTCTTAGATTAGACATGTTTTCTCAAGCTCCCATAACTTCAGATTTCTCACAAGTAAAACAGAGGTAATAGTAAATCTTCATAGGTTCTGTGTGTGTGTGTGTGTGTGTGTGTGTTAGCACTGAGGTTTGAATTCAGGGCCTTTTACTCTTGCTTAGCTTTTTCCTTCAAGGTTAGTGCTCTACCACTGAGCCACAGCTCCACTTCTGTCTTTTTGGTGGCTAATGAGAGATAAGAGTCTTATAAACTGTTTTTGTTTTGTTTTTTTTGGTCATGGGCTTGAACTCTGGGCTTGGGCACTGTCCCTCAGTTCTTCATCTCAAGGCAAGCACTCTACTGTGTGAGCCACAGTGCCACTTCCAGTTTTCTAGTGGTTTATTGGAGATAAGAGTCTCCTGGACTTTCCTGCCTGTGCTGGCTTTGAACCTCAGTCCTCAGATCTCAGCCTCCTGAGTAGCTAGGATTATAGACATGAGCCACAGGTGCCTGTTGACTCTCCCTAAACATTTTAGTCTAGGTTGGCCTTGAATCTCAATCCTCAGATCTCAGCCTCCTGTATATTTAGGATTGTAGGCAATGAGCCACTAGTGTCTATCTTCCTTTGTGCAAATTAGAGACTCTGCTTCTCCTTTAAAAAAAAATATTGTGATTGTAAAGGTGATGTACAGAGCGGTTACAATTACATAAGTCAGGTGACGAATACATTTCTTTTTGGTTATTACTCCTTCCCTCGCTCTCTCCCAGTCTTTCCTTCCCATCCTCACCCAAAAAGTTCTTTTCCACATAGTGTCTAGAGTCGATGCTGCTTCTGGTAGCTCTGGACTTCTCTATTTGGGGGAGGATCACTGAGATAAAGATAACTCTCAGTGTCATCCATGATGGAAATGGAAATCCTGTCTCTCCTCCCCAGCTTCTGGCTCAGACTTCCCTACCCAGTCCCCTAAGGAGGGAAAGGAAGCCACATCTCTCTGTCAATCCCACTTTTCAGGGTCCCTGCGTGGAGACACGGAGCGCATCTGGAGCCCTTGGTCTCCCTGGACCAAGTGCTCAGCGGCCTGTGGTCACACCGGAGTCCAGACCCGCACACGCACCTGCCTGGCAGAGACCGTGTCAATGTGCACTGAGGCCACCGAAGAGGGCCAGCTCTGCGTGAGCCAGGCCTGCAGAGGTACCCTGCTCCCTCCTGTCACTGGACAAGGAAGGGTGGTGGGTTAGAGGGTTAGCCTGAATCCGATTATTCACTCTCACCTAGTCTTAATTCAGCATGTATCATCAGAGGCTGTGATGGGAAATAATGAGGGTACATAGGAACACAGAGCTGGGTCAGAGATCGTAGCTTGGAGAAATCCAGGAAGACCTGCTGGAGGAGGTATCCTGAGCTAAGTTGGATGGATGGGCAGGAATTAGTCACCCAGGCAAGCAAGGGAGGGTTACAAAGGCTTGAGGATGGAAGGGAGAGGATGTGAAGTCTGGAACGTGGGTTGGAAGACTGGGTCAGAATCCATAAAACCTAGCTGACGTGGCTCTTTGTCCAAACAGCATGTGACCTGACCTGCTCCATGGGGCAGGCGAATGCTGACTGTGACGCCTGCATGTGCCAGGATTTCATGCTTCATGGGGTTATCTCCCTCCCTGGGGGGGCCCCTGCCTCAGGGGCTACTGTCTACCTGCTGACCAAGACACCCAAGATGCTCACCCGGACAGACAGTGATGGCAGGTTCCAAGTCCCCGGCTTGTGTCCAGATGGCAAAAGCCTCCTGAAGGTCACCAAGGTCAAGTTTGCCCCCATTGTGCTCACCATGCCAAAGACCAGCCTGAAGACAGCCACTGTCAACGCAGAATTCAACAGGGCAGGTAACTCTGTGGTGTGCTCAGTGCTAGCTTTCTCAGCTTAGGCCAAGAAAACCCAAATCTTTACTATCGTCCATAGGCCCTAGATCATTGGGGGCTCCCTCATTGTTCCTACATTCCCCCCAGCCACTCTACTCCAGCCACAATGCCTCCTAACTTTTCTGCAAATATAGCTGTCTCTGGGCCTTTGCACTTGCTGTATATATTTTGTATGGCGTGTTTTTCCCCCATATATTGATAGGTCTGGCTCCCTAAAGGATGAGCTCTTCCTTAGTCACTTTGTGTATGTGTGTGTACACTTGTGTGCATACGTGTGTGCTAGATGCTTTCCCATAGCTTTCTTGCTCAAGGCTGATGCTTTACCACTTGAAACACATCTCCACCTTCAGCTTTTTTGCTGGTTCATTGGCAATTAGAATAGCACTGACTTTCCTGCTTGGGGCTTTGAACTATAATCCTTAGATTTCAGCCTTCTGAGTAGCTAGGATTACAAGCATGAGCCACTACTTCCCCCTGGTCCCTTGCTGTCAACTTATCTGTAGGAGGTTTGGAGATCATGGAGAGAGGGGGGTTGGGAGCTCAAACTGGCACTGACTGGCCAAAAACTCTGCTGGGAACAATCAAATGTGAATATGACATTATTCAAACAGCCATTTCTGTCCCAGGAATCATGGCTGACACAAGGTTTCTTGGATTCTCCATTGTGCCACTCAGTTTATGCCTGAGAAGCCCCACAAACAGGTTCTGAGATAAGGTGTGATGGGGAAAACTCTATTCCAATCTAGTTCCTCTAGAAACAAGCTCAAACTGGGCACCCACAGCTCACATCTATAATCCTAGCAATTCAGGAGGCTGAGATCTGAGGATTGAGATTTGAAGCCAGTCAAGACAGGAAAGTCTGTGAGAGTCTTACCTCCAATTAACAACCCCCTCCCCCTCAAAAAAAAAGAAATAAAGAAAAGGTGGAAGTGGAGATGTGGTTTAAGTGGTAAAGCACCAGCCTTGAGTTAAAAAAAAAGCCAAGCCACAGTGCAATGCCTTGAGTTCAAGCCTCAATATTGGCATAAAAAAGAAAAGAAAGAGGGGGGGAAGGATGGAAGGAAGGAGGGAAGGGAGAAAGGAAGGAAGGAAGAAAAGAAAGAAGAAGAAAGAAAGGGAGAGGAAGGAAGGAAGGAAGAAAGGAAAGAAAAGAAGAAAAGGAAAAGAAAGGAAAGGAAAGGGAAAGGGAAAGAAAGGAAAGGAAACACTCAGAGTAGGGTGAAGCTATTCAACTTAAGCACCAACAAATACCTGAGAGAACAACTCTACAGAACCTGTTATTAAACAAACAAATAACCAAAGCACAAATAAATAAATGTTTCCCATCTTCTGTCGCAGAAACTCCCTACATTGTGATGAACCCTGCGAGCAAAGCACGGAGATCCGGGCAGAGTGTTTCCCTGTGCTGCAAGGCCACGGGCAAGCCCAGTCCAGACAAGTACTTCTGGTGTGTATGCTGCCAGCCGCCCTGCTCAATTCTCTTCTTGGAAATCAGCTTGCTTCCACTGAGTCTAAATAATAATAATAATAATAACCAACAGACAAGTGTTAGCAGTCAGGCCCTGGGGTGTGGCCTGTATATGCTCAATTGTAAATGGGGATTCCTGGGTAGAGGCTGCCCAAACTATACCAGTAAGCACACTGGCATCTCAATGCTGGGGTCTTCCAGACTATCTCTGCTCACAGGGATCTGACCTGCACACACAGAACAAGATTTCTATAGTTTTCATGCTTCTGTATCAAAGACAGACAAGGCCAGAATACCCCAGTGCTATGAGTCCTGCTTTTTTTTTTTTTCCGGTCGGTCATGGGGCTTGAACTCAGGGACTAAGTTCTGTCCCTGAGCTTTCTTTTTCTTTTTTCTTTTTTTTGGTGGGGGGAAGGTCAGTTGTGGGGCTTGAACTCTGGGCCTAGGCACTGTCCCTCAGCTCTTCAGCTCAAGGCTAGTGCTCTACCACTTGAGCCACAGCGCCTCCGGTTTTCTGGTGGTTTGCTGGAGATAAGAGTCTCACAGACTTCCCTGCCCGGGCTGGCTTTGAACTGTGATCCTCAAATCTCAGTCTCCTGAGTAGCTGGGATTACAGACGTGAGCCACTGGTGCCCAGCTGTCCCTGAGCTTTTTTTTTTGTTCAAGGCTGGTGTTCTACCAGTTTGAGTCACAGTTCCACTTATGATTTTCTGGTGGTTAATTGGAGGTAAGAGTCTCACAGACTTTCCTACATGGGCTGGCTTTGTCCTGTGGTCCTCAGATCTCAGCCTTCTAAGTAGGTAGGGTTATAGGCAAGAGCCACCAATACCTGGCTAAGCCTGCCTTTTTAAATTTTTATTTTTAATGCTAGTCCTTGGGGCTTGAATTCAAGGCTTAGACACTGTCCCTCAGCTTTTATATTCAAGGCTGGTGCTCTATCACTTGAGCCACAGCTCCACTTCCAGCTTTTTTGTGGTTAATTAGAGATAAGAGTCTCAGGGACTTTCCTGCCCAAGTCTGGCTTTGAACTGTGATCCTCAGATCTCAGCATCTGAGTAGTAGGATTACTGGTGTGAGACAGTGCTTCGCCAGTCCTGCTTTTCCATAGTTATTTTGGAGATAGAGTCAAGCAAACTTTTCTGCCTGCACTGACTTTGAACCTCAATCCTATAGATCTTAGCCTCCTGAGTAGCTAGGATTACAGGCATAGACCCACTACCTGGCTTCATTCCTGTTGTTTTGTAAACCAGAGAGGTGAGATGATACATCCAAGGATGCACAGCCAGTTAAGTGTGTGTGGGGGGCGGGGAGAGGACTAGGGAGACCCAATTACTCCACTCCCAGTGCAATCCATATTCTTAGGTGAGCCATGTCACAAGTGGTGCTGAGATCTGCAGGAACTCATCCTCCACCCATCTTCCTAGCTATTTGGTCCTGGCACTGTCCCCATGGATACCCTCCACCCCCCCCCCAACATGTGCAGCTTGCTCAGACTTGACCTCTCCATTCTTGCAGGTATCACAATGACACGCTACTGGATCCATCCCTCTACAAGCACGAGAGCAAGCTGGTACTGAGAGATCTGCAGCAGGACCAGGCTGGAGAGTACTTTTGTAAGGCACAGAGTGATGCTGGGGCTGCGAAGTCCCAGGTTGCTCAGCTCACGGTCATAGGTAAGCCTATCTGGTTCCCAGGGATCCTGGGCGTGCCACAGGACTGGTGGTGACAACTCAGGGTTTTCTGTGGTATGCCCTCAGGGACACAGAGATAGCACACAAGTCAAGGGATGTGGGCTTTTTTTTTGGCGGCAGAGGTGGGAGGGAGAGGAGGGTAGGGTTAGTGCATGTGTGTGTGTGTGTGTATTGATCCTAGGCTTGAACTCAGGACCTGGGCCCTGGGCACTGTCCTTGAGCGTTTGTACTCAAGGCTAGCGCTCAACCACTTGAGCCACACTTGGATTTTGGGTGATTAATTGGAGGTAAGAGTCTCAAAGAATTTCCTGCCTGGCCTGACTTTGAATTGCAATCTTCAGATCTCAACTTCTGGATTAGCTAGGATTAGTGACACCTGACCAAAAGGTAAATTTTTTTGGCCAGTCCTGGGACTTGAACTCAGGGCCTGGGCACTGTTCCTGAGCTTTTTTTTGCTCAAGGCTAGCAGTCTACTACTTGAGCCACAGTACCACTTTTGGCTTTTTCTGTTTATGTGGTACTGAGGAATGGAACCCAGGGCTTCATTCATATTAGGCAAATACTCTACCACTGAGCCACATTCCCAGCCCCAGAAGGTGTTTTTTTTTTTTTTTTTTTTTGGTCTGGTCATGGGCCTGAATTCTGGGCCTGGGCGCTGTCCCTCAGCTCTTCAGCTCAAGGCTAGCGCTCTACCACTTGAGCCACAGCGCCACTTCTGGCTTTTTTTTTTTTTCTGCTTATGTGGTGTTAAGGAATTGAACCCAGGGCCTCAGGCATGCAAGGCAAGCGCTCTACCGCTGAGCCACCTTCCCAGCCCCTCAAGAATATCTTCTGAGTTGCCTTTTACAATCATAGTTCCTCCTCCTTCTCCCCGCCCCCCCTCCCCACAGGCCTGGGTGCTGTCTCTGAGCTTCTTTTGCTCAAGGTGAGCACTCTACCACTTGAGCCACAGTGCCACTTCTAGCTTTTTTGAGTAGTTTATTGGAGATAAGTCTCATGGAGTTTCCTGCCCAGGCTGGCTTCAAACTGTGACCCTCCCTCAGTCTCCTGAGTAGCTAAGATTACAGGTGTGAGTCACTGGCACCTGGCTTCATGGTTCCTTTATGAAGCCTGGAAAGAGCATCCCCCACATACATAATTACATTGTGTTGTCAATGATGTTTTGCTTCCCTATGTATCTGCTTTGTTCTTACTTACAGGCTTTGTGTAGCCCAGGGCAGATGTCAATAAATGCACTTTCTGGAGTTTGACTCTGAAGCCACCATCTTATTATTTTGACCATCAAAAGGAGTTAGGTGCTCGGAGCACAGGGTCTCTGGGAAGCAGTCACGAGGTGAGACGAAGCTCAGCATCCTGTCCCCATTACAAGGCCAGGCAAAGAGACACATACTCCAATGTTCAAGTTCATTCTCATGGATCATATTTTCCATCTGCAGGGAAGAGCAGAGATTCCTGGAGTTATGAGCATGTTCTGGGCTCCTGAGCAAGACCAAAAATATGTCCCAATTTTTGTCTTTTCTTTCTTTCCATTTGGGGTGGTAATTATACAATAGCTTGCTCAAGATCTGGCAATCTGGCTAAGTGGTACTTTTGGCTTTCCCCAAGTCTATTGCCTTTTCCAGCTGGGCTGGCTGACCTTGCTCCAAATAATGCCTTCCTGCTTTCTCTTCCTCTTCCCTCTTTTTCTTTCCGCTCCCTCCCCGCCTTATTTCTCCGAAGCTCTTTATAGACACCAAGATTTTTCCAGACACACCAGGTCTGGGTTATTACAGCTTCTGTCTCTGGGATTAAACCAACTGGTCCAAAATGGATAGGGTTTGGATTTTGGAAAATGGTATTTGGTTTAAAATAGTAAGTCAGAGGCAAAGTGGGTGGTGTCAAATAATCTTAGCACATCAACTGACTGGGATTAGGGGAGAGGGTGGGGTGCACTCAGCTGCCCCTCTCCCAATTGTTCTAGAACTGTCTGGAGAGAAGTAGGAGAGGGGGGCTGGGGAGGGGGAGACAAGATTGTTTACAATCAAGACAAAAAGCTTTCCCTGAGCCTTTGGCCAGCCCTGTGTACTATGTGAATCTATCTTGTTAGATGAGCATCTGTCCAATTCCTGGGTGTTCAGTTCAGTTGTTTATATTTTACTTTATTTTGTGCCAGTGCTGGGGTTTAAACTCAGGGCCTAAGCATCATCCCTTAGCTTTTTTTTGCTAAAGATTACACTAGCAAAAGATTACACTTTTTGTTGGTTCATTGGAAATGAGTCTCACAGACTTTTCTGCCCTGGCAGGCTTCAAATGATGATCCTCAAATCTCAGTCTCCTGAGTAGCTAAGATTACAGGTATGAACCACTGGTGCCCATGAGAGTTCAGTTCATAATCAATTAGAAATATTTCTGGCTGAGTACCCCATGACACTAAGAAATCAAACAAGGGGGCAGGGAGGGCACAGAATCCAAAGAAAAAGAGTGAAAAAGTAAATCACACAGGACATTGATGAAAGTGGGTGGAGATGGGAGGGAGGGATTGGGAAAGAATGAGGGAACAGATAAAAACTGTACAAAAGGAAATGTACTCATTACCTGACACTTGTAAATATAACCTCTCTGTATATCACTTCTATAATAATAAATTCTAAAAAACAAAAAGCCGTGTGCTGGTGGCTCATGCCCGTAATCCTAGCTACTCAGAAGGCTGAGATCTGAGGATCGCAGGTCAAAGCCAGTCCAAGCAAGGAAAGTCTGCCAGACACATCTTCAATTAACCATCAGAAAACCAGAAGTGGCACTGTGGCTCAAGTGGTAGAGTGCTTGCCTTGAGCTGAAGAGCTGAGGGACAGTGCCCTAGCCCAGAGTTCAAGCCCCTCAACCAACAAAAAGAAAAAAAAATGGGTTAAGGCTGGGGTTTAGTGGCTTTCTGATAGCAACTTGACCTCTCTTCAGACTTCACTTTTGCCCTCAATGGGCTGGCTGGACCAGGGTGTGTGTGTGTGTGTGTGTGTGTGTTGGACCAGGGTGTGTGTGTCCCCTCCTCCTTCAATGTGCTGTTGTTCTGTTACTGGGGGGTTGAACTCAGGGCCTCGTATTTTACACTTAGCTTTTTCATTCAAGGTTGGCACTCTTGTCTCTTGAGCCATACCTCCACTTCCCCCAAACATGTATTGAATGCTTGCTGGATAACCAGGCCATGTGTGTAAAGGTGATGGAGTTTTTAGGAGATGTTAGAAAAATGGAGGAGAAAAGAAGGAAACAGGCTGGACTGGTTTTCCCACAAGCAAGAACTGTTTATTGAAGAGCAGGGAGGGGCACAGATCTTCCCTCGGGTAGGAAGGTTGTCTTTGAAGCCCTGCTTGAAGGCAGCTCTGAAGTCCCCCTGGATCGCTGCAGTGCCCTTTCCCCCAGGCAACCCTAGGTGTCCACACCAGATTTGTCCTTCCAGGGGAGCCAGTAACGCTCACAGGCCAGGCGGGGTGGTACATACCTGTAATCCCAGCTACTCGGTAGGCTGAGCCCAGAGGATCGCTTGAGTCCAGGAGTTCTGGGCTGCAGTGTGCTATGCTGATGATCGGGTG
>NW_012267227.1:2386473-2387578 GCF_000151885.1 Dipodomys ordii
CTCTCTCCTTGAGTTGAAGAGCTCAGGGACAGTGCCCAGGAAGATTGGATTCAGAGGGGAGAGGTAAATCCTTCAGGAGATAGCATGAAATATCCTACAGGTAGGGGTACCTGACTCAGAGAGGGTGGTAGTTCAAGAGGTTTTATCAGGAGGTGATAGCTAATTTGATGTCTGAATGATAGGTAGGCTGTAGCTTGCTGATGGTAAGGCCGTCACTAACAAGGGACACAAGCAGAACACAATTTGTACAAAGACAGAGGGCAGAGGCTGGGAGAGGTTGGAAGAAAGAAATCTTTTTTTCTCAGACAAGGAAATACTGTCTAGTTGAGCTCATAACAACTAATTCTTTAATGTCTCACTTTCAAAACCAGATTTGTTCCTTGCCAGCTGTGTAACTTTCCCCTGGACCTCAATTTCCTCTTCAGTAAGTGAAGGGGCTGATTTAGATTAGGATCTAAACCAGCTCTAAAGTCCTTTTCCATGTGGGGTGCCAGTGGCTCATGCTTCCTGTAATTCTAGCTACTCAGCAGGCTGAGATCTGAGGATCATGGTTCAAAGCCAGCCTAGGTAAGAAAGTCCATGAAACTTTCATCTCCAATTGACCACAGAAAAACTCAGAAGTGGCACAGTGGCTCATGTGGTAGGGTGCAAAAGCAGCTCAGGACAGAGCCCAGGCCCTGAGTTCAATCCCCATAACTGACAAAAAAAAAAAAAAAAAAAGTGAAGAGCACAATTCCCAAGATGCCTTTGGTTCCCAGAAACTGCTACTGATGTATGAAGGCATGCAGTCATATTTCTTCCTTTGTGAATACTATACTCTTGCTGGACCAAACATTGATCTCAGAAAAGCCTCAGGCCACTATATTCTGGCTGATCACCTTGTTACCTTAGTGTGAATTGTGTCAGGATGAATATTGGCTGGCAGAGAGGAAAGACTCAGGCAGAAAGCTATATAGAGGAGCCAACCAGGCTGCTTCTGCTTACAAATAGGAATCTGGAGAGTTCTAGCAGCTGAGATAAGAGAAACCATCATCACAGTATCCAGATAAAAACAGTAGAATGGATGGGAATGTGGCTTAGTGGTAGAGTGCTTGCCTAGCATGCA
>NW_012267227.1:2392523-2393034 GCF_000151885.1 Dipodomys ordii
CCCATGACCGGACCCAAAAAAAAAAACAAAACAAAACAAAACAAGAGATAGGTTTATGGAGTTATGCAACTCTCTAGCTATGCAACATAGTTAATGAATGACCCAGCTGAGATTCAACACTAGTCCCTCTACTCCTAATATCTATGCCCTTTAAAATGTATAATCACACTTGCTAGTCCAGTTACTCCGGAGACTGAGATCTGGAGGATTGAGATTTAAGGCCATCTCCTAGAGAGCAAAATCAGGACCAGTGGTGTGGCACAAGTGCTAGAATACTAGTTGAGCAAACGAGGCCAGCAAACAAAATGTTCTGAGTTCAAATCCCAGTGTCCTTATAAACACATCAAACCATTCATCATCATCAAGTATTTTCTAGCACTGTCTTCAAGGGTCTATACACAAAAAAACCACTGCTTCTCTGCCAAAGATTCAGATGGACGCCATGGTGAGTTAGCGCCCTCTGCTGACCATCTCCCTAACCCACCCACCCATGTGAGGTCATGACCAAGTG
>NW_012267227.1:2393974-2395588 GCF_000151885.1 Dipodomys ordii
CTCTGCCAAAGATTCAGATGGACGCCATGGTGAGTTAGCGCCCTCTGCTGACCATCTCCCTAACCCACCCACCCATGTGAGGTCATGACCAAGTGTAAATGCAAGAGAATAATGAGCATCTCCTTGTAGTCTCCTTGATTTCCCCACAATACGAGGTTGGGCAATGGCACACTATGGAAATAACAGACTAAGATTGCGATCTAAAAAAACAAAGGTGTTGGGGTCTGCGAAGGTGGCTCATGGTAGAGTGCTTGCTTCACATGCATGAGGCTCTGGGTTTGATTCCTTAGCACCACATAAACAGAAAAAGCCGGAAGTGGCACAGTGGTTCAAGTGGTAGAGCACTAGCTTTGAGCTGAAGAGCTGAGGGACAGCGCTCAGGCCCAGAGTTCAAGCCCCATGACCACCACCACCAACAAAAAGATTATCTGCAGAAATGATTGAGTTATATGTGCCATTATGCTAATAAACACCTTTCTTTCTTTCTCTTTTTTTTTTTTCCGGTCATGGGGCTTGGACTCTGGGCCTGGGCGCTGTCCCTCAGCTCTTCAGCTCTAGGTGAGCACACTACCACTGGAGCCACAGCACCACTTTGGGTTTTCTGAGTGGTTTATTGGAGATAAGAGTCTCATGACCTTTCTTGCCCAGGCTGGCTTTGAACTGCAATCCTCAGATCTCAGCCTCCTGAGTAGCTAGGATTACAGGCATGAGCCACTGGCGCAGCTCTGCAGATAATGTTTAACAAATCACAACTCTGGCAACAAAAAGATTCCTAAGCCAGGATGATTTCCTGGCTCAAATCTATAAAAAGTTTTAGCTGGGTGCTCATAGCTCACACTTGTGATCCTGACTACTCAGGAGGCTGAGATCTGAGGATTGAGGTTCAAAGGCCAGCCTGGGCAATAAAGTCCATCAGACTTTTTGTTGTTGTTGGTGGTGGTCATGGGACTTGAACACTGGGCCTGGGCACTGTCCCTGAACTTTTCAGCTCAAGGCAAGTGCTCTGAAACTTGAACCACAACGCCACTTCCTGTTTTCTGATAGTTAACTGGAGATAAGAATCTCTCGGACTTTCCTGCCCAGGCTGGCTTTGAACTGTGATCATCAGATCTCTGCCTCACCAATGGCATGAGCCACCAGTGCCCGGTCCATGAAGACTCTTATCTTCAATTAATTACCAAAAAAGCTGGAAGTAGAGCTGTGGCTCAAGTGTTGGGAGTGCTAGCCTTCAGCAAAAGAAGCTCAGGGACAGTCCTTAGAGCCCAAGTTCAAGTCCTGAGACTGGTAAAAGAGAAAAACAAACAAACAAACACTTTTATCTCTTGCCTCTCCTCACCAGCAACTCACAATATTCACAATGCAGGAATCAAACAGGAAAAAAAATTAGTCTTACATAAAATGAAGATATAAAAAGCTATGCCCTTAGCCGGGCGCTGGTGGCTCACGCCTGTAATCCTAGCTACTCAGGAGGCTGAGATCTGAGGATCGAGGTTCAAAGCCAGCCTGGGCAGAAGAGACCGTGAGACTCTTATCTCCAATAAACCACCAGAAAACCGGAAGTGGCGCTGTAGCTCAAGTGGTAGAGCGCTCGCCTTGAGCTGAAGAGCTGAGGGA
>NW_012267227.1:2395638-2413452 GCF_000151885.1 Dipodomys ordii
GCTGTAGCTCAAGTGGTAGAGCGCTCGCCTTGAGCTGAAGAGCTGAGGGACAGCACTCAGGCCCAGAGTTCAAGCCCCATGACCGACCAAAAAAAAAAAAAAAAAGCTATGCCCTTGGGCTGGGAAGTTGGCTCAATGGTAGAGTGCTTGCCTCACATCCATGAGTCCCTGGGTTCAATTCCTCAGCATCACTTAAGCAGAAATAAGTCGGAGATGGTGCTGTGACTCAATGGTGCTGTGACTCAAGTGTTAGAGTGCTATCCTTTAGCTGAAGAGCTGAGGGACATGGTTCAGGCCCAGAGTTCAGCCCCCATGACTGACAAAAAAGAAAAGGAAAAAAATGCTATGCCCTTCATGCTGTTTTTCACCAAAGGTAAATAACTCAAGACATGGAGTCCTTTCACTGCAACTATTTGATCTAGAAAATTGGACTTGACTTTCTTTTTTAAGCATCATTAACCTGTCAGAAAAAATAACTAAGAACAGGTGAGATATGGAACGTCTCTGTTTCAAAGAGCTGATATGATGTGACCACTGGAATTTGCCATCACTTTCCTGATCAGTCTCATTTTTATCACAGTGAAACACTCAAATAGTCCTATGCAATCTTTCTTTTTTGGTGCCAGTCTTAGGCCTTGCACTCAAGGCCTGGGCACTGTCCCTGACCTCTTATGCTTAAAGCTAGCATTTTATCAGTTAACACACAGCTCTACCTCTGTTTTTTTTTTTTTTTTTGGATAATTAATTGGAGATAAGAGTCTTAAGGACTATTCTTCCCCAGGCTGGCTTTGAACCACAAAACTCCGACCTCAGCCTTCTGAGGAGCTAGGATTAAAAGTATGAGCCAGCTCCACCTGTGCTTCTAAGTCTAGATATTGAGAGGATGACCTGACAGCACCCGGACATTATCTATACAGTGAAAAGTTAGAAAAAAGTCTCAATACATCCCTCCTGTCTCCAGACTCTAAGCTCTGTCTCCATCTCAAGGCTACTGAACCACACTCTAGGACAAGGACCTGTCCCAACCTGTGAATTTCAGGTAAGGGAATGCTCACTTGGAACACAGTACCATGCTCCATTGTCAAAGAACCACATAGTTCCTAAAGACTAATTCTTCAGCCAGGCGATGGTGGCTCACGCCTTTAATCCTAGCTACTCAGAAGGAAGAGATCTGAGGATTGTGGTTCAGAGCTAGCCTTGGCAGGAAAGTTCGAGAGACTCTTAGCTCCAATCAACTACTCAGAAAACAGGAAGTGGCGCTGTGGCTCAAGTGGTAGAGTGCTAGCCTTGAGCTGAAGAGCTAAGGGACAGTGCCCAAGCCCAGAGTTCAAGCCCCATGACTGACAAAAGAAAAAGAAAAAAAGTCTAATGTTTCCACAAAGCTTGGCTCCAGTGGCTCATGCCTGTAATCCTAGCAAGTCAAGAGACTGAGATCTGAGGACCACAGTCCAGAGTCAGCCAGGGAAGGAAAGTCCAGAAGACTCTTCATTCAATCACCAAAAAAAACAGAAGTAGAGGTGCGGCTCAAGTGATAGAGCACCAGCCTTGAGTGAAAAAGCCAACTGACAGCATGAGGCCCTGAGTTCAAACACTGGCGTTTGAACACACACAGACACAGAGGGATATATTACATAAAAATAAGGATATTTGCTGGGGGCCAGTGGTTTGTGCCTGTAATCCTAGCTACTTAGGAGGCTGAGATCTGAGGATCAAGGTTCAAAGCCAGCCCGGGCAGGACAATCCGTGAGACTCTTATCTCCAATTAACCACTAGAACACCAGAAGTGGTGCTATGGAGCTGAGGGACAGCGCCCAGGCCCAGAGTTCAAACCCCACAAGTGAAAAAAAAAAAAAAAAAAGACTATCCCTACACCACTGCACATCACTGGCACATCTTTTTCTTCTTCTTATACTTGTCCCATTAGAATGGATGTGCCATGAGAGAACATTTTCCTTTCTTCATTACTCCCCACACCCCCTGGCATGTAACTTCTGCTCATTAATGTTTGTTGATTGAATGAAATCAAGTGTAAAGAACAAAGGGAAGGATTGTTGGAGCTGTGATGTCTCTGGCGAGCATGACCTGACTATATTTTTACTTAGCGTATTTCATAGCAAATATAAATGTTAACCTCTCTTTTGTTTCTATAATAAGAGGGAAATGTATCTGTAGTAGAAGGTGAGGTGGGATGGAAAGAACTTAAGTTGGAAGTTAGAACCCCTGTGACCATTTCAGCTTATTGATAGAGGAGGCCCACAATCTTGATTCTTTGACTGGGGCCACATAGTTAACAGTTTCTGAGAGATTCTAGAAATAGCTTCTTGAGGCTGGGAAGGTGGCTCAGTGGTAGAGTGCTTGCCTTGCATGTCTGAGGCCCTGGGTTTGATTCCTCAGCACCACATAAGCAAAAAGAAAAAAGTCAGAAGTGGCGCTGTGGCTCAAGTGGTAGAGCGCTAGCCTTGAGCTAAAGAGCTGAGGGACAATGCCCAGGCCCAGAGTTCAGGCCCCATGACCGGACCCCCCCACCAAATAAAAGAAATAGCTTCTTGAAAACATTGAATTCAGTGAACTTTGGAATCTCGGTTCTCAAAATTTCTTTCTGCCAGGCACCAGTGGCTCATGCCTGTAATCCTAGCTACTCAGGAGGCTGAGATCTGAGGATCTCAGTTCAAAGCCAGCCCAGACAGGAAAGTCCATGAGACTCTTACCTCCAATAAACCACTAAAAAACCGGAAGTGGTGCTGTGGCTCTAGCAGTGGAGAGCTCACCTTGAGCTGAAAAGCACAGGGACAGCACCCAAGCCCAGAGTTCAAGCCCCCGACCTACAAAAAACAAACAAAAAAGCAAAAAAATTCTTTCTATTCTGGTGATTGGGCCTGGGCACAGTCTCTGAGCTCTTTTTGCTCAAGGATACCACTCAACTACTTTGAGCCACAGCTGCACATCTGGTTTTTCTGGTGGTTAATTGGAGTTCAGAGTCTGATGGACTTTCCTGCTGAGGCTGGCTTGGAACCACGATCATAAGATATTAGCCTGCTGAGTAGCTAAGATTACAGGTGTGAGCCACTGGTACCTGGCTTGGTCTCTGTGACTTTAAGCTTCAGAAGTACCAAGTATAATTCCCCAAGAGAGAAAGAACTATGTGATGTAATCCAAGGCTAGTGGCTCTTACAGGCAGACCACTAGAAATCACAGTTCTTGTTGGAGACTGTGGATGGCCAGTAACTTGTGTGACCTAGAATTCAATCTGGGTTGACTCTCTCCAGACTCCCTCCCCCAAACTCAGAACCAAAGACATTCATACTCACCTGACAAGTAATCTGGGACTCAGAGTTAATTAGACTCCAACACAAGCCAAATTATTAGTCTGGCACTGCCTAGATGGAAGACAAATATGAATCATTGATTTGTCATTATCCTGAACTTTGCACAGCTAGTCTGTCTGCTTTAACCTGTCCAAAGGAAGTAGGTCAACTGGAGGGCTCAAAGGGCAATAGTCAGAACATGTAAACACCTTGTTTAACAAGTTATGATAAAAATAAGTTTTGTTTTTTTTTGTCGGCCGTGGGGCTTGAACTCTCAGCCTGGGCGCTGTCCCTCAGCTCTTCAGCTCAAGGCGAGTGCTCTACCACTTGAGCTACAGCGCCACTTCCGGTTTTCTGGTGGTTTATTGGAGATAGGAGTCTCACGGTCTCTCCTGCCCTGGCTGGCTTTGAACCGCGATCCTCAGATCTCAGCCTCCTGAGTAGCTAGGATTACAGGCGTGAGCCACCAGCGCCCGGCAAAAATAAGTTTTTGTGTATGTGTGTGTGTTTGGGTACTAGGGCTTGAACTCAGGGTCTGGGTGCTGTCTCTAAGCTTTTCATTCCAGACTGATGCTCTGACACTTGAGCCACAGCTTTACTTCTGGCATTTTTTTTTTTTTTTTGTAGTGAATTGGAGATAAGGGTCTTAGGAACTTTTCTGTAATCCCAGCACTTGGGGGCTTATGCAGGACAATTTTAAGTTTGAGGCTATCTGGAGCTATCCGGCATTCTGTCATTGGAGGAACAGCTTTCCCATTTGCACACAAAAATCACAGGTCATTAAGATCTGCAGGGCTGGGAAGATGGCTCAGTGGTAGAGCGCTTGCCTTGCATGCCTGAGGCCCGGGGTTCGATTCCTCAGCCGGAAGTGGTGCTGTAGCTCAAGTGGTAAAGCGCTAGCCTTGAGCTGAAGAGCTGAGGGACAGCGCTCAGGCCCAGAGTTCAGGCCCCACGACTGCCCCCCCCCAAGATCTGCATATTTCAGGGTGTCTCATAAAAAGGAGAGTCTTACAAGGGGAAAGCTTAGCAAGGATTAATTTTGATGTAATGGTAATATATATTATACTAAAGTAATGAAACAGAAAAAGTATTTTCTGCTCTCTATTTAGGAAATGTGAGTTCCTATTTGTAGCTTGTATATGTTTTGAGCTCAGCAAATACATATGGTCTAGTCAGTCTAACAACTCTTCTAATCCTTAGACAATAGATTGGGTAAGATGTGAGGTCCACCCAAAACACAGGTAACCTCAGGACTCCTGTACACATTCTATCTTGACCCACCCATGAAGAATTTCCATATTTTAAAAATTATTCCAGAGGATAGGACATTTAAAAAATCTTACTTTTTTTTTTTCAATCCTGGGGTTTGAACTCAGGTCCTGAGACCTATCCCTTGAGGTTCTACCACTTGAGTCACAGAACTACTTTCAGCTTTTTCTGTTTATGTGGTGTCAAGGAATCGAATCCAGAGCATCATGCATGCTAGGCAAGCACTCTACCACTAAGCCACGTTCCCAGCCCCTCAATATCTCTTAAACTCAGAATCACACAATGAAAAGGAGATACGGAGCTGGGCACTGGTGGCTCCTGCCTGAAATCCTAGCCACTCAGGAGGGTGAGATTTGAAGATCATGCTTCAAAGCCAACCAATAGTAAGACTTACCGCTAATTAACCACCAAAAAGACAGAAGTGGAGCTGTGGTATGAGCCTTGAGCAAGAAAACTCAAGGGATAGCGCCCAGACCCTGAGTTCAAGCCCCAGGAGCAGCACACACACAAAAAACAAAACCAAAACCAAAACCCATCTTGGTATTCAGTAAACATGATGTGGAAAATGAACCATGCAACTTGTGGGCAAGGACAGGAAGGGGAAAGTGAGGGAAAGAAAATGTATTCATTACCTGACTTATGAAATGGTAAAGCTTCTGTACCTTTGTACAACATTTTGTTGTTGTTGTTGTTGGTCGTGGGGCTTGAACTCTGGGCCTGGGCGCTGTCCCTCAGCTCTTCAGCTCAAGGCGAGCGCTCTACCACTTGAGCCATAGCACCACTTCGGGTTTTCTGATGGTTTATTGGAGATAAGAGTCTCCTGGCCTTTCCTGCCCGGGCTGGCTTTGAACCGTGATCCTCAGATCTCAGCCTCCTGAGTAGCTAGGATGACAGGCGTGAGCCACCGGCGACCGGCTTGTACAAATCTTAACAATAATAAAATTATATTTTAAAAAGCAAAAACAAAGCAAAAAAAAATCAACCTTTTTTGAGACCATCTAAACCACTTTCCTCGCTTTGACTCCTTTGCCACCACTGA
Source organism: Dipodomys ordii (assembly GCF_000151885.1). Taxonomy (NCBI): domain Eukaryota; kingdom Metazoa; phylum Chordata; class Mammalia; order Rodentia; family Heteromyidae; genus Dipodomys; species Dipodomys ordii. The sequence continues at coordinate 2,401,252 of NW_012267227.1, forward strand.
AAACGATCGGAAGAAGAGTTAAGGGACTGGCGCTGGGTCCAGACAACTCCCAGCATGCATCTCTCCGGGCCTAAAACTTTTGCTTTCCAAGTCGCAACCACAGAAGCGATCCAAAAAACAACAATGCGTCCCGAGGCAGTTTGGCCTCGCCGCTGGCCGTAGCGCGCTCATTGGTGCCCAGGTGACCGCCCCCTCTTTCCGCTCGCCTCACGCACGCACGCACGCACGCGCGGCGCGTGCCCACGCCCTCTCCGGGGGGGGGGAGTAGGCCTAGGACGCACGCGCGCGCACGCTCGCTCGCTCGCGGGGCCCGGTAGGCGGGGGGAGGGGAGGGGGGGTAGGAGGGAGGGGAGAGGAGGGCGGGGAGGTAGCGCGGCCTCCCATCCCGAAGGCTGACGGCGGCGGGACTCATTAGCCCCGAGGGGTCCGGCTGCTTAGCTGGTGAGCGACGCACCGGCCTGGGGGCCGGCGGGAGGAGAGTCCGGAACCCCGTCCGCGCTCACGAGTCGGACCGCTGAGACCCCCCCCCCTCACCCCGAAGTCAGCCAGGGGGCGCAGCCCCGGCCTAGGCCGCGCGGAGATGCCCAGCTGCGGTGCTTGTACCTGCGGGGCGGCGGCAGCGGCCGCCCGGCTGCTCACCACCTCGTTCACCTCCGCGCCGAGAGGTAACGTCGTAGTCCCGGGCCTGAGCCCTCAGCCCTGGAGGGTTGGGATCGGGGAGGGGGGGACCCCATCCTCCCCCCCCCCCAGTGGGATGGGAGGCGTCCGGCCCGACGGGGGCTGGCGGGAGTATGGGGGAGCCCGCACTTTCCTCAGGGTATGGAGATCTGCCAATCCCCCCGAAGCAGCTGTTGTTCCCCAAATTGGGAGACACCCCGCCACCTTCGGATCTCGTGCGCCTGGGCTGACCTGCCTCCCCTTCCTCCCGAATCTGGCGCCAAGGGATGTGATCACCCCTCGTAGAGAGTCTGCAAGAGGCGCTCAAGGTTTCCTCCACCCGCCCCCCGCCCCCCGAAGTTAAAAGTGTCCACAGATCTCCCCCCCTCCTCCCCCAGGAAGGCTCCGCGCTTCCTGGGGCCTCGACTTCTTTGGGAGACTGGCCGAGTAACCCGTCGGGCCTGTCGGAGAGGTTGGGGAGGGGGGCCGCTCCTGGGAAAGTTAAGCTAAGTGGCTGTCACTTTAGGGGGGGGGTCCCTCATCCACCCACCCACCCTAAGCCTCTTGGGTGTCTGACCGGCTCGGGACACACAGGCCGCGCAACACTGGAAGTGTCACTGTCATTGTGTGTGGCCGTCTACCACCACTGGGACGCAAACGGGGCTCCTGGTACTTGTGGCGTCGGAGTCACCCAGGAAAAACCCGGGGTGCGTGTGTGGGCCAACTACCGCTGGAATCCTTTTTTTTTTTTTGAAATACTCAGGCCGATCGTCAGTTGTTTGCCAGCTCCCCAACTTGACAGTCTAGCTGGTGTCCTGCCAAAGTGGCTGTTGTTTGCCTTTCCACTCTGCTTATCAGGACCTGTGACAGTGTCACTCCAGCCAGGAGATTCCGGAAAAGAAACCTTTTTTTTTTTTTTCCCTCCCTTCCCCCAAATCTATGACCATCAGACTTTGGTGTCTAGATCTAGATCTTCTAACACCCCAAACTTGTACATGAATTCCTGTGGTTTGCTCAGTTTATGACCCTTGGGTATTTTTTTTTTTAACAGCAACTTGTTTTCTTAATTGTTCTTATGTTCACTTTGAAATCCTCATTGCTTACTAAATGTATATCTTGGCAGTTTATTTAGTACACAGGAAGGTATTAAATGGAGGTCATATGAGAGAATTTAGTCTTCAACAAGATGTCCCAAGTCCAGAAACTTGATTTGTAAACACTTGACTGTGACCAATACTTTTAACCCATTTATTTGACATCGATTTGTTGAAGGCCTTCAAGGCCAAGCCATTTTCTGTGCTAGAGGTAATGACTGAACTTAATGCTTGAATTTACTCTAGTAGACTTGAAGAATAGTCATGTTTCTATGGGTGGATTAAATGGTTTGGTGTTCTTTGGGGCAGGAAGCCTTGTTTGAGAAAGTTCTTGATCTTTTCTACTTAATCCCTGAATTGTTTTATAGCTATTGAGCGGTTATTAATTTCAAAACATTAAATTTAGACATAATAATCCCTAAGCAAGTCAACGTAAATTAATGGGGCTGGGAATGTGGCTTAGTGTTAGAGTGCTTGCCTAGCATGCATGAGCCCCTGGGTTCGATTCTTCAGTACCACATAAACAGAAAAGGCTGGAAGTGGCATTGTAGGCTCAAGTAGCAAGGTGCTAGCCTTGAGCAAAATAAGCTCAGGGACAGTGCTCAGGCCCTGAGTTCAAGCCCCAGGACTGGCAAAAAACAAACATAAATTAATGGCTTATTTATTATCTATTTTTGTACTAGTATGTTTGCCAGAGGCCTTTGAAAATACAGGATTATCATTTCCTTTTCTTTTTTTCTTCCCTTCCCCTTCTCCTTCTTCCCTTCCCCTTCTCTCTTATTTCTTCTTCCTTTTTCAAGATGAGTCTCCCTAAGTTGCCCAGACTTATCTCCAGCTCCTAACCAAAGCTTGTCCCCTGCCCTGGTCTCCTGAGTGCTGGGACTACAGTTGTGTGCCACCACACCTTGCTATTTTTATAGTAGAAAGTCTGTGCATAAGCCTGTAAGAAAGGGTTTTATTGCTAAGAGATTTGTTTTTATTTTGGATTCTTGGAAAGAAGAAGGGTGGGAGAAAGATTCAGAATTGAACTTTGTTTAGTTTATTATTATAAACATTAAGAATTTGTTATCAAAATACAACATTTCTAATGAAGTGGGGAATTCTCAGTGTAATGAATTAAGAGGCAACTTCAGAAGTTAGAAATAGTTGTCTGTCCATTGCCCTGTCACTTATGCTAAACTGAAATGGAACTTTGAAAGTAACTTAGTAATTTGTCATACTAGACACTGGATCTGTTTTCTTCTCCTGATGAGTTATATGTATCAGATTTTTATGTGTATCAAATTTAATGTGTTTTTCAACACTATTCTCTTTGGATATGAAACTGTAGTAAAATAGAAATTTAAAATTTCCTACCAAATTGTTAGTTAAGTATACTTTGCAAACATGAGAATACTTTATATTCAAAATATGTACATTAAGAAATGCTTGAATCCATTTAAAAAGTCCTAAACGACAATGCTTGTCTGAATTTGGCTGTAAGAAATGTGGACTTAGTGTTGATTTCTTTGGTTTCTGCCTGTCTTCAGTCTGTATCCATTCAGAGGTATCACCTCATAAGGGCTTAAATGAAGAGCTTAGATGTGTTTATGTCCTTTCTTTTTATGAGAGTTATATAATGTGTCTACCTTAACCATTTTAAATCATCCCCCCCCCCCACTCTTTCACACACACACATATGCACAAAATAAGGCAAAGTGAATAAACGGAGAAACATCTTTATTTCTGGTATCACAACTTTTTTTGTGTATGTGGTAGTGGGGTTTGAACTCAGGACCTCTCTTGCCAGGCAGGTATTTTACCATTGGTCCACTGGTCCATCCTCCAGCATTCTTTTATGCTAGTTATTTTGTGTGTTTGCTCCCCCCTTCCTGGGGCTTAAAATCAGGGCTTCTTTCCCTTAGCTTTTTCACACAAGGCTAGGGCTCAACCACTTGAGCCACACCTCCACTTCTGGGTTTTTGTTGGTTAATTGGAGTCTCAAGGACTTTCCTGCCCTGCCTGGCTTCAAACCTTGATTATCAGATCTCAGCCTTCTGAGTAGCTAGGATTACAGGCATAAGCCACCAGCACCCAGACCCTCTTGCTGCTGCCGCTTCTTTTTTTTTTCTGTCAGTCCTGGGGCTTGAACTCAGGGCCTTGGTGCTGTCCCTGAGCTCTTTTTGCTCAAGACTAGCACTCTATCACTATCACTTTGAGCCACAGCTCTACTTATGCTTTTTTTCTTTTTTAAAGTGATAATTCGGAGATAAAATCTCATACGGGGACTTTTCTGCTGGGTCTGGCTTCCAAATCTGACCATCAGCTCTCAGCTTCTTGAGTAGCTAGGATTATAGTTGTAAGCCTCTGGCACTTAGCCCTTCCTGCTTTTTAATAGTCCTAAATAGATGTAATATTAATTTTTAAAAACAGCTGCTCTGAAGCTTAGAAAACTTTATATGACAAGTTTTGGAGATAGCTTAACTTTTTAAATTTTAATTTTTTTTATTTTAAAGGTAACATTCAGAGAGGTTGCAGTTACATAACTCAGGTAATGAGTACGTTTCTTTTTGGACAATGTCATGTTTTCCCTCAGTCTCTCCCTAGCTTCACTTTTAACTAGCTTTTATCATTGCTGCCAAATAGTCTTGCAAAATACATCATATAGAAATACTTCCCTTTTCTGAATTTCAGGAGTTCTTCACCGGAAGTTCATGTACCCTACGGGTCTATGGATAGAATTTGGAAGTTATGTGAGCTTTATTTTCACTAATCTCTAATTGAAATACAGCAACAAGGCACATAATCTTAGAATAGTTAAGAGTTATTTTGATCTTATTTTTGTTAATAGTCAAAATTCTCGCTTGGCGTGGGTGGCTCAAACCTATAATCCTAGCTACTCAGGAAGCTGAGATTTGAGGATTGCTATTTGAAGCCAGCCCAGGCAGTAAAGTCTGTGAGACTCTTATTTAACCACCAAAAAGCTGGAAGTTGAGCTGTGGCTCAAGTGGTAGAATACTAACTTTGAGCAAAAGAAGCTCAGGGACAACACCCAGAAGCCCTGAGTTCAAGCCTCAGGACCAGCACCAACTCCTGCGCCTCTTTCCCCCCAACAATTTTTTTTTGGGGTCTGGTTGTGGGGCTTGAACTCTGGTCCTAGGTGCTGTCCCTCTGCTCTTCAGCTCAAGGCTAGCGCTCTACCACTTGGGCCACAGCGCCACTTCCGGCTTTTTTCTTTTTGCTTATGTGGTGCTGAGGAATCGAACCCAGGGCCTCATGCATGCAAGGCAAGCGCTCTACCACTGAGCTACCTTCCCAGCCCATTCCCCCCCAACAATTTTTGTGTGTAGGTATGTAAATCCAACCTAGGCTTTGTGCATGCTAAGCAAGCACTATACCATTGAGCCAAATCACAAGCCCTAAAAATATTTTAACTAATATAATTGATTTGTTAATGTATTTTTTCCTATACATTTAAAAACATTCTGAGAGCTGGAGGCCAGTAACTCTTGACTGTAGTCCTAGTTACTCAAATTCAAATCTGAATTTGAAGTTGGGTCATGTAGCTAAGTACCTGAGACTCCTACCTCCAGTTAGCTCTTAAAAAGCCCAGTGGAGCTGGGTGCCCATGGCTCACCCCTGTAATCCTAGCTACTCTGGAGGCTGAGATCTGAGCATCCCGGTTTGAAGCCAGTCTGGGCAGAAAAGTCCCTGTCAGACTCTTGTTTAATTAACCACTCAAAAACCAGAAGTAGTACAGTGGCTCAAGTGGTAGAGTGCTAGTCTTAAGCACAGTGAGGCTCGGGGACAGTGCCCAGGCCCTGAGTTCAAGCCTCAAAACTGACCAAAAAAAAAAATAAATAAAGCCCAGTGGAGATATGGCTCAAATGGTAAAGAGCTAGCCTTGAGTGGATAAAACTAAGGGACAATGCCCAGGTCCTGAGTTCAAGGACCTAGGAGTGTGAGTATGCATGTGCGCATACACACAGACACACACACAAAAAAAACATTCTAGGGGCTGGGAAGGTGGCTCAGTGGTAGAGCGCTTGCCTTGCATGCCACAGGCCCTGGGTTCGATTCCTCAGCACCACATAAGCAAAAAGAAAAAGAAAAAGGAAAAAAAAAAAACATGCTTTACCAGGCCTCCAAAAGGGGCTTATGGTACAACAGGAGGTAAAACCGTTGGTAAGTTAGCTGTAATGTTTTTTCTTTATAGTGTCTTGTACTTATATTAAAATCTATGAAGATTTTTGTTTGTTTTTTGCCAGTCCTGGGGCTTGAACTCAGGGCCTGGGCACTGTCTTTGAGCTTCTTTTTGCTCAAGGCTTAGCACTCTACCACTTGGGTCTCAGCGCTGCTTCCAGCTTTTTCTGTGTAGTACTGAGGAATGGAACCCAGGGCTTCATGCATGCAAGGCAAGCACTCTACCACTGAGCCACATTCCGAGCCCAAAATCTATAAAAGATTTTTTGTTTTGTTTTGTTTTTGTTTTCGGTCCGGTCGTGGAGCCTGAACTTTGGGCCTGGGCGCTGTCCCTCAGCTCTTCAGCTCAAGGCTAGCGCTCTACCACTTGAGCCACAGCGCCACTTCCGGCTTTTTTCTTTTTGCTTATGTGGTGCTGAGGAATCGAACCCAGGGCCTCATGCATACAACGCAAGCACTCTACCACTGAGCCATCTTCCCAGCCCTCTATGAAGATTTTATGACCGTAAATAGCCATTTTAATTGTTCAGAAAGTTTTGTTGTTGTTGTTTTTTTTATCAGTTGTGGGGCTGAACTCTGGGCCTGGGCGCTGTCCCTCAGCTCTTCAGCTGAAGGCTAGTACTCTATCACTTGAGCCACAGCACCACTTCTAGCTTTTTTCTGCTTATATGGTGCTGAGGAATCGAACCCAGAGCCTCATGCATGTGAGGTAAGCACTCTACCACTGAGCCAACTTCCCAGCCCCACGTCCAACTTTTCCTGTGTATGTGGTACTGAAGAAATCAAATCCAGGGCTTCATGCATGCTAGGCAAGCACTCCACCACTAAGCCACCTTCCCAGCCCTACCTTAGTCCTCTTACCTGTGCCTCTCTAGTGGCTGTGATTATAGTTAGGTACCACCATGCCCAGTTTGTTGGCCAGCTGAGATAGACATCTTGTTAACTTCTTGCCTGGGCTGGCCTTAAACTTCAGTTCTCTAATCTTTACTGTCTGAGTAGCGGAGATAGCAGGTGTAAGTCACTGTCCCCATAGACATCCATGTTTTAATAAACTCTCCAAGTGATTTCGATGCATAGTTTGATAACCTCTTGTCTAATATGTGAATATCATCCTGTTGGTACTCAGAGATTATAGCATGATAATACTAAACCATTAGGCCCAGCAAAGAAATTCTTAAGTTTAGAAGTTTAAATGACATGAATATATTTTTCATGGAGTATGTTCTGTGGTGACTATGTGTGATTGTATTGGTTTTGTATGTTACTTGATAATTGAAGCAAAGTTATATAAAGGCTTCTTTTTCTTTCAATTCAAGTACAATTTAAATGAATCATTTTTATAATTTTTCTCTTAGGTTCCTGAAGATAATTATTTCCTTCAGCATGTTTCCTAATACCATTAGATATTGTAAAATTTTCAACATTATAAATGATATTGTAGGGTAAATGAAAGTAATATACTAGGTGGTACTTGAAGTTTAAATTTGTTCTTAGCCTCGAAGTACAAAGAACTTCCCATAAGGGTTATTGATAATTGTAGGTTTTTTTTTGTCTGTCATGGGACTTGAACTCTGGGCCTGGGTGCTGTCCCTCAACTCTTCAGCTCAAGGCCCTGCACCACTTCCGGTTTTCTGAGTGGTTTATTGGAGATAAGAGTCTCATGGACTTTCCTGCCTGGGGTTGGCTGCAAACTGATCCTCAGATCTCAGCCTCCTGAGTATCTAGGATTACAGACGTGAGCCACTGGCACCAGGCTGTAATTTGCTTCATGAGTACATTAAAATGGTTTCATGAGAAGGTATATTTATAGCAGAAACTATTAAGTTATTTTGTTAGTGCTGCCTTCATAGTTTTTTTTTTTTTTTGGTCGGTCATGGGGCTTGAACTCTGGGCCTGAGCGCTGTCCCTCAGCTCTTCAGCTCAAGGCGAGCGCTCTACCATTTGAGCCTACAGCGCCACTTCCAGTTTTCTGGTGGTTTATTGGAGATAAGAGTCTCACAGTCTTTCTTGCCTGGGCTGGCTTTGAACTGCGATCCTCAGATCTCAGCCTCCTGAGTAGCTAGTATTACAGGCGTGAGCCACCAGACCCCGGTTCTTCATAGTTTTTTATATTTTAACTTAATGGAAGTTTTTACAAGACATCTAGAGCGATGAACTAGAACATATCATGAGCCTCCTTAACTGTTCATTTTCTACATTCTTGGCTCCCTCTATCTCTCATATCGATTGTTTCTAAACTTTTTAGGTTGACATACTGTTTATATGTTTGCTTTTATACTGTGGGGAGAGGGCAAACCCAAGGCCTTGTACATCTTAGGCTACATTTCCAGCCCTGGCCTGATCTTTGATTCATGTCATTTGCTTTTAGAGCCATTAATGTTTAGCTTAAACGTAATGAAAACTCATTCAAATTAAAATGCCAAAGTTGTGAACAAAACAGATGAGCTACATGAGAAAATTTGGAATATTTTGAAAATATTTTTTTTTTTTCCATTTTAAAAACAATCCTTGGGCTGGGAATGTGGCTTCGTGGTTGAATGCTGCCTAGCATGCATGAAGCCCTGGGTTTAATTCCTCAGTACCACGTAATAGAAAAAGCTGGAAGTGGCCTTGTGGTTCAAGTGGTAGAGTGCTAGCTTTGAGCACAGAGGATTAGGGACTGATCAGACCCTGAGTCTAGCCCCAGAACTGGCAAAAAAAAAAAAAAAAAGGAAAACATCAACTATAGTTTTGTTTTTTTTTTTTAATTACTGTTTATGGGCTGGGAATGTGCTTACTTGTAGAATGCTTACCTAGCATGCATGAAGCCCCGGGTTTGACTCCTCAGTACCACATGCTCAAATGGTACAGTGCTAACCTTGAACAAAAGAAGCTCAGGGATAGTGCCCAGGTCCTGAGTTCAAGTTTCAAGATTGTCAGAAATAAATAAAAATAAAAAATAAGATTACTGTTCAAATTTAGTAGTGTTGAGCAGAATTTTTAGTCTAGAGAATAGAGCTAGATTATTTTTTTTAATTTTATTTTATTTTATTTGTGAACATACTGTACAGAGGAGTTACAATTACATGGGCAGGATAATGCGTACATTTCTTACCAAGCATTGCAGCCTCCTTCTTATTTTACCCTTCACATCCCTTCCCAGCCTCCCCCCTCCCCCCCAATCCCAAACCTTCTCCTTCCCCCCTTTCCCCCTCCATCGACGTTGTAAAGTAGAGCTAGATTATTAAACCATTAACCATTAACAATTGTCAATTCCTTTTAGTTGTTTTTTGCAGATTTTATTTAGTGATGGGAGATTTGGGTTCCTCTTATTTGTATCTTTACAGAAGTTTGTTGGGTTAATTTTTGTACTTTGTGGAGTGGAATGGATGGCCCAGTATGAAATAACCAAAGAAACTCTTAGTTGATCTAACAGGCACACAAAATACCTAAAAAAATGAGTTCATTAATCACTTCTATAGCTAAACATTTATTCTTTAATTGCAAGATAAACAATTTAAAACCATTTTTTGGATGTGAGTAGCTCACACCTGTTATCCTAGCTACTTGTGTAGGCCAAGATCTGAGGATTGGATTTGAAGCCAGCCTAGGCAGGAAAGTAGGTGAGACTCTTGTCTCTCCAATTAACCACCCTCTCTCCCCTTCCTCCCTTGCCGTCTTCCCCCCTCAAAGAAAAGCTAGAAGTGGAGCTGTGGCTCAAGTAGTGGATTGATATCAGTGAGCAAAAAAGCTCTGGGACAGTGTCTAGGCCCCTCTGTCAAGCCCCAGTACACACACACACACACACACACACACGCACACCCACACACACACACTCTCTCTCTCTCTTTCTCTCTCTCTCTCTCTCTCTATCTGTTTTTTGTATTTTTGTATTTGGATGCAATGTATATACTTGTGTGGGATATCTTTAATTGTTTTTTTGTTTTGTTTTTTTTTGGTTGTGGGCTTGAACTCAGGACCTGGCACTGTCTCTGAGTTTTTCTGCCCAAGGCTTGTGCTCTACCACCTTGAGCCACAGCTCCACTTCTGGTTTTCTGGTGATTAATTGGAGATAAAGAGTTTTATGGACTTTCCTGACCCAGAATGGCTTTGAACCATGATCCTTAGCTCTCAGCTTCCTGAATAGCCAACAGTGCCCAGCTGGCATTGTGTATGATTTTTTAAAAGGCTCAACCATATGCAAATAAAAATTTAAAGCCAGAATTTGAATTTTGTAAAGAATAAAGTAGAAGAGACAAAATCAGTTTTTCAAATTTATTTATTTATTTATGTTTGCTGGGCCTGGGGCTTGAACTTAGGGCTTGGGTACTATCCTTGAGTCTCTTTGTGCTCAAGGCTAACGCTCTACCACTACCACAGCATCACTTCCATTTTTCTGAGTAGTTTATTGGAAATAAGAGTCTCATAGATTTTTCTTCCCGGACTGGCTTCAGGCTGGCTTTGAACTGCCATCTCAGCATCCTGAGTAGCTTGGATTATAGGTATAAGCTACCATTACCTGGCTATTTTATTCAAATATTAACTATTAACTGGTCATCCCTTCCCCATTCCTTTTTTTTTTTTTTTGCCAGTCCTGGGGCTTGAACTCAGGGCCTGGACACTGTCCCTGAGCTTCTTTTTGCTCAAGGCTAGAACAGTTACCACTTGAGCTATAGTGTCACTTCTGGCTTTTTCTGTGTATGTGGTACTGAGGAATCAAACCCAGGGATTCATGCATGCTAGGCAAGCACTCCACCACTAAGCCACATCCCTAGTCCATCTTTTTTGTTTGTTTATTTACTTATTATCTAACTCTGGTAACTGCTGACAAACTTCCTTGGCAAACTGGGTGCTAGTGACTCACATCTTTAGCCCTTCATTCAGGAAACACACATCTTGAAGATAAGGTTTGAAGCCAGCCTAAAGAGAAAGTCTATGAGACTTCCATTTCCAATTAAACATCAAAAAGCCAGGCTGGAGGCATGATTCACATAATAGAGCACCAATCATGAGCAAGAAAGCTGATCGAGAGCACAAAGCCTCAAGTTTGAGCCCTGGTACTATATGTAGGCTGTGTGCACCCGTGCACACACATACACACACTATCACTATGAAATGTGTATAATGTTGTTTTACCTGAGGCCACTTAATGCTGCACTGAGAACTCGTACCAACCAACCTCAGGGAATGGTGCTGTATAGTATGCAATATGGCTCTTACACGGTCTTCATAGCTTAGATTAGCCTCAAATGTATGGTCTCCCTGTTTTAGCCCCCTGACCATTGACTATAGTTGATGTTGTGGCTTACTTTGAATCTATATGAGAATAATCAAGAGGTAGCAGAGACCCGGTGGACCAAATTTGGCCACATGCATTTGCCTAGTTTGGGTTTGCTTTCCTGCTGCATGCAGTGGCACAGTAGTTGGAACTTAAGTGCATGGTCTGCACGGCAGATGGTATTTACTGCTCCAGTCCTTTACACAAAAAGCTGTAGGTTAACTCTTTAGTATATCTCCCTTTTAAGAATATTAATTTCAGGGGCTGGGAAGGTGGCTTAGTGGTAGAGTGCTTGCTTTGCATGCATGAAGCCCTGGGTTCGATTCCTCAGCGCCACATAAAGCAGAAAAAGCTGGAAGTGGCGCTGTAGCTCAAGTGGTAGAACACTAGCCTTGAGCTGAAGAGCTGAGGGACAGCGCCCAGGCCCAGAGTTCAGGCCCATGACTGACAATAACAACATCAAAAAAGAATATTAATTTCAAATGTGGCAAGTTTAAAGCATTTGAAATCAGATTGGTGATTGTATGTTATTTATTGAATTTTTTCTGTAAGATTGAACTATTTTATTACAATGTATTTAGACTACATAAATTTGTTTCTCCAATTTTTTTTTTTTTTTTGCCAGTTGTGGGCCTTGAACTCTGGGCCTGGGTGCTGTCCCTGAGCTCTTCAACTCAAGGCTAGCGTTCTACCACTTGAGCAACAGTGCCACTTCCAGCTTTTTCTGCTTATATGGTGCTAAGGAATCGAACTGAGGGCCTCATGCATGAGAGGCAAGCATTCTACCACTGAACCAACTTCCCAGCCCCATCCATTTTTTTTTGTTGTTGTTGGTCACAGGGCTTGAACTCTGGGCTTGGGCACTGTCTCTGCGCTTTTCAGCTCAAGGTGAATACTGCTTGAGCCACAGTGCCACTTCTGGTTTTCTGGTGGTTTATTGGAGATAAGAGTCTCATGGACTTTCCTGCCCAGGCTGGCTTTGAACCATGATCCTCAGATCTCAGCCTCCTG
>NW_012267227.1:2413502-2438364 GCF_000151885.1 Dipodomys ordii
AGTCTCATGGACTTTCCTGCCCAGGCTGGCTTTGAACCATGATCCTCAGATCTCAGCCTCCTGAGTAGCTAGGATTACAGGTGTGAGCCACCGGCACCCAGCCCAATTTTTAAATTATTTCTGTAAAATACACATAACACTGTCTTGGCCACTTTTTTTTTTTTTTTGTCGGTTGTGGGGCTTGAACTCTGGGTTTGGGTGCTGTCCCTGAGCTCTTCAGCTCAAGGTGAGCGCTCTGCAGCTTGAGCCACAGAGCACTTCCAGTTTTCTGGTGGTTTATTGGAGATAAGAGTTTCACAGACTTTCCTGCCTGGGCTGGCTTTGAACTATGATCCTCAGATCTCAGCCTCCTCAGTAGCTAGGATTACAGGCGTGAGCCACCGTTGCCCCACTCTTGGCCACTTTTAAATGTATTTTTCCATGGTATTAAGAACATTGATAGCCAGGTACCAGTGGCTCACACCTTTAATCCTAGCTATTCAGGAAGCAGAGATCTGAGAATCATGGTTCAAAGCCAGCCTGGCAAGAAAGTCTATGAGACTCTTATCTCTAACTACCAAAAAGTCACTGACCACCATCTCCATTAGTTGCTCCAACTTGTAGAACTGAAACCTTTTACCAATCAGCACCCCTCTCCCCCAGCAGCACTTTCCACTCACTGTGTCTGAGTTTTTCTACCAAGTGCATTGCTTAAGTGGAAAAACAAAGAACACTGGAACTTTGTTCCATTGTTACAAATACTACCCTCATCTAGCCAAAGAGACAGACAAGAGTACTTCTTGGCTGCTTATTCTCATTGGTAGACATTGAATAAAGAAAAACTGGATATTGTATGGCCTTTTTCAAAAATCTGCAGATGTACTAGATGGTGAACTCACATTTTGCAGTACTGAGGATTGAACTCAGGTTCTTGTGCTTGAGCCCATGCTCACAATCCTTGTGTGTCTTCAGTTTGTTTTTCTGATAGGGTCTTGCACTAATTTCACATAGGTTATAGTCTTCTTTCCTCTTCTGGAGTAGGTAGGACTGTAGTAGTGAGCCACCATGCTTGGCTTGTTTTTAAGATAGTCTCACTTACTCCCCCAGACTATTCTCAAACCGTGATCTTCCTGTCTCTACCTCCTAAGTAGCTAGAATATAGGCATGTGGCATCAACTCTCACATTTTATTTTATTTTATTTTTTTAATTGAATTCATGTTTAATAATTACAGGCACTGTGCCCCCCTTCCCCCTGCCCCAACTCTCACATTTTAAGGGAGCCTTAGCTTGTTACGATCTCGTTGATCTTGCCTCACTTTGAAAGAATAGAACTGGAAAAATTTGTTTACCTTGAATCACTCAGAGGCCTTGGCCTGCTTGTTTCTGAGAGAACTTTGCACCTATGGTATCATTGTCTTCTTGCTCACTGTATACTGCTGCTGTGAAAACTAGCTTTTTACAACCTTCAACATGTTTGGAGGGCTTTGTTTCCAAGAAATGTATTGAGACGTGTCAATATTTAGTGTGTAGACTAATAGATTTCTGTTTGTTTCAGGTATTTCTTGTAGCCGCATTCATATACCGGTTTTAGGAAGGCTTGGGACCTTTGAAACTCAGATTCTGCGCAGAGCCCCTCTTAGAACCTTCTCAGAAACACCAGCATACTTTGCCGCAAAAGATGGAACAAATAAAGATGGCTCTGGAGATGGAAATAAGGTTATTTGAATATTTATTGGCATTTAAACCCATATTGAACCCCTCTTTTTCTGTGGGGCTGGGTATCTAATCCGGGGCCTTGTGCATGCTAAGCAAGCCTCTACCACTTAGCTACACTGTCCAGTCCCTAGTTGCCTCTTTTTAAACAGTTAAGTAAGAAAAAAAATACTATGCATTCCTTTGGCGTATATTCTCTGTAGGAATTATGAGATATATAAAATGATCTGACAAAGTTGATGTAATTCAATGTTTGTAAAATTTATTTATTTAAATTTAGTGAGGACAGTCTTGCCATTCACATTGGGCTAGCCTGGCACTTTTCATTAGCCCAGGCTGGCCTCTTCCTCATGATCTTTTTGCCTTAGCCTCCTGAGTGTTGGGTTCAGGAGTATGCCACCATACCTAGCTTATTTTATGTTTTAATTTGAACCATGAAGTACTTTTGTAAACATTATTTATATTAGTGGGCGGTCATAAAAATTTCTGAAATCCGAAAGTAATGGAGAAGTGTCATGAAATAATCTGTTAGGGACTTGGGGTCTGGCTCAATTGGTAGAGGATGTTGCCTAGCAACACAGGGCCCTGATTTCAGGTCTCCTCAGAATTGAAAGAAAAATGTTTGAGCATTCTTGAGGGTTGAATTAGAAATAGCCATTATTTCTAGTTTCATTTAATTTGTGATATAATACTATATCTCATACCAAGTAACTCATGATGCTATAAGCTGTACTTTATATTATACCTAAAAATCTTGTATTTTGGGGCTACTCATAGGTACAAGTCATTGTATTCAGACAAAGTGCTAAACACTCATATCCTTGCTTAATCCTTGCAGCAACTGGGCTGGGAAGGTGGCTCAGTGGTAGAGTGCTTGCCTTGGATGCCTAAGGCCCTGGGTTTGATTCCTCAGCACCACATAAACAAAAAGAAAAAGGCCGGAAGTGGTGCTGTGGCTGAAGTGGTAGAGTGCTAGCCTTGAGCTGAAGAGCCCAGAGTTCAGGCCTCATGACTGGACCCCCCCCAAAAAAAAAAAAAATCCTTGCAGCAACTCTGAAACAGGTGGAATAATTTAAAGATGGGAAAAAGCATATAAAGGATGGGAAAAGTAAGAATGTTACATGTATATATTCCTGCTATGATAACTTGATTCAATTCCACTGAAAAGGTGTTTGTTTTATTTTGGCAGTAGGTTTTGAACTCAGGGCCCGTGCTTGCTAGGTTGGTGCTCTACCATTTGAGCCATGCCTCCATTGCTGAGTGGCAGTTTTTTCCCTGTAGTAAATTTATTTTTCACCCTTGGACTTACTGAGTCATTGAAAGAAAACACTTTATCATAAGAAGGGATTTCAGATGAAAATATGTGTACTAGAATTGATTTGACTTTTGTGATAAATAGGACATCATGGTAACAGTGATAAACTATACTACTAATTGCATCTGGAATTTTTAAAATTTAAATATTAATTGTATACCATGTGGTTTACTTTTAAGCTATATATAAACTGGTGCCTATAACTCAGTCATTGATACTCTGTCTTTTTTTTCCTTCCTGCTCCCTTAGAAATCAGTGAGTGAAGGAGGCAGTAAGAAATCGGGCTCTGGGAATTCTGGGAAAGGAGGAAACCAGCTGCGCTGTCCTAAATGTGGTGACTTGTGTACACATGTAGAGACTTTTGTGTGTAAGTATTGTAGTGTTCTTCTTTTTCTTTGCTATAAGTTGTTAAGAGATATAGAAATATATCAGTTATGTAAAAGTAATTTTCATCCTGAGCCTAGATGATTCTACAAATTTTCACCAGCTATTAAATTTTTCTAGTCTGGTGGTGTCTTCTGTGCATTATAAGAGAGAATTTAAGAAAAACATTTTTTTTGTTTATTTTGTTTCTGAGTTTATTTCAACTTTGGATTTTGTGATCTTTGTCGTGTGTGTAATCACTGGGTTATAGGAGAAGGAAGACTTATTTTATATTTCTATATTTTAAAAATACCAACTAGGGCTGGGAATGTGGATTAGTGGTAGAGTGCTTGCCTAGCCTGCATGAAGCCCTGGGTTCAGTTCCTCAGTACCACATATACAGGGAAAGCCGGAAGTAGCACTGTGGTTCAAGTGGTAGAGTATTCGCCTTGAGCTGAAGAGCTGAGGGACAATGCCCAGGCCCAGAGTTCAAGCCCCATGACCAACAAAAAAACCCAAAACACAAAAACAAATAAAATACCAAGTATTTCTTTTTTCTCTTTTGTTTGGTTAGTTGTGGGGCTTGAACTCTCTGGGCTTGGGTGCTATCCATCAGCTCTTCAGCTCTAGTTGAGCGTTCTACTGCTTGAGCAACAGCATCACTTCCGGTTTTCTAGTGGTTTATTGGAGATAAGAGTCTCAGGGAGGGCTGGGAAGATGGCTCAGTGGTAGAGCGCATGCCTTGCATGCCTGAGGCCCTGGGTTCAATTCCTCAGCACCACATAAGCAAAAGGAAAAAAGCCGGAAGTGGCGCTATGGCTCAAGTGGTAGAGCGCTAGCCTTGAGCTGAAGAGCTGAGGGACAGCGCCCAGGCCCAGAGTTCAGGCCCCACAACCCGGCCCAAAAAAACAAACAAAAAAAGAGTCTCAGGGACTTTCCTGCCAGGGCTGGCTTTGGGCTGGCTTTGAACCGTGATACTCAGCCTCCTGAGTAGTTAGGATTACAGGCATGAGCCACCGGTGCCCAACTCCAACTGAATATTTCATATGAGTAGGAAGACCACCTATTCCAAAGTTAAGATCCTGTCCCTTTCTTATACCTAGCAGAAGAGGTAAGCCCTCAGTTCTAGAAAGCATCTGAGAATTATTTATGATTAAGACACAGAGAAGGAAAACAACTGGAGCACTTTGCGGATAGTCTTAAATGCAAAGATGCTACTTCATATATTTTCCTGCCTGCTTCAAATCACACAGCTCACTGCCAATATGATTTAGTGTGAATGAGAAGTAATCAAAGGTAAATGACATTATACTACCATGTTCCTCTTCCTACACAGTCATTGTAAAAAGGCTGATATGGCGCAGTTTGGTAGAACTTGGACTTCCTTCCTCCCTCCCTCCTTCCTGTCTACCTTTCCTTCCTCCCTATCTGGGTTGTTTTTGTTTTTTTTTTGGACAGGGTCTTACTGTGTAGCCCAGGCTAGCCTTGAACTTGGTGCTCCTGCCTCAGCCTCCAGAGTGCTGAGTTTAGAGGAGTTATATCATCACGCCAAGCTCGGACTTTCAGTTTCTAATTATTACTTAGACAAGGATCTCAATATTCTCACCCTAACATTGACTTTGTAATGTTACATTTACCACTAGTATTAATTGGCTACCATATAAAAGAGTATTTGTACTTGTCTACAGTTTTAGAAAGATTTTTTACGGCTGGGCACTGGTGGCTCACACCTGTAATCCTAGCTACTCAGGAGGCTGAGATCTGAGGATCACAGTTCAAAGCCCTGGCAGGAAAGTCTGGAAGACCCTTATCTCCAATGAACTAATCAGAAAAAGCCAAAAGTGGCACTGTGGCTCAAGTGGTAGAGCACTAACTAGTCTTGAGTAAAGAGAGACTCAGGGACAGAGCCCAGGCCCTGAGTTCCTGAGTTCAAGCTGCAGGTCCAGCAAAAAAAGAAAAAAAAAAGACGTTTACATATTCTGTAACTGGAATATGAAAAATCATTTTCCTGGTTCTGCCTACATGAAATTTAATTTGGATCAGAATATTAGAAGAATGTAATATGATTGAACGATAAACTTCCTAAACAAATCTGGTATGATATAAAATTCTAGAGTCTGAGAATTGCTGTTATAAGAAAAAAAAAGTGGGCAGGGCGCCGGTGGCTCACGCCTGTAATCCTAGCTACTCAGGAGGCTGAGATCTGAGGATCGTGGTTCAAAGCCAGCCCAGGCAGGAAAGACCATGAGACTTCTATCTCCAATAAAACCATTAGAAAACTGGAAGTGGTGCTGTAGCTCAAGTGGTAGAGCACTCGCCTTGAGCTGAAGAGCTGAGGGACAGCGCCCAGGTCCAGAGTTCAAGCCCCATGACCGACCCCCCCCAAAAAAATGTTACTCATGTCTGTAAGAATCTCACAAGCAGGGTGCCAGAGGTTCACACCTGTTTTCCTAGCTACTCAGGCGGCTAAGATCTGAGGATCTCGGTTCAAAGCCAGCCTGGGCAGGAAAGGCCATGAGATTCATCCCCGATAAACCACCAGAAAACCAGAAGTGGCTCTGTGGCTCAAATGGTAGAATGTTTGCCTTGAGCTGAAGAGCTCAGGAACATCTCCTATACCCAGAGTTCAAACCCCACAACCAATCCCTTCCCCCCACCCCACCCCCAAATATATATATATGGTGTGTGTGTGTGTATGTATGTGTGTGTGTGTATGTATGTGTGTGCGTGTGTATATGTGCATGTGCGTGCGTGCACGTGCGCGTGCTGGTCCTGGAGCTTGAATTCAGGGCTTAGGCACTGTCCCTGAGCTTTTTTTGCTCAAGGCTAGCATTCTACCACTTGAGCCACAGCTCTGCTTCTGGCTTTTTTGAGTAGTTTATTGGAGGTAGGAGTCTCACAGACTTTCCTGCCCAGGCTGGCTTTGAACCTTGATCCTCTAATTTTATCCTCCTCAGTAGCTAGGATTACAGAGGTGAACCACCAGCACCCTGCAATATATATTTTAATCAGGAAAATTTTATTTTTTTCCTTCAGAGCAGACCTAATATTAATAGACATAAAGATAATTTTTTAGGGTAGAAGAGAAATTAAATTTTGTAAAGGCAACATGTGTAAAATGATTCTTATATCTATATTTTATTTTTTTGGTCAGTCATGGGGCTTGAACTCTGTCCTAGGCACTGTCCCTCAGCTCTTCAGCTCAAGGCTAGTGCTCTACCATTTGAGCCACAGCACCACTTCTGGTGTTCTGGTGGTTAATTGGAGATAAGAGTCTCATAGACTTTTCTGCCCGGGCTGGCTTTGAACCAGAATCCTTAGATCTCAGCCTCCTGAGTAGCTAGGAATATAAGAACGAGCCACCAGCGCCTGGCTTAGCTTTATTTTTGTTAGGGAAAAGTATTACTTTCTAAATGAAGAAGCTGAAACTTAGCAAGTTTATCTACATTATTCAAGATCACATAGCAGTAAAGAGTTGCTCTTAAGAAGCCCGTATATTAATATCTATTGGGTCTGCTGTTTCCTTTCGAAATTATTTATTTATTTATTTATTTTGTTGGTTGTGGGGCTTGAACTCTGGGCCTGGGTGCTGTATTTGAGCTCTCTAGCTCAAGTCAAGCTCCAGCTCCACTTCCGATTTTCTGGTGGTTAATTGGAGATAAGAGTCTCACGGACTTTCCTGCCCAGGCTGGCTTTGAACTGTTGTCCTCAGATCTCAGCCTCCTGAGTAGAATTACAGGCATGAGCCACCAACACCCAGCTGAAAATTTAATTTTGATTCATTCATATATGATGCAAATCACATTTTAAAGTGTATAATTTAATAGGGTATATTGCTATTACATAACTATCTCTAACCTTGAACATATAGCCTGTAAGAGTCACTCCTAACCTAACAACCATCAATAGTCTGGCAGTCTTGTTGGGTACTTGGAGGTAGAGTCTTGCTGGATTTTCTGTTTAAG
This sequence comes from Dipodomys ordii, assembly GCF_000151885.1. Lineage (NCBI taxonomy): Eukaryota > Metazoa > Chordata > Mammalia > Rodentia > Heteromyidae > Dipodomys > Dipodomys ordii. The sequence continues at coordinate 2,420,839 of NW_012267227.1, forward strand.
TTGGCTTTGAACCATGATCCTCTAGGACTCAGACTCCTTAATACCTCATTACCAGTATCTGGCTTATGTATAAGTTTCTGCATGGTCATATATTTTACTTCTTGGTAGGTAGGAGTAGATTGGTAAGTCAGATAGTAACTTTAGATTTTACAGAATTTCTAGTTTTCTAAAACAGTTGTTTCATTTTACAGTGCAGCCAGCAAGTTATGAGGATCTCATGTTCTCTTTGTATGTGTGATACAAACCCCAGTGCTTGCTAGGCAGACACTCTATCAGCTCTTTGTGCTTTAATTATTTTTCAAATAGGGCCTTGTATTTTTTTTTTTGGGGTCCGGTTGTAGGGCCTGAACTCTGGGATTGGGTGCTGTCCCTCAGCTCTTCAGCTCAAGGCTAGCGCTCTACCACTTGAGCCACAGCTCCATTTCCAGCTTTTTTCTTTTTGCTTATGTGGTGCTAAGGAATCGAACCCAGGGCCTCAGGCATACAAGGCGAGCACTCTACCACTAAGCCACCTTCCCAGCCCCCCTAAGCAAGTATTCTTTACCCCTGAGCTACTCCCAGCTCTGAGAGATTTGTTTAAATGAAAGTTTTTCATGGAGCTGGAAGGTGGCTCAGTGGTAGAGTGCTTGCCTTGCATGTATGAGGCCCTGGGTTCGATTCCTCAGCACCACATAAGCAGAAAAAGATGGAAGTGGTGCTGTGGGTCAAGTGGTAGAGCGCTAGCTGAGTCCAAAATAAAAACCCCAAACCACTGTAAAAATGTTTAATTCTTACCCAACGAGACATATGAGTACAATAAGCCTTCAAATGACTTACAGGGTTGGGGCTGGGCACCAGTGGCTCACACCTGTAATCCTAGCTACTCTGGAGGCTGAAATCTGAGGAGGCTGAGATCTGAGGATTGAAGTTCAAAGCCAACCCGGGCTGGAAAGACCGTGAGACTCATCTCCAATAAACTACCAGAAAACCGGAGGTGACTCTGTAGCTTAGAGTGCTAGCCTTGAGCTGAAGAGCTGAGCAACAGTGCCCAAGCCCAGAGTTCAAGCCCCATGACTGAAAGAAAAAAAAAAAAAGAATTATAGGGTTGGGAATGTGGCTTAGTGGTAGAGTGCTTGCCTAGCATGCATGAAGCCCCACATTCGATTCCTCACTACCACATACACAGAAAAAGCCGCAAGTGGTGTTGTGGCTCAAGTGGTGGAGTGCTAGCCTTGAGCAAACAGAAGCATTAGGGACAGTGCTCAAGCCCTGAGTTCAAGCCCCAGGACTAGCAAAAACCAAAAATACAAAAAAACAGGAAGCTCAGGGACAGTGCCCAGACCCTGAGTTCAAGCCCCAGGACTGGCAAACAAAAACCACAACCCCAGTCCTGGGACTTGAACTCAGGGGTTAGGTGCTGTCCCTGGGCTTTTTTGCTCAAGATTAGTGTTCTACCACTTTGAACACTGGCCCAAAGTGGTAGAGTTTTCTGGTAGTTAATTGAAAATAAGGTTCTCAGGGACTTTTCCTGCCTGGGCTGACTTTGAACTATGATCCTCAGATCTCAACCTCCTCAGTAGATAAGATTGCAAGCTTGAGCCACCAGCTCATGGCTGTGTCCTGTATTTTTTGGTTTGTTTTCCCCCTTGCTGGCTTAAGGCAGAGTCTCACAAGGTGGCCACAAGCTCACCTGATCTATCCTAATTTTGATAAAACCACTAATCAAAGTCTCTAAAGAGCATTTTGGCAAATAAAATTGAACCTATGAACTTGGAAATACATTGAACATGCTTCACTGTAAGCTTCTGTCAAATACAGTATTCAAGTCAAATTTAAGCAGCCCTTAAACAGTAACTAGAGATGAAATGTGTTGGTGTTTAATCTCTTTCCCTGTGACCTAATTTCTTAGGGAAATATTTTGATCTTGTGTTCTTAGGCCAGATTTTCCTGTCACACAGCCTGAACTAGATCAATCTTTTCTGCCCTTTAATCCTTGTACTTGTTTACCATTAGCAACATTTGTAAACTGGTGCCTCATCATAAAATAAAAGCATTCACTGCATTCCCATTAGTATTTAGGCTGATGTTAATTGCAGGTAGTTGGAATGCCTTGATCTTTTTTTTTTAAGGTAAACATAATTGATCAGTGAATAGAAAACGTAAATCAGCCCCCTTGTTAAATTTGCTGCTGGAGTTCAAAAAGAATTTTTCTTAATTGCCTTTGTGTTTAAGAATGAAACAAAACAAATTCAACTGTTTGAATTAGTAATGAAGGTGTTTGTCTTTTGGGTTTTGTTTTTGTTTTTGTTTTTGGTCTGTCGTGGGGCTTGAAGTCTTGGCCTGAGTGCTGTCCCTCAGCTCTTCAGCTCAAGGCAAGCACTCTACCACTTGAGCCACAGGGCCACTTCCGAGTAATGAAGTTTATTAATGGGGAATTAGTTCTGTTTTTCATTTAGAGTATTTTCTAGAGATAGGCATACTTGCTAGTTTTTCTACCTTACTTGCTAGTAAGCCATGGTAGGTATTTATATTTATAATTTTCCCAAATGAAAAAACTTCCTTCAGTTTTTAAAATATTTCTTTCCTCTGCAGTTTTGCCTATCTTTTCCCCTGCCTTGGCGCAGGCTGGTGGGGGTGTTGTAGGACTTTGAACTCAGGGCCAGGGCACTGTCCCTGAGCTCTTTCACTCAAGGCTAGTGCTCTCCTACTTTGATCTCCAGCTCACCTTCAGGTTTTCTGATGGTTGAGATAAGAGTCTCACAAACTTTCCTGCCTAGCCTGGCTTTGACATGACCTATAGACCTCAGCCTCTTGAATAGCTAGGATTACAGGTTTGAGCCACAGGTGCCCAGCTTTCCTGTCTATTTGGATTACAAATAATTCTATAAGAAATATACTATGTTGGTTAGGAATGTGGCTTAGTGGTAGAGTGCTTGCCTAGCATGCATAGAGCCCTGGGTTCAAGTCCTCAGTACCACATAAACAGAAAAAGTGGCACTTACTCAAGTGGTAGAGTGCTAGCCTTGAGCAAAAGAAGCTCATAGGGAGTGCTCAGGCCCTGAGTTCAAGCCCTAGGACTGGCAAAAAAAAAAAGTATTATCTTGGCACACCAGCTCTGTTTTATCTGTATTTGTATGAGATGTTTTACTATATATATTGCTGAGGTCCCTGCTTACCATGTATAGAGCTAGGCACCGAAAAGGCTGAGTGTGTGTGTGTGTATATATATATATATATCTTCATTCTATAGCCATATTTTAAAGAGAGAAAGGAAAATAGAATAATCTCATTTGTCTAACGTAATAAACTATTCTAACTCAGATATTTTAGTGTGTATCTTTTTATATTTTTAGAGATTAAAATAGATTTACCTCTCAACTTTTTGGGATGTTTGAAACTTTTCATAATAAAATGTTAGATACATTCATCTATTAGTGCTTTTTCACAATTCATTCAAATATTTTATTTTATTTTATTTTTTTGAGTCCGGTTGTGGGGCCTGAACTCTGGGCCTGGGCGCTGTCCCTCAGCTCTTCAGCTCAAGGCTAGCACTCTACCACTTGAGCCACAATGCCACTTCCGGCTTTTTTCTTTTTGCTTATGTGGTGCTGAGGAATCGAACCCAGGGCCTCAGGCATGCAAGGCAAGTGCTCTACCACTGAGCCAATTTCCCATCCCTCATTCAAATATTTTAATACAGTGGTTTTAAAATTCTCTTTGGGCTTGACAGAAACCCAGTGGAAGTGAACAGAAGAGAGTGTACTGAGCACCTCTCCTGTGTGTAAGCTAGTCTGGCTTTGCTCTGCAGGGGAGTGAACTATAATCTACACTTCGTCAGTGCTTAACTTCACTTACAGTGAGACTTTGTATTTATTCATTCATTTTTACGGTACTGCAGATTAAACCATGCCTCCAGCATGGTGGCCAAATAAGTACCCTGTCATTGATCTACACTCTTCCCTACAGTGAGTTGTTAAGACAGACACTATTGGGATTTTTTTTTTCCTTTTTTCTTCTGCTGACCTCTTGTTTCTTTTTCATTTCAGCATCTACCCGTTTTGTCAAGTGTGAAAAATGTCATCACTTTTTTGTTGTGCTGTCTGAAGCCGATTCAAAGAAAAGCATAATTAAAGAACCTGAATCAGCAGCAGAAGCTGTAAAATTGGCATTCCAACAGAAACCACCCCCTCCCCCCAAGAAGGTATAGGTCTAATAAACATTTTATCTTGAAAACATTTCCTTGCTTCTCAAGTTTATCGTGAATCTTAACAGTAGTAGTCTTAAGTACTTAAGCTCTAAATAGTCTATCTTGCTAAATTGTTATTGCTGTTTGATATTTGGACTTAGTTATAGAGCTTATTGCTTGTCCCTTTGTCATGCTTACTAAATTTAATATCAATGAAATATAATTGGAAGATAATTAAAATGATTAGTACCACGATAATTTGAAATAGCACCAATACTTGTATCAAAATCTATCTATGGGTTTATTTTGTTATTTTGGGGCTCTAACACCAATCTGCAGTTATCCCTCTTAAATTTGTCTCTTAAAGTAAAACAGTTTCTAGTTTTAACAATGTGAGCAGAGTGCACACTAGCACTTCTAGGTCCATAGAGAGAACCAGGGCCCTTGTCCCTGGCCTTGTATTCTCTGTCCTGTCATGTCTTAGCATACTTGTGTTTTTGTTGTTGTTGTCGTCATCAGTCATGGGGTTTGAGCTCAGGGCCTAAGCACTGTCTTCCACCTGCTTTGCCCAAGGCTAGCTCTACGACTTTGAGCGATAGAGCTACCTCTGGCTTTCTGGTGGTTTATTGGAGATAAGAGTCTCAAGGGGAAAAAAAAGTCTCAAGGACTTTTCTGCCCAGGCTGGCTTTGAACCTCGATCCTCAGATTTCAGCCTCCTGAGTAGCTAGGCTTTTAGGCATGAGTCACCAGGACCTGGGTTGTCTGAATACTTCCATTGTTTCTTACTCTCTTGCCTCCTGCCTCTGTGCCTTTCTTTCCCTGGGTTTACATGCCAGTGTGTGTCTCTATCTAAATCTATGGCAGGTTTAGTAATTCATGAATATAACTTAAGAGCAATGAGAAAGATTTCAGAAACGATATAAAATATATAACAATTTGCAAGATGCCAAGGGAATCATGCCTATAATCTTAGCTACATAATGTATCATGCTCTTAGCATTTTACTTTCATAAAACTGTTTAAATTTAAAACTTGAAGCAGCTAAGTAACTTAATGTATATAGCCTTACAATAGCTTATAGTAAATTGTTCATACCTAATCATTTTTCAGATTTATAACTACCTCGACAAGTATGTTGTTGGCCAATCGTTTGCTAAGAAAGTACTTTCAGTTGCTGTGTATAATCATTATAAGAGAATATATAATAATATCCCAGCTAATCTGAGACAGCAAGCAGAGGTGGAGAAGCAGACATCATTAACACCCAGAGGTTAGTATTTTTTGGTAATTGACCAAAATAGATTATATGCTTAGAAAACACCTTGATTTGTAACTCCTTGATTTCACCTTGAAATGTTTTTTAGTACAGTGCAGCATTTTTCAAAATACTTTTACTTTAGTGGATCATAAAATCATTGCCAATAACATTAATTTAAAAAATAGATGTGAATAGAAAATACCGAAGTACATTAATTTGTAGGTAAGGTCAGTATTATTTCTTAAAATTCAGAATCACAAAATGAATATCTTTTTGAGAGTCTCCATAAAAATGTTTTGAGTGGGAATGTAGCTGAATGGTAGTGCGCTTGCCTAGCATGCACGGAGCCGTAGCCTCAGTCCCCAGCACCAGAAAACAAACAAACAAGTTTGCAGGTCACTGGGGTAGAGATTGAGTTGTTGCTTTTGAACCGTTGACTTCACCTCAACTAGTTCATCATGAACAGATCATTGCAATGCTCTGTACAACTCTGAGTTCTTCTCTTTTGGGTTCAGGATACAGAATTTCATTTGCCTAAGTCAGAGATATGTGGAGATGATAACTGTTAATACAGCATATCCAGTACTCTTTCTTCTTTGGGCCCCAGCTACAGAGTGCCAGGTTAAGGGCAAATTTGTAAGTGATTCTAAGTGCAATTCCTATTAATTTTAGATTCTAATATACAGTGTATTGTACAATCTCAACTTACTGTGGATAGTGAAGCAGGTTATATTAATAAATGATTTTACTTAAAAGTACTATGAAGAGTTAAATGTAAATCTAAGTTTTTGTTTTGTTGTCCAGAGAGCACTAGTTCTGATTTAGATCATCATTTTAGGTTCTTTTTAGTCATTATTGTACAGTTTGAGGAAGTTCTGCTAAATACTTTATCAATAATGCCTTTTGATTATCTTTAGTATCTAGTATATGTGTAACTGACTTCAATGATGACATGTTGAACTTAACTGCAAAATATAGTAATGTGGTGGTATCAGTTACTTTATTTTTAGAAAGCATAAGCCATAACTAGTGGAGACTTGGAACCTTCATTTGTATGAAGTCCACACAGCACTGTGTAGTCTAGGAGCAAAATTTTCTTGTTGCTTCTGTCACTAGATTAATGTTTCAGTTGTTCTATGTGCTAGAAGTACAACTGTTTTATTATATTTATAGTATGAAGGATTGTAACTCTTACTAGACTTAAATTATTACATTCTTTTCTTAAAATAAATAATTTTTATCTGATTTATGTGAATACTAGCAACTGAACAGCCATTATTAAGCCTGGTTTTATTTTGTTTATTATTAAAAGGATGCAGTGTAGAAATAACTTATAGAATGTGAAAAGCTGAAAACAATGAACACATTCTTTTAAATACATTTAGGAGTGGGCAGGAATATGGGGTAATCATTGTTTCCCCAAACTAAACAAATAAGCAATATTTTCATGTTGCTGTTTTCATTTTCTTTCTTAGAGTTAGAAATAAGAAGACGGGAAGATGAGTACAGATTTACAAGTAAGTGACCTCTGTACAAATCAGGTTCTCTGTGACCTCCATTCCTTTGGAGACTTGACTTGGTTAGGTGTAATTGAGTATTGCTTGCATATGACCAAGAAAGATGTATATTATCTAGGATTGTTTATCATACATGCTTTTATATACTTTCAGGACAATTTTTCATAACTAATTTGTCTGGTTGGATTATTTTAGGTGTGTGTGTGTGTGTGTGTGTGTTTGGATTATTTTAGGTGTGTGTGTGTGTGTGTGTGTGTGTGTGTGTGTGTGTGTGTGTGTTTGGGCATGTGAGCCACAGCTCTACTTCTGGCTTTTTTTTTTTGTGATTAACTGGAGATAAGTATAGTGGACTTTCCTGCCCAGGGTGGTTTCGAAGCCTGATTCTCAGATCTTAGCCTCCAGAGTAGCTAAGATTATAAGTGTGAACTACTGGTGCCTGGCTGTTGTGATACATCTTAAAGCATAATTTAGAGAAATATAAAATGCTGTAGTTGCTGGGCGGCAGTGGCTCACACCTGGAATCCTAGCTACTCAGGAGGAGTAGCTGAGATCTGAGGATCACGGTTCAAAGCCAGCCCGGGGAAGGAAAATCCATAAGACTTTTTTTTTTTTTGTCTGTCTTGGGGCTTGAACTTTGGGCTTGGGCGCTGTTCCTGTGCTCTTCAGCTCAAGGCAAGCGCCCTACCGCTTAAGCCACAGTGCCACTTTTGGTTTTCTAGTGGTTTATTGGAGATAAGAGTCTTACAGACTTTCCTGCCTGGGCTGGCTTTGAACCATGATCCTCAGATCTCAGCCTCCTGAATAGCTAGGATTACAGGCGTGAGCCACCAGCGCCCAGACTCTCCATGAAACTTTTTTTGGGGGGAGGGTCCAATTGTGGGGTCTTAACTCTGGGGTTAGGCACTGTCCCTCAGCTTTTCAGCTCAAGGCTAGCGCTCTACCACTTGAGCCACAGCGCCACTTCCGGATTTTTTCTTTTTTGCTTATGTGGTGCTGAGGAATTGAACCCAGGGCCACCTTCCCAGCCCCTCCATGACACTTTTATCTCCAATGAACCACCAGAAAACCAGAAGTGGCACTGTAGCTCAAGTGGTAGAGCGCTTGCCTTGAGCTGAAGAGCTGAGGGACAGCACCCAGGTCCAGAGTTCAAGCCCCACAACCAACAACAACAACAAAAAATGCTGTAGTTTACCTCTATTACTGCATACATATTATACAAATTGCATCTTTAAAGCTATAGTTTGCTGTTACATATACATACATACATACACACACATGCACACATATATATACACATACTTTTAAATATACTGGAAATCACTGGAAATTAACACTGTAGTGGAGGTAGATTATCTTTGAGCTACTCTTTGCAGAAACACAGCTTTTTTTTTAAAAGTGTTTATGAAACTTAATTTAGTATTGCAAATTATGAGTAAGTTCTAGTTACTGTTTCCAGTTCTTGATTGTTCCTGTAAGCATCAGATGGTCTAAAGGAGATGGTATGTGTGGAAGGACCTAATATACCAAGGACCATTCTGATGTCTTATAGCCATTCCTTTGGAGATAGATAGTTCTGTGATAATAAGGTTCACAGAGATTTTTCTCTTTTTTCTTTTTTTTGCTGGTCCTGGGGCTTGGGCGATATCCCTGGGCCTCTTTGTGCTCAAGGTTAACACTCTACCTACCACTTGAGCCACAGCACCACTTCTGGCTTTTTCTAACTGGTTTTTTCTAACTAGTTTATTAGAGATAGAGTCTCAGGGACTTTTCTGCTTGGGCTGGCTTTGAACAGTGATCCTCAGATCTCAGCCTCCTGAGTAGCTAGGATTACAGGCCTGAGCCACCAGTGCCGGGATTGTTTGAAACTTTGGTTTGTCTTTGAATCAAATAGTATATATGTGTTTGAAGTGTGCTACAAGTGGGTGAGTCATGATAATATAACTGGTTTACCACTTCCAACATGACATTTATTACATTTAAGAAAATTGTCGCTGGATGCAGTGACTCATGCCTGTCATCCTACTTGAGAGGTGGAGATTTGGAGAGTCATGGGGCCAGGCCAGCCTAGGCAAAAAGTTTATAGGACTTCATCTCAGCCAGTAAAAACTGGACATGGTGGGTGTGTCTGTCATCTCAGGTACAAGGAATGTGAAAAGCAAGATGGAAATCTGAGAATCTGAGGCTAACCTGGGCATAAATGTGAAATATTAAAAAAAGAGAAAGGGTTGGGGACTTGAGTCAAGTGATAGAATGCCTACATAACAACCAGTAAGTGCAAGGTCCTGAGTTCAAACCCTAGTGCCACAAAAGAATAAAATCTCTCTCTGTCCCTGTCTCTGTCTTTCTTCCCCCTTTCTCCCTCCATCTCTCTCGTGTGTGTGTGTGTGTGTGTGTGTGTGTGTGTAAGTTTTAAGCCAGGTTTAGTGGCACATGAATGTAATCCCAGTTCTCAGGAGATAAAAACAGAGGTGTAAGAAGATCCCAAGTTCAAAGCTAATCTCAACTACATAGCAAGATACTGTCTCAAAAAAAAAAAAAAGGAAGAGGGCTGGGAAGGTGGCTCTGCAGGACTTGGGGGTGGGGTGGGAAGGGATATAAAATCTAAACTTTACATGTATGTATTACTTACATTTAATAACCCCAAAATACAATCAAATATGCAATCTGTATTGTTATAAATTTGGTTTGGCAGCTAGTGAAACTAGTAGTAAAGTCTGTAGTTAATATTGACCTATAATGGTTCAATGTAATTTAAATGTTAAAAAAGTAATCATAAGCCGGGCGCTGGTGGCTCATGCCTATAATCCTAGCTACTCAGGAGGCTGAGATCTGAGGATCACAGTTCAAAGCTAGCCCAGGCAGGAAAGTCCATGAGACTCTTATCTCCAATAAACCGCTAGAAAACCAGCAGTGGAAGTGGAGCTGTGGCTCAAGCAGTAGAGCGCTTGCCTTGAGCTGAAGAGCACAGGGACACTGCCCAAGCCCAGAGTTCAAGCCCCACAACTGACAAAAAAAAGAAAAAAAGGTAATCATATTGCTGAGTGCTGGTGGCTCATACCTGTAATACTAGCTACTCAGGAGGCTGAGATAGGAGGATTGAGGTTCAAAGCCAGCCGGAGTAGGAAAGTCCCTGAGACTGACCAAAAAAAAAAAAGTTTCTATTCAATATAATTATAAATTGCCTTTACCTAAGTTCCTAAATGTGATTACTTTTTTTTTTTTTAAATCATCATGGGACTTAAACTCTGGGCCTGGGCACTGTCCCTCAGCTCTTCAGCTCAAGGCTAGCACTCTACCAATTGAGCCACAGTGCCACTGCCAGTTTTCTGGTGGTTTATTAGAGATACAAGTCTATAGACTTTCCTGCCCAGGCTGGCTGTGAACAGCAGTTCTCAGATCTTAGCCTTCTGAGTAGTTAGGATTATAGGCATGAGATACTGTTGCCCAGCTAGAAACAAATATTTCAAAAGCTTAAATATAATTTATCACTGTGTACAACTTAGTTGTATCCTACATAGGATTTTAGGTCCTAAAGTTAGGGCACTATGACCAAAGCTATATCTAACAAAATTATTTTCATAAGGCAGGATTTTAGGTCCTAAAGTTAGGGCATTATGACCAAAGCTATATCTAACAAAATTCTTTTCTTTTTTTTTTTTTTCTTTTTTTCTTTTTTGTGTGTGTGTCCGGTTGTGGGGCCTGAACTCTGGGCCTGGGCACTGTCCCTCAGCTCTTCAGCTCAAGGCTAGAGCTCTACCACTTGAGCCACAACGCCACTTCCGGCTTTTTTCATTTTGCTTATGTGGTGCTGAGGAATCGAACCCAGGGCCTCAGGCATGCAAGGCAAGCGCTCTACCACTGAGCCACCTTCCCAGCCCACAAAATTATTTTCATAAGGCCCTTTGGAAATCACATTTCTTAGACTGACATAATTGGTTTCTCCATCATTGAAACTTAGTACTCTTTCCTAATCTGAGTACCACATGAACTTCTTAGCTTGCACATAAGCAATGAATAATTAGACACTTGGAAAAATAGCTGATGAGCTCCATGTGTTAACCATTATCCTAGATTCCTTACTCATAGTTCCCATGGTAAAGAACTTTCTATAGTGAGAGACAGGGATGGAGACTTACTAACAGAACCAGGGTCATCTGATGGATACTCATAATGGAATGATAGACATCACCTTACTATTTGTTATTCCTCCTTTTTAAACTTTGCCAGATGATGGTGGCTCACTCCAGTAAACCTTAGCTATTCAGGAGGCTGAGATCTAAGGATCACAGTTCAAAGCCAGCCCATGAAGGAAAGTCCATGGGACTTATCTCCACTAAACTACCAAAAAAGTGGGAAATGGAGCTATAACTCAAGTGATAGAGCACTAGCCTTGAGCAAAAGAAGCTCAGGGATAGTGCCCAGACCCTCAGTTCAAACCTCAGGACCAGCACAAAAAACAAACAAACTCATATTGTTCCACTGTAGTTTTCTCTTGTAATTTTGTTCAGATTCATCTAAATTATTTTCCCCATGGATCAAAGGTAAATTAAAGCCAGGTCCATTCCCATGGTATCATAATTTCTAACTAGATTTTGCTAATATTAAAAATGGAAACAACTCCTTCCACCACCCCCCTAAAAAAAACAAAAACTACTTTGCTAGTGACAACTTAAAGGAACTCCAATAGGAGATGGGGCTTCCTTATCTAGTGTGCATTATAATGAGGCATAACAGTGAATTACTCACCTGTCATTTCCACTTTCAAGTGGAGCATGACTTAAACTCAAGTATTTGTTGAACACCTGGTAGTTTTATTAATCAGAATAACTCTTTACTTAAGTATGAAGACAGTGTAAAAGAAACATCTAGTTGGAATTAGGACTATAATAATAGGTATATTTACTGAACCATTATTTTGTTGATTGGATTTAAAATAGTCATTAGAAAACGCTGATAAAATTAGCCAATAAAGCAAGTATACTCTTTTTTGCAGGGACCCAGCTGATAAACTGATACTTTGCCAGCAGATTCAATCCCACCTAGTTAGGCATTGTGTCTATATTGAAAGAACTAGAGCAATCAAGTTGAGAGCTAATAAAGTCAGGGATTCAGATTGGACTAGGAATAGTAAGATTTACCACTCTTGCCTTTCATGGTATACTCATAGATGTGGAGGAGACTAAAAAGGACACGTATCTCAGTATTTTCATTGTAGGTGAGGAAGTAGTTCCAAGAAAGTTGTGACTTTCTTGGCCCCCATAACCAGGAAGCAACAATGCTGGACTAGAACTCAACTTCTCTCAGGTCATTGTTTTCCTTTTTCCTCTCCTTTTTATTTGTACTGAAGACAAGTAATATTTTTTTATCTTTCAAAATATCTCCTTATCAGTAGCCTTCTACTTGAGCTGTGTGTTTGAAATTGATAGAACAGGTGGTATTGCTGTTTCATAGGTTAGGAAATAGAATCAGAAAGATTACATGACTTGCTCAGTTGGAAACAAAAGATAGCTAGAGCTTCTGACTCCTACTGCTGAGCTTCCCACATGCTATCTGCCTCCTTCTTGTACATTACATAGATGAGGGTGAAGAGGCTCCCATTCCTTGAGGTTCTTTGTATTATAATCATATGTTATAAATTTGTCACTAAACAATTGATGCTTTTCTTTTTAGGTAAGAAATATTTAAATATTCAAATTTCTCTAACAAGGTGCTTGTTTTAGATGTAGGGTTTTACAGGGCACAACTAGAATAATTCTTTTGTTACTCTTTCAGAATTGCTTCAGATTGCTGGAATTAGTCCTCATGGTAATGCTTTAGGAGCATCCATGCAGCAACAAGTAAATCAACAAATACCTCAGGAAAAACGAGGAGGTGAAGTATTGGATTCTTCTCATGATGACATAAAACTTGAAAAAAGTAATATTTTGCTGCTTGGACCAACTGGGTCAGGTAAATAACTTTCTGGGAATTTTACAACTCATTAAAAAAAAACAGCAATAAATGATTCTGATGGTTCTGTAGCTTATATCTTGTAAATATGAGTTGTGACTCATAAAGGAGTGAAAAAAATCAAGATTGGTGGTTTTAGATGGGATATATTGTCAGTGTTCCCTGTTTCACCTCAAGGTAAATTCGAAACATTGCTGTGTTTCTCTTCAGGACTATCCCTAACAAGACAATACATTAACTAAATTCTTAGAAGGAATTGTGAAATAAGTAAGATACAGTTAGATCTGAATAATAATAGAGAAAAGATACAACATTTAACTTGTCCAGTACACACTTGTTTTTTTCATTTTTGTAAAAATAGTATGTATCATACACCTTTTAATTACTGTTTGTAGGTAAAACCCTGCTGGCACAAACTCTGGCTAAATGCCTTGATGTTCCTTTTGCTATCTGTGACTGTACAACATTGACTCAGGCTGGATATGTAGGTGAAGATATTGAATCTGTGATTGCCAAACTGCTCCAAGATGCCAACTATAATGTGGAAAAAGCACAACAAGGTATGTGTTAAGTGCGGTTTGTCCCCAGATTTACTTTATTAGGAAAGAAAGAAGTATTTTGAGTCAAGGGCTGATATTCCATTGTTACATAAAAGTGTCTGTCACATACTTTTTTAGTATACCAACTGAGAGTCATAAGTCTGTTTTGTCTTGTGACTAAGATGGCTGCTGCTAGAGTGAAAACACCAAGTTACTATTCCATTATGCCCTTAATACTGTTGTTGCTTTGCTTGTTCTAACTCCCTTCTAGACTACCTAATGCTGGGTTTAGGGAAAGGGTGGAGAGTGGTAAATATAGAAGAGTGCAGAATGGATGAGTCAGGATGCTGCATTTCTCCTCTGTCCTCTGTGCTTACTTACGTGAAGAGCTCAACAACTTTCTGTCCAAATTTCTTCATAAGAACATGGGTGGGAAAAAGTGAGCTAAAGTTTTGTTAGTGTCAGAAATATATATTCCCCTCATACCTCCTGCTTCTACTTAGCTTCCCATAATAAAAAAAAACAGGGATACATTAGAAGGGTAAATAACTATTGTCAAAATTTTTCGTTATCATACTCAAATGATATGGACTGGAATAACTAGATGCATAAAATCATAAGAGATAATATTAGTATTTTAAAACTATCAAGTATATGTTAAGTATGAAAAACTGAATAACCTTGCTCTGTAACCATCTAGTAGTGTTTTAAAACTGAGACTATCTTGTGTCTTACCTTTTTCATATTATAAATAGAATCCTCCTTAAATTATAGGAATTGTCTTTCTGGATGAAGTAGATAAGATTGGCAGTGTGCCAGGCATTCATCAATTACGGGATGTAGGTGGAGAAGGCGTTCAGCAAGTAAGCAGTTGAATATTTTGTTCAAGCCCACTAAAAGGAAGGGAATACATCAAACCTCCCAAATATTGTACGTTTGGTTTCACATTCAACTAGATTATGCTTCATTTCTCCTAGCCTAAACCTCACATACTGTTGTAAAGTAGCTCAGATCCTTAAAGAAAATTATTGATGATTTTAAATAGCAAATTTCCTTTCTTAGGAAATTAAAAATGTTTTAAAGAACAGAACAAGTGAAAATTAATCCTTGGGGTTTTTCGTTTGTTTGTTGGGGTTAAAACTCAGGGCCTTGAACTTGATTGGCTTGCTTGCCTGGCTGGCATTCTATCACTAAGTCATACCACCAGCCCAGCTTTTTGTTGGTTATTTTGGAGATGCAGTCTCACAGATTTTTCTGCCTGTGTTGGCCTTGAACTGTCATCCTCTGGATGTCAGCCTCCCAAGTAGCTGGAATTACAGCCACCAGCTCTTGGCATCTTTGTTGTTTTTATTCCTCAAAGGCCGAGTAAACATTTCTAGACTCTTGAAGGAAGTTCTGATTCCAGCTAGACATGAATGATCCATACCTATTTCTCACTCCTCCCATTTAGTTAGAAGATGGGTATAAAATAGTGTTTCACTCCCTGCAGAGTCATAATTAAAGTCACAATGGTCTTTTGGGCCAACTTAACCTTTTAATGGCAACTAATTATGATAAACTAAAGATTGAAAAAATTGCATCAATTTTTTTTGACAGACATAGAAAATTTGCTGGGAAATTTTTCTGTGAAGGCATCTCAAAATACAGATATTTTCAAAATTTAACATAGTAGGATAGAATTTTATGTGAAAGATATTTTTTTCCAAATTTTGAATGTTCATGTCATGTTTATTCTGTCTTTACGTCAGAACTAGGATTTTACCATCAAAAACACTTCTAAGACTGTTTCCTGGGTTACAATATATCAGGTTATTTCAAATAATTTTATAGTTCAAATAACTCATGAATTATTAATGTGTTAAATGAATCTGATTTTCATGTTAGTTGTAGAAATGCGGGAGTTTCTATTAAATATTATTAACCATAACTACATATTATCTTCCTCCCATTGAATCCCATTACCTAAAGTATGGTAATTAATATACTTTTATACTGATGTTAACAAATTATTCATTCTTTATTCAGGGCTTATTGAAACTACTAGAAGGCACAATAGTCAATGTTCCAGAAAAGAATTCCCGAAAGCTACGTGGCGAAACAGTGCAAGTTGACACAACAAATGTCCTATTTGTTGCATCTGGTGCTTTCAATGGCTTAGACAGAATTATCAGCAGAAGGAAAAATGAAAAGGTAAATTTTCTGAGGGCTTTTGCAAAACATTTAAAGAGAATGGATATTCAGCTTTTATTCTTGGATCCAGTCATTATTATCTGTTTATTAATTTTTCTTGGCTGGTCTTGGGGCTTGAACTCTGCCTTGGTAAGCTTCTTTTGTTCAATGCTAGCACTCTATTACTTGAGCCACAGCTCCACTACTGACTTCTTTTGGTAGTTTAATGGAGATAAGAGTCTCATGGACTTTCATGCCTGGGTTGGCTTTGATCCACGATCCTCAGACCTCAGCCTCCTGAGTAGTTAGGTTTACAGTCATGAGCTACCAGCGCCCATCCAGTCATTATATTTTCTTAGATCATATCAGAAACATTCTAGTTGTTTTCACTTTAGATCATTAAATTAAAGGATTTAAAAATGTCTTCATGTATGAACATTCTTAAAGTGTAAATATAACAGTTGTACATTTTGTCTAACAAGTTCTCTTTTGTTATTTGAGATTGCTATCACACAGGCTTGTTCATTCTGTCTGCCCATTTCAACAGAGTCTAGTAAATAGCCTAAGATTATGTCTTAAATCATATCTAGCATTTACGAGTAGAAGGAAGGGCTGGAGTCTTTTCCTTATGTTTCCTTATGCATTCTAACAAGCCCTGATATATTTCTGGTGGTACTTTGGTTTGAATTCAGGGCTTAGAACTTGTTAGACAGGTGCTCTACTGCCTGGCCCCTAGCTCTTTTTACTTTTATTTTTCTAATAGATTCTTACTCAGGGTCTCTTTTATTCTGGACAGTGGCCCTCCTATTTTTATGTTTCTCACTTAGCTGGATGATAGGCACATACCATCATGCCCAGATTTTATTGGTTAAGATGAATTCTCAAAAAATTTTTTGCCTAGGTGGCCTTGATCTTCAATTCTTTTGATCTCAGGCTCCTGAGTAGCTAGGATTACATTATTACTCTGCCTAGCTATAAGCATTGATTTTTAAAATTAAATTAAATTAGTTTATTTTTGCCAGTCCTGGGGCTTGAACTCAGGGCCTGGGCACTGTACTTGAGCTTCTTTTGTTCAAGGCTACCACTTGAACAAATTCTACCACTTGAGCCACAGCACCACTTCTGGCTTTTTCTGTTTATGTGGTACTAAGGAATCAATGGAACCCACAGCTTCATGCATGCTAGGCAAGCACTACCTTTAAGTCACATTCCCAGCCCCCTGATATTAATTTATAATTAATACTTTCAAATAGGAGTTGATACTAGAAACCTAAAGAACAAGAGAATTAATCAGTAGCATAGAAGGGAAATTTGGGTGCTGGATGGTGTAGTTCGTGTAGAGCATTTGCAAAGTGATCAGTGTCCTGAGTTCAATCTCTAGTACTGTTTTGTTTTTTTGGTCAGTTATAGGTAGAGAGCTCAAGGCAAGCTCTCTACCACTTGAGCCACAGCACCACTTCTAGTTTTCTGGTGGTTTATTGGAGATAAGAGTCTCATGGACTTTTCCTGCCCAGGCTGGCTTTGAACTAAGACCCTCAGATCTCAGCCTCCTGAGAAGCTAGGATTACAGATGTGAGCCACCAATTCCCAGCTTCTAGTACTGTTTTTAAAAAGAAAGAGGGCTGGAAAAGTGGTTCAATGGTAGAGTGCTTACCTTGTATGCATGAGACCCTGGGTTCGATTCCTCAGCACCACATACACAGACAAAGCTGAAAGTGGAGCTGTGGCTCAAGTAGTAGAGCACACTGAAGAGCTGAGGGACAGTGCCCAGGCCCAGAGTTCAAACCCCACGACCAACAAAAATAATAAATTAAAAAAAAAAAAAGTATGGCTGGGAAGGTGGCTCAGTGGTAGAGCGCTTGCCTTGCATGCATGAGGCCCTGGGTTCGATTCCTCAGCACCACATAAGCAGAAAAAGCTGGAAGTGGC
>NW_012267227.1:2438414-2451524 GCF_000151885.1 Dipodomys ordii
ATTCCTCAGCACCACATAAGCAGAAAAAGCTGGAAGTGGCACTGTGGCTCAAGTGGTAGAGTGCTAGCCTTGAGCTGAAGAGCTGAGGGACAGCGCCTAGGTCCAGAGTTCAGACCCCACAGCCAAAAAAAGAAAAGAAAAGTCATAATTTTGATCTAGTGGAAATTAAATCACTCCACTTAACCGTGAATTTCTTAATGAAAAATACTGATAAATCTCAGACAGACCTGAGTGTTCAGATCTTGGATTTGCTACTTAAAGTAGTTAGGAGCCAGGTGCAGGTAGCTCAAGCCTATAATCCTAGCTACTCAGAAGGCTGAGAACTGAGGTTCTCGGTTCAAAGCCAGCCCAGGCAGGAAAAGTTTATGAGACTCTTATCTCCAATAAACCACTCAGAAAACTGGAAGTGTTGCAGTGGCTCAAGTGGTAGAGTGCTTGCCTTGCATGCATGAGGCCCTGGGTTCGAGTCCTCAGCACCACATAAGCAGAAAAGGCCAGAAGTGGTGCTGTGGCTCAAGTGGTAGAGCGCTAGCCTTGAGCTGAAGAGCTGAGGAACAGTGCCCAGTTCCAGAGTTCAAGCTCCATGACCGGAAAAAAAACAAACAAACAGGGCTTATATACTAAGCTTCAATAACTGTTTTATGCTTTTCTAATGTGAATTATAATGAACTTGTAGAGTTCTTGCAGAGATTACATGAGATATGTACTTCAAGTAATATAACTTCCTTCTACTATATATAATAAGCATCCTTATCACATGCATCATTTCTTTGGCAGTATCTTGGATTTGGAACACCATCTAATCTGGGAAAAGGCAGGAGGGCTGCAGCGGCTGCAGACCTTGCTAATCGAAGTGGGGAATCAAATACTCATCAAGATATTGAAGAAAAAGATCGGTTATTACGTCATGTGGAAGCCAGAGATCTTATCGAGTTTGGCATGATTCCTGAGTTTGTGGGACGGTTGCCCGTGGTGGTTCCTTTGCATAGCCTAGATGAGAAAACACTTGTACAAATACTAACTGAGCCACGGAATGCCGTTATTCCTCAGTACCAGGCCTTATTCAGCATGGATAAGGTTAGGTTTCATTTTTCATATTTATGTTTTTTTCTCGCTGTTGAAATGCTACATAAATTAGGTTCATAGATTAAAAAGAATCCTAAAAAAAAAGAATCCTGCTTATCTGTAATATCAAGAAAGGCATACTATGTTACATTAAGCATTTGAGAGCTTTCTGAATTAAAATCATCATTAGAACATAAAATGCAAGGACGTGTGTGTGTGTGTGCGTGCGCGCGCGTGCGTGCGTGCGTGCGCGTGTGCTGCGCGTGTGCGTAGGGTCATTAACTTATCTCTTCCTCTCCATGCCCAATACACAAGATTGTCCTTTCAACCTTGGTATTGTAAATGCTTTTATTGCGACATACTATGTGCACATTCATATACTTTCATCTAATTAAGGTTTTATTAGCTCCCACATTTCTGTCCTCGTAAACACATCCAAACAACACGTTTGGGTTAGCATCTTCAAATATCAGTTTTCTTCTCTCTGTTGCCACTACATCAAATTATTCATCTTATCATTTTTCACCTCAGCCCATGCATTTTATCCTGATAAGTTTCCCTTCTTAAGCTTGTCTCTGACCACCACCACCAAAATACTACCTTCTATACCTTCACAGTGAATCATTTTTTAGTATTGATCACATATTAAGCTCTTGATTTTTATTCAATGAGTGTACATAGGCTGATTCTTTTTTTTTTCTTTCTTTTTTTTGTTGGTCGTGGGGCTTGAACTCTGGGCCCTGGGTGCTGTCCTTGAACTCTTGGCTCAAGGCAAGCGCTCTACCACTTGAGCCACAGCACCACTTTTGGTTTACTGGTGGTTTATTGGAGATAAGAGTCTCACAAACTTTCCTGCCCAGTCTGGCTTTGAACCTCATCTTCAGATCTCAGCCTCCTGAGTAGCTAGGATTACAGGAGTGAGCCCACCAATACCTGGCTACACGGGCTGATCTTTTACTCTCTTGCTTAAAATCCTTCAGTGGCTTTGTCTTACTTAGATAATCACGTCACTGATCCTGGACACCAGGGGCATGCACTGGGTTCTTAGTATGTAAACATTCAGCAAATGTTGAAAGAACATCTCAACCCAGAAAACCTCTTCAAAGACTACAAACAAACTTGTGATTCATAAGACTGGTACTGTCATGGCTTAATTGATTTTTTTTTAAAAAAAGGCTTCTTGAAGGCAGGGTTCTAAGACATCATAAGAAATAATCACCTTACTATTTGAACACTAGTGTTTGGAAATTTGTGGTAATTAAGTGAGGCTTATTTGAATTTACCTTTGTTGTACCAGGTCAGTGATACTCTGTCTCCACAGAGAGACAGCATAGGACCAGTCAAGACATACAGATGCTGAGCTTGCCTGTGTGTCAAGGATCACTGAATCACTTTAACCCTGTGAACTAAATTATCTGTGAAGTTGGGCCTTTTTCCCCACATTTTAATTGTAAAATTATGTGTCTAAGAAGAGTAATGATGATGATAGGTAGCTATAGTTAGTAGATGTTGTATGATTATATAAGGAAAATAATCAGGTATTATCTGAGTTTCTTCTCAATCTCTTTGTAGTGTGAACTGAATGTTACTGAAGATGCTTTGAAAGCCATAGCTAAATTGGCACTAGAACGAAAAACAGGTGCACGAGGCCTTCGGTCCATAATGGTAAGTTGGCATTATCTTTTTTCTTTTTTTTTTTGATCGGTTGTGGGGCCTGAACTCTGGGCCTGGGTGCTGTCCCTCAGCTCTTCAGCTCAAGGCTAGCACTCTACCACTTGAGCCACAGTCCCACTTCCAGCTTTTTTCTTTTTGCTTTTGTGGTGCTAAGGAATTGAACCCAGAGCCTCATGCACGGGAGGCAAGCACTCTGTCACTGAGCCACATTCCTAGCCCTGGCATTACTCTTTTTCTTTTTTTGTCGGTTGTGGGGCTTGAACTCTAGGTTTGGGTGCCGTCCTTGCGCTCTTCAGCTCAAGGCCAGCACTCTACCGCTTAGCCACAGCGCCACTTCCGGTTTTCTAGTGGTTTATTGGAGATAAGAGTTTCACGGGCTTAAGCCGGGCTTAAGCCGGGCGCCGGTGGCTCACGCCTGTAATCCTAGCTACTCAGGAGGCTGAGATCTGAGGATCGAGGTTCAAAGCCAGCCCGAGCAGGAGAGACCGTGAGACTCCTATCTCCAATAAACCACTAGAAAACCAGAAGTGGCGCTGTAGCTCAAGTGGTAGAGCGCTCGCCTTGAGCTGAAGAGCTGAGGGACAAGCGCCCAGGCCCAGAGTTCAAGCCCCACAACCGCCAAAAAAAAAGAGTTTCACGGGCTTTCCTGCCTAGGCTGGCTTTGAACCATGATCCTCAGATCTCAGCCTCCTGAGTAGTTAGGATTACAGGCATGAGCCACCTGCGCCCGGCTCCTGGCATTACTCTTGTAAAACAAAAATCAAAATCTATGCTGTTTCAGCTGCACAAGGAGGGATTTCATTCATGTAGATATATTTCTGTACATGTACAACATTCCTATCGGTCTTCCCCTGAAGTAGGCTATTTCTTGGGGTGAATTTTGAGAATATTAAGCTCCCTTGGTGGTTTTGTTTTGTGCTGGTCCTGGGCTTAAACTCAGGGCCTGGGCCCTGTCCCTGAGTTTTTTGTGCTTAGATGAGTGCTTTACCACTTGAGACACACTTCCACTTCTGGCTTTTTGGGTGATTAATTGGAAATAAGAATCTCATGTACTTATTGCCTTTGTTGGCTTTGAACCATGATCATCAGACCACAGACTGCCTAGTAGCTAGGATTATAGGGATGAGCCACCTGCACCCAGCCCTGTTTTTCTTTTAGAAATATGAAGCCAGACGCCGGTGGCTCATGCTTGTAATCCTAGCTACTCATGAGGCTGAGATTTGAGGATTGTTTTAAAGCCAGCCTGGGCAGAAAGTCTGTGAGACTCTTATCTCCAATTAACTACCAGAAAATTGGAAGTGGCACTGTGGCTCAAGTGGCACAAGAGCTGACAAGCTGAGGGACAGCGCCCAGGGCCAGAGTTCAAGCACCACAACTGACAAAAAGAAAAAAGATAGTTGACTTAAAGCTTTTTAATTTTTGTGATTTTTTTTTATTTTTTTATTTTTTGGGTCCAGTCATGGGGCCTGAACTCTGGGCCTGGGCGCTGTCCCTCAGCTCTTCAGCTCAAGGCTAGCGCTCTACCACTTGAGACACAGCGCCACTTGCGGCTTTTCTTTTCTTTTTGCTTCTATGGTGCTGAGGAATCGAACCCAGGGCCTCAGGCATGCAAGGCAAGCGCTCTACCACTGAGCCACTTCCCAGCCTCCTCTCACCGATTTTATTTTTCCTTTTTTTTACAAGGTGTTTTGTAACAAAGCTAGGGTTTGTGGGTAAGTGGTGAGAATGTGCTTCACATACATTAAAACCTGAGTACAGGCTGGGCGCCGGTGGCTCACGCCTGTAATCCTAGCTACTCAGGAAGCTGAGATTTGAGGATCTCTCGGTTCAAAGCCAGCCCGGGCAGGAAAGTCCGGGCAGGAGAGTCCGTGAGACTCTTAACTCCATTGAACCACCAGAAAACCGGAAGTGGCCCTGTGGCTCAAGCAGTAGAGCGCTCACCTTGAGCTGAAGAGCACAGGGACAGCTTCCAAGCCCAGAGTTCGAGCCCCACGACCAACAAAAAACAAAACAAAAAAAAAAAACCTGAGTATAATTCTCAGCACCAAATAAAATAAAAAACAAAAAGAAACTTTAGGGAACACACAAAAAGAGAAAATCAGGATCATTGGAAGGAAAATTTGCGGCAGTTCTACATGGGATTTGGGCTAAGTCTAGAGCCCTTTCTCAGATTGTGTGGGAACCCTAGAGCTCTGTCCGGACTGTGATTGGTGTCTAGAGATTCGATTGGTGTTTTCGTTTTCTTTTGTTTTGGTTGGTCGTGGGGCCTGAACTCAGGGCCTGGGCGCTGTCCCTCAGCTCTTCAGCTCAAGGCTAGTGCTCTACCACTTGAGCCACATCCCCACTTCCGGCTTTTTCTGTGTGTGTGTGGTGCTGACGATTGGAACCCAGGGCCTCATGCATGCAAGGCAAGCACTTTACCACTGAGCCACCTTCCCAGCCCTTTTGCTTAAGGCAAGCACTCTACCACTTGAGTCACACTGCTCCCTGCCCCTTGTGGGGGTTGAACTCTGGGCTTGGGAGCTGTCCTTCCGCTCTTCAGCTCAAGGCAAGCACTGTACCACTTGAGCCACAGTGCCACTTCTGGTTTTCAAGTGGTTTATTGGAGATAGAGTCTCAGGTACTTTCCTGCCCGGGCGTTCCTCAGACCTCAGCCTCCTGAGTAGCTAGGATTACAGGCGTGAGCCACTGGCGCCCGGCTCTTCCAGTTTTTTGTTTGTTTGTTTGTTTTTTGTTTTTTTGAGTAGTTGGTTGGAAATGAGTCCCATGGAGTTTATTGCCTCAGCTGGCTTCAAATGGTGATCCTCAGATCTCAGCCTCCTGAGTAGCTAAGATTACAGGCATGGGCTGGGCTCAGTATTTCTTGATGAATACATCTTCTTGGCCTATAGAAATTTATTTTGTATTTTGTATTTGTGTTTCCCATGTTAATGATTATTTTTATCTTTTTAGGAAAAGCTGTTACTAGAACCAATGTTTGAAGTTCCCAATTCTGATATTGTGTGTGTGGAAGTTGACAAAGATGTAGTAGAAGGGAAAAAGGAACCAGGATACATTCGGTAAAGTATATTTCTAGCAAGAACAGATCTAAAATTTAAGATCCTTATTGCTGGGGCTGGGAAGGTGGCTCAGTGGTAGAGCTCTTGCCTTGCATGCATGTGGTGCTGTGGCTCAAGTGGTAGAGCACTAGCCTTGAGCTGAAGAGCTGAGGGACAGCGCCCAGGCCCAGAGTTCAGGCCCCATGACCGGACACAAAAAACAAAACAAAAACAAGATCCTTACTGCTTCTTACTAGAGTTTCCTGGCCTATCACTTTGAAAATACATAATAATTATAATATTGTAAGAGTAGTAATATTCTCATGAATTTTCTATGGAAAAAAATCTAATTTGGGTTCATAAAAAAATAGTATTTTATGAGGCTTTCTGGAAAGCAATCTTTAAAATTAGCCTCCACACTTTCTCCTGTAAAGTGAAAGTGTCAAAAGAGACATAAAAATAGAATATCTAGAGACTAATCTGAGCACCCATGGTTCACATCTGTAATTCTAGCTACTTAATAGGCTTTGACCTAGAGAATCATAGTTCAAAGCCAGCCTGGGCAGAAAAGTCTTCAAGCTCCCATCTCCAATTAACCAGCAAAATGTCAAACTAAAGGTATAGCTCAAGTGGTGAAGTGCCAGCCATGAGCAAGCAAGCAGAGTAAGAGCTTGAGATCCTGATTCAAACCCGAGTACCAACACAAACACACAAAATGAAGACATTAAAATAAAATAAACTTTGCTGCTAATTTTCTGATAAATGACTTTTTCATGGCTTTCCAAACTTTTCACCATATTTTTTTCCTCAGTATTATCATACCAGTTAACAAATTCTACTTATCTCCCACTGCTTTACTTATCTAATCTAGGGCTCAATAAACTTATATAAAGAGCCCCACGACAAAAAAAAAAAAAATTAGGGTCATATGGTCTATTTCAACTACTTAAAACATCCTTCTTAGCACAAAAGCAGCCCCAGAAAACATGTAGGGAGATGAGCATGTCATCAGCATTGATTAAAAACAGACAGTGGACTGAATTTGATTTGTAGGTTATATTTTATTTGATAAATAAATTATTAGGGAAAATGTTGGGAAATGTACCTGTAACACTGTCCTGTAGTTCTCCATATTTTATCACTAAGTAATCTGAATACCCCAAATCATCTTAGTTTTCCCTATTTTTTTACATCTTTTTTTTTTTTTCTTTTGGTCATCATTCGCAGGTCTTGAACTCTGGGCCTGGGCGATGTCCCTGAGCTCTTCAGATCAAGGCTAGCACTCTACCACTTGAGCCACAGTGCCACTTCTGAATTTCTGGTAGAGATAAGAGTCTCATGGACTTTCTTGGACTGGCTTTGAAACTGGGATCTTCAAATCTCAGCCTCCTGAGTAGTTAGGGTTATAGGCATGAGCCACCTGCACCCGGCAATATCCCCTCTTTTTGTGGCTGTTTAGCTAAGGGATTAATTGACTATTTGAATGTAGAAATCATGTTTGCTTCTAATTTTTATTTAAGAAACAAACAAATATGAAATAATCTTTTCATTCCAGAACTCCAGCAAAAGAATCATCTGAAGAGGAGTATGACTCTGGAGTTGAGGAAGACGGCTGGCCTCGCCAAGCAGATGCTGCAAACAGCTAAACTGTCAGACTCCTGTCCTGTATATAAAGCTTTTCCTTCTTTTGTTTAGGATCATAACTTTCTACAGTCTGACATTAAAGGCATTGAATCTATCTTGGATATCATACATGGTCAGAAGCCTTTAGGATAAGCATAAGATCATGTATATTATAACATCACATTGATTTATACAGAAGACATTACGTGGACTTGAATGACAACAATGTTTAGAGATAAAATGTATATTATCTTGGTTCAGTTTTTTAAGAAATATGCTTTATCAAAATTCTTAGGAGTTCTTTAAGCAATGCAGGTATTGCAATAACTGTGGATTTTACAATAATGTTACTCTACAAATGGGAAAATAAATTCTTTAAAATCGAATATTGAGATATACCATTCTTTAGTGCTATGTTTTTCTACCCATATTAATTTCCTGAAACTATTTAGAATCTTATTTCTCTTAAAAATTAGACCAGGAAGTAATATTTAAATATTTTATGGAAAATGCCCTGAACCATATTTTGATTATTTGCTTACCTATATTCTTAAGTCTTTGGTAAATGCATGACATGAACTTCCCAACTGATCCTGTTAAAAAAAGAAAAAAAAAAGCCATTCTCTTGCTTACCTAATCTGATTTATTAACAACTTTGAGCCATTTTTAGTACCATGGGTGAGTAGATGGACTTAAAATTTGAAATCTTCAGAAAAAAGACTAAACAACTAATTCTTTTAATAGCATGCTGTATCGATCATAGCAAGAGCCATATGCAGAACTAGATAAAATATCCTAATAGTGTGTGCTTTTCCTAAAGTATTGAATTTGGTTTTTGTTTTGTCTTGGTGCTAGACATCTGTCTAATCCTTTGGCTTCATAGAACATTAAATAATCTTTTAACATCAGCTAAAGTGAATGAATGTGTTCACACTAACATAAGTCACTAATCTTCATCACATAGCAAAACTAAAAATGGGGGGTGAACTTAAATTTTTACCGTCTGATTCCATAAGAACTGTTCAGGTACCCTTTAAGCATTTCTCTTTCCTTCTGTAATACCAGTTTCTACATTCTTCATTCAGCTCAATAAGTCTTGTTTGAATCAGAATATCTTTATAGATTTCTTTTTTTCTTTTGGAGTCTTGAGCTTTCCTTTAGTCCTTTAGCCCACATTTTTTAAAAAAGGAAACAAACCCTTAAGCTATTAAGAAATTCTAAATCTTGGTGAAGACTTTGACTTTCTGTGATAGACTAAAAGGCATGTGAGGTACCTTTCTTTTATGGCTGGGTAGGACCAGAAATTTCTTTGTGCAGTGTTTAATCCTAACTACTATAGTAGCTCTCTCTAGTAATGGTTCAAGTTCTTCTCATGAGGTCTTTCAGATTATAACTTTGTTCTCATGGCATCATTTTCCTTTTTGTAGAGTGAAAATTGCAGTAGTTTCTAAATAAAGAGCAATCTTTGAAAAATAGACTGGGAGACATTTTAGTCATAACTACATTTGGTTTTGGAAGTTGTTAACAAGACCTAATTGATGTTTTTAAATCAAACAAATTGAGTATAACAACAATTTGTATCTTGGAACTTACATTTGAATAAAACAAAGCTAAATGAAAGCTGTTGTGATAGTGTGTCCATACTGCAAAGATCAGGAGTACGGTGTGTTAACAGTAGCTGGGCCAGCCAGAGCAGGGCCATGCAATGTTTTAAAAAGTAGCTTTGTGCTAGGAATTGGTTAATCCTTGGTACTTCTGTGTCCCTCTAGTAAGTGCTCCTAATTATAGATTCTACCACGTGTTATTAAAGATTATATTAAAATTTTTAACTGTCCCACATAGAACTTGATAATGGAACACAGACCAAACTTTTCAAAAACATTACTAGTTTTGTAGGGGAAACAAACAAACCTTCTGTGCATTATAGTAAGGTAAGGTAGTTACCTCTGATAACACAGATGGGTTGGAACAAATAGGAATGTTCCAGGAAAATGAGAAATCAAAATCTCAGTATGAAAAACTAGGGAGACTCAAAGTTGTCAAATAGGTAACAACCGTGACTTGCTTTCACTGTCATTTTTCTATTCTTCCCCTGCATCCGGCTGATGCTATTTCATGTTTCACTGAGAAACAAATGGAACTGCTCATTCTACAATCTCCCTATTTTAGAACCGAAGGACCCTGTTACCAGATCTCAATCACTCTATTTATGCCCTGGTTCCCTCCATTCCCTTTCTCAAGGTCCTTAGTCCTTTGGTTAACGTCTTTATTAAATTACCTAAGCCTTCCTTGTGAATTGCTCCAGTAGCAGCAGCAGCAGCTCCTCCTCCTCCTCCTCCTCCTCCTCCCTCCTCCTCCTCTTCTTTTTCCTTTTGGTTCTTGTTGTTGGTTATGGGGCTTGAACTCTGGGACTGGGCGCTGTCCCTCAGCTCAAGGCTAGCACTCTACTACTTGGGCCACACCACCACTTCTGGATTTCTGGTAGTTTATTGGAGATACGAGCCTCACAGACTTTCCTGCCCAGGCTGGCTTTGAACCACAATCCTCAGAACTCAGCCTCCTAAGTAGTTAGGATTACAGGCGTGAGCCACCAGTGCCCTGCTTCATGCCTGCCATCCTAGCCACTCAGTAGGAGGCTGAGATCTGAGGATCATGGTTTGAAGCCAGCCTAGGGGAAAAAAGTCCATGACAGTCTTATTCCAATATTCAGTTAAAAAAAGCGGGGGTGGGGGGTGGGCGCTGGGAAGGTGGCTCAGTGGTAGAGTGCTTGCCTCGCATGCATTAGGCTCTAGGTTTGATTCTTCAGCACCACATAAACAGAAAAAAAGCTGAAAGTGAAGTGTGGCTCAAGTGGTAGAGTACTAGCCTTGAGCTGAAGAGCTGAGGGACAGCGCCCAGTCCCAGAGTTCAAGCCCCAGGACTGACCCCCCCACCACCAAAAAAAAAAAAAAAGGAAGTTGGCACTGTGGCTCAAATGGTAGAGCATTAGCCTTGAGTGCAAAGAAGCTCAGGGACAGCTCCCAGGCTCTGAGTTCAAGCCCCAGGACCAGCAAAAACAACAAAAATATTTGTCCTTTAGCAAATCTCCAAGCTGTCTTTCCAACTATACTGTAAGTCCGTTAGGGTGAAGACCAAACCTACCATATTGTTTATATTTTGTGCACATGTTTAGTGGTCCACACATAATTTAAGTATCCCTTTGCCAGGTGACAGTGGCTCACATTTATAATCCTAGGTACTCAGGAGGCTGAGGTCTAAGGATTGCAGTTCAAAGCCAGCCCTGGGAGGAAAGTCCTTGAGACTCATCTCTCAATTAACAACAACAAAAAAGCTAGAAGTGGAACCTCGGCTTCAGTGTTAGAGCTATAGCCTTAAGCAAAAGCAGAAAAGGTCAAAGCCCTGAGTTTAAGCCCCAGGACATACACGCACACACACACACACACACTAAGCCCCAGGACACACACACACACACACCCCAAAAAAGAAACTTGGTAAAGATGATGCTGTGTGGGCCAAGATGAGGAAGTGGTAGGTGATGGGCAGTTATTTTTGCAAACTAGTCCAAGAGTTATCCCATGGTCTTGAATGCACAATCTAAAAATGCTTTCTCCTAAATTAATTTATAAATTTCATATTCCAATAAAAATACCAAATAAAGGCAGGCAAGACAATCCCTTGGATGTACTTTAGACACCAGGTCCAAAGTCCTGGAGTTCAATGTTAGGTCTAGCCACTTGCCCCCCCCCCATATACCAAATAGAGACATGGTGAATGGCAGAGAAAGATTTATTACAAGGCAGCCATGGGAAGATAGCACTTCAGTAAGATACTATATCTTCAGCTGTTTTTAGAGGTACAAATTGTCTTCAGGTTAAATAGGGAGAACTGGGGGTACTGCTTGAGAAAGATGTATAATGAAAATGGGTATAAGCTAATGGCTTTTGTCTCTGGAGGAGTTCCAGATGTCACTTTATTACTGGAACAGAACAGGAACAAGGTAATGTGGTCTCCTGAGTTAGGGGCTGGTTTTTTGTTGTTTTGTTTTGTCAGTCCTGGGGCTTGAACTCAAGGTCTGAGCACTGTCCATGAGCTTCTTTAGCTCAAGGCTAGCACTCTACCATTTGAGCCACACCACCACTTCCAGCTTTTTCTGTTTATGTGGTACTGAGGAATCAAATCCAGGGTTTCAAGCACTCTACCACTAAGCCACATTCCCAGCCCTTGGGCTGTTTTTAAGATAATAAGGAGAGGCAGATCTGTTGGAAGTTCAATTTGCCTTCCACACAAGGTGGTTATTGAATCTTCTGCAAACAGATGATTGCAAAGGAACCACAGTAGAAAATAGATGGAAGGGCACAGATAACCAAGTTGATGGACTTCTAGTGACAGGAACCAACAAAAGAATCTTTTAAGTTGCTTCTTAGAACTAATAACAGTACCAGGATTTAAATCCAGATACTTTTTCCAGTGCGGCTAAACTGAAAAAATGGGTAAGGGACTGTCTCAACTAGCTAGTTAGTGTCTAGCATGTGTAGTTTATATATGTGTGTGTGTCCCAGTACTGGGGCTGAATTCTGGGCTTTCATGCTTGCTTCTTTTGTTCTGTTCTTACCAAGGTTGTGAGTTGGGAGCTACCTAGGGCCCAGCTGTTTCAGGGCCTTTTGTTAGGAAGAGATGTTGAATTTTATAGTTTTTTCTGCATCTATTGAGAAAGCCACATGGTTTTTGTCCTTGATGCTATTTATGTGCTGTTTTACATTAATTAGGATTGACATATGCTGGGGGGAAAAAAGATATTGAATATTATAAGTTCTATCTCCCCAAAATCACCAGACTCAACTTAATGGTTTTTGAGCTCCATAAATACTGGCAACTGCTACTTGCTAGCACTGTTACCATCTGATCTGTGCTGCTCTTAACTTTAACTCCTGTTTTTGCCTTCAGATTTGGACTGAAGCCTTAAATCCTTAAACCAACTTTGTTCTCAAACTCTTAGAAGAGCCAAACGCTCATCATTAGTTCTAGATATGATTGAGGATTACTTGATTAATGTGTTTCCGTGTGTGTGTGTGTGTGTGTGTGTGTGTGTGTGTGTCCTGGAACTTGGCCTAGGCGCTATCTTTAGGCTAGGACTCTGCCATTGGAGATAAGAGTCTCACTGACTTTCCGGGCTGGGTTGGCTTTGAACCGCGATCCTTTGATCCCAGCCTCCTGGAGAGTAGCTGGGACTTCAGCTGTGAGTCACCGCCGACACCAGGCTAATGTACTTCTTACACTTTCCCACGTGTCGAGCGCTCAGCGAGCCGAACCAATGCCCATTTCGGATTAGGCTTCCTGGCATGACGTCACTCTCACGCTTCTCCCTGTGCCTCGGGACGGTTGTCGCGCGTCCTAAGACGTCATTTCCGTCCAGGAGCCTGCCCGGAGCGCCCGGGAGTTTCCGTGGCTTGCGAGGTTGCGGGGGACATGGCCCTGCCGCCCTTCTTCGCCCCGGGTCGCCCGGGTCTGCCGCCCCCACAGCCGCCGCCTCCGACTCCCTTCGGCTGCCCGCCACCACCGCTTCCCTCGCCGGCTTTCCCGCCGCCGCTTCCCCAGCGGCCTGGTCCTTTTCCGGGGGCCTCTGCCCCCTTCCTGCAGCCTCCGCTGACTCTGCAGCCCCGGGGCCCCGCAGAAGCCTCCCGGGGCGGCGGCGGCGGCGGCGGCGCCTTCT
>NW_012267227.1:2451909-2465050 GCF_000151885.1 Dipodomys ordii
GGCTGCACGCTCAGGCCGCGCCGCTGCGCGCCGAACTGGCCGAGCGCCTGCAGCCGCTGTCCCAGGCCGCCTATGTGGGTGAGGCGCGGCGGAGGCTGGAGAGGGTCCGGCGCCGTCGACTGCGGCTTCGTGAGAGGGCCCGGGAACGGGAGACCGAGCGGGAAGCGGAGGCCGCGCGGGCGGCGGATCGCGAAATAGAGATTGACCGCTGGAGGGTCAAGTGCGTGCAGGAGGTGGAGGAGAAGAAGCGGGTGAGAGCCGCGACACTCTGGATGTAGAGTTGGGGTGGTTGTTGGGATGGTTGGAAGCTGAAGCAGCGTGAGGCTTTAGCTACTGGTTGCCAGGGGTTAGCATAGCTTGAAGGATCGTCTTAACACCTCTTTCCTCTGTATTAATTGCGTGTTGATGATACACACAAAACAAAAGATCTGGACGCACTGTGAAGTCCCTTGAACACAAATGATAGGATTGGGGACGGTTGGCTAACTAATGATACACAGAAAGCAAAAGCTGTGGATGTACAGTGAACTCCTGTAAGCACAAATTACACAAATAGAATTAACCATTGTATTGCTGGGAAGACAGGACTTGCCCTGCCCTCTGTACAAAATATTGGGAACTTGGTGCTCTGCCTCAAGCAACCTAAACCCTAAATGGCTAAAGGAGCAAAAGTGATCCACAAGATCCATTTGTTACTTTAAGCCATATAACCTACAAAATCAGCGATTTGGAGGACTGACTTTCATACATGAGGTACTGAATCTTCGTAAAAGCCCTGAGAAATAGGAGGAATTATTCAAACTTTACAGAGTAGGAAATTAAGGTATAGAAAGATTAACTTGCCAACAATCACACAACCACTTCACTAGTTATATTTCTGATTTAAACCTATGGTGTCTGATTTCAGATCCTGTGTAGGGACTCTGATTTGAGATCCCCTCTCAGAATACAGTCTTGCTACTTTTTGGAATTCCTTTTACTTTCAAATTAAAAAAAAAAAAGCTGGGCACTGGTAGTTCATATATGTAATCGTAGCTACTGAGAAGGCTGACGTGAGAATTACAGTTTGAAGTCAGCCCAGTGGAAAAACTTGAGATTCATCTCTAATTAACCACCAGAAAGCCAGAGTGGGGCTGTGTCAAGTGGTAAAACATTAGCCCTGAGCAAAATAGCTCAGGGAGAGTGCCCAGACCTTGAGTTGATGTCTCAGATTAATGCTTCCCCGCCCCCCCCCCAAAAAAGGCCTACCCATCTCAAGCTCTGAGCAGGACCAGGGTGAAACTGGAAATTGGGCACATATTTAAGGCATTCTTATTTCCTTTCAGTGCCTCTGGGGTTTCCTCTACCCCCATTCTGTCCACAATCCAGTAGCATCTGCTATTACCCAAGATACTGATAGAACTTCACCATTGAATATATTGATGTTGAGCTTTGTCTTTGTACACGCAGAACTATCATTGCTGGAGAGGCAACACTTAAACTGGAGGAAATAAGGATCAATTCAGCAGAAATATAGTGTGGACCCTTTAGGTCCTGTGTGTTACCAGGAATAAAGATGAATAGGACCTAGACCTTGTCCCTCAAAGCCTGCATCCTCATGGGGAATCATGACAGTATACTGTGTTGTGTGTTAGGATTTCACCTGTAGGTATGATAAGGGGCCCAGAGAAGTGATATGTAAACCTTTAGAGGAAAGGCTTCCCAGATAGAACATCTCAGCAGAACCTGGAGAGAAATGTCAAAACCAAGTGAGAGCAGCAGATGGGGTTCCAGGCACAAGGAGTAATCCAAGCAGAAGAACCTTTAGCAAGGTTGTACAGTCTGGATGCCTGTAATCCTAGCTATTCCGTAGGCTGAGATCTGAGGATCACAGTACAAAGTCAGGCTGGACCAGCAAATCAATGAGACTATCTCCAATTAATCACCCAAATAGCTGGAAGTGGAGCTGTAGCTCAAAGTGGTAGAGCACTAGCTTTGAGCACAAAAGTTCAGGGACAGCGCCCAGACCCCTAGGTCAAACCACAGGACTGGCACAAAAAAAATAAGGGGGAAAAAAAAGTTGTCCAATTGTCCAGGTGTGGTATATGTGTCAGTTAATGCCACTACTTGGGAGGCTGAAGCTGGAAGCTTGAGAGTTCCAGGCTAGCCTGGGCTGCAGTGAGAACTTGCCTCAAAAAAAACAAAACAGAAGGTTGTGTGATCACTGGAAGAAGATAATTCCTTGGTGGAGCCATTGTATAGGAGAGTTGTGCCAGGCCTAAGAAATGGGAACATAGAAGAGAGTATCTTCACCATGGGACTGAGCCTCTAAAGAGGAACTTCTGCTAGAAAGTTGTTCCTAATACACGATCTTGTGGGCTCTTTTTTTCCTTCCAGGAACAAGAACTCAAAGCTGCTGCTGATGGTGTCTTATCTGAAGTAAGGAAAAAGCAAGGTGACACCAAAAGAATGGTGGACATTCTTCGAGCTCTGGAGAAACTGAGGAAACTGAGAAAAGAGGCTGCAGCAAGGAAAGGTAATGATGGCTTTGCATTTCCACTTGGATTCCTCCCCTTTTACCCTAGTGCCTCTCCAACTATCTTTTAAAGACAAATAATTGCATTTCATTCTTATTATTCCTGAAGTAACTGGGCTTGTCAGCAGTAGCTCAGATCTTTTTTTTTTTTTTTGGGTCCGGTCGTGGGGCCTGAACTCTGGGCCTGGGCGCTGTCCCTCAGCTCTTCAGCTCAAGGCTAACGCTCTAGCGCTTGAGCCACAGCGCCACTTCTGGCTTTTTGCTTATGTGGTGCTGAGGAATCGAACCCAGGGCCTCATGCATGCAAGGCAAATGCTCTACCACTGAGCCACCTTCCCAGCTCCTAGCTCAGATCTTTTGAAGCAGCCAGTTGGGAAGAAAGGCAGGTGTGAGAACCTACTGACTGTTTTCCCTTACTTCCTTATTTCTACCCGTAACATGTCTACACAACAAGTTGAAAACTCTCTTTTTGTTGTTGGTCATGGGCTTGAGCTCTGGGCCTGGGTGCTGTCCCTCAGCTCTTCAGCTCAAGGCTAGCGTTCTACCACTTGAGCCACAGCGCCACCACTTCCGGCTTTTTCTGCTTATGGGGTGCTGAGGAATCGAACCCAGGGCCTCATGTATGCAAGGCAAGCACTCTACCACTGAGCTACCTTCCCAGCCCCAACAAGTTGAAAACTTTCTTACCCTTTCTTGCTGTTTCAAAAAAGTATTTAGCATGTTCTTCAGATGCATTTCGGGTCTGAATTACTGCCTTTTGAAGAGATACGAATGGTTCAATAGGGCAGGGAGTCTAGATGTCCCTAGTTTTTCTTCATGTCACTTTTGAACTCAGAAGACCTCAGCGGTCTCCTGTTACCACTGGAGGATGCACCACATACCCTAGCCAAGCAGTGAAGCCTTTTCACAAAAGTAGGTCCCAGTCATACTGGGTTTTTGGAGTTACCTGAAGTGGTACTTTTCCATTTGCCTGTTTCAATCTTTGCTCTTGTCAGTCTGTTGGTCTGGAGGCACTCAGTCCCACCTTAGCAATTTTAAGATCCCATTTTCCTTCAAAACTAAGTACAGATGCACCCTCCTCCATACTTGCTGATTTACTGAGGTTTCTCCTGCTCCTCACTTGTGCCTAATGTAGAGAGTGGAAGACCTTAAACATTCACTTTCACCAGGGATATTTCAGAATACATAAATTAATAAGTGTCAATCTTACCAAATAGTTTCCCCTGTGTGGTTTAAAATATAAATGGGAACTGAATCTTTTAGACCTTTAGTAAAGTTTTATTGTGATGGGACCATTGTACATTTATCCATGCTCATTCACAGCTAAGTGACTGCCTCCTGCATCCAGCGATTAGAGTAGCTGATCCACATCTAGTCCTTAGAATCAGATGACCCCAGTATGGTTCTTTTAGGGCATTTATAAGACAGGGTAAGTTAGCATCTGCTACAGTACACCATCTCTTGGGTGAGGTGGGGGGGAGGGGCGGAGGGAGATGTCTTGGAGCTGAACACAGTTCCTGGGTAGTGTCCTTGAGCTTTTTTTGCTCAAGGCTAGTGCTCTTACAGCTTGAGCCACAGCCCCACTTCTGGCTATTTTTGGTGTTTAATTGGAATTTTCCTGCCCCCAGCTGGCTTTGAACCAAAATCCTCAGTAGCTAGGATTACAGACATGAGCCACCGGTGCCAAGCATTAACCTCCTGCTTTTTTTTTTTTTTTTGGTGCTGATTCTGGGGTCTAAACTCTGGGCCTGGGTGCTGTCCCCTTAGCTTTTGTGCTCAGGGCTAATGCTCTACCACTTGAGCCACAGATCCATTTTCAGCTGTTTTTGTTTCTTTGTTTTGGGGTTTGTTTTTTTTTAGTAGTTAATTAGAGATAAGTGTCTTCCTGGCTTTACTGCCCAGGCCAGCTTTGAACCGTGATCCTCAGATCTCAGCCTCCTGAGTAGCTAGGATTACAGACATGAGCCACTGGTACCTGGCACCATCTCTTTTTATTACTAGAAAGGTCAAACAAGAAGGCTTTTTACTACCAAGTACTATAAAGGCAAAGAAACATTCATGAGAATTAGTGCCCAACAGATCACCAGAGACCTATGCCAGAGCATTTCAATGGTGTGGTGGGGGTAGAAGCTGGATCGCCTAAGTGGAGAATACATAAAAGATAAACGCAAACAGAATTAACTTATTAAAGATTGCCTGTATGGAAAATGAGAGCACAAGCTCAGGATCTGGCAGTGGGTGGTGCGGGTGGTAATGATCTAGTGTGTATGTTGGGTGTTACGGGAAACAGCATGTTTAAGTGCTGAGGGAAAAAGTGAGTACAAGTGGAAGGGGCAAAGAAAGAAGCAGGAGAGATAATTGTGGCTCAGTGTCTCCTGGAAGGTAGGGTGATTTGGATCTCAGATAGAATTACAAGTGGAGAAGCGCCCATCTTCCTGGGACATGGAAAGGAAGGAGGCAAGGATGTATAGATAATAGAGCAAGTGAGTGCAACTAGTGACAGAGAGTTGAGCATTTCCTGCTTGCAGATTCATTTTTTTCTGGGAAGTAGATTAGATGGCTTGCTGAGATAAGAGTAGTGAAGTTTTGAAATAACAGCTATTATTATGGGTCCAGTGGATAAACCTGGCACCTGGTCACATATTCACATGGCTTCTTCCAGGAGTCATATGCAGCTGATGGTTGAGCAGAGAGCAAAGAACTGCTGGAATTTACTTTCTGAAGTATGCATGCGTTTTGGAGAGGGAAAATAGAAAGAGAGAATCTGATGTGTAGGTCTGGAAGCTCCAGTGAAGCTAACAGTCTTTAGAAGAAACTTGAAGTCTTAAGTTAATAATCAGGCTTATACTTGAGAGCTGGCAAGTTTTTTTCTGATCATGTCAAGATCTCAAAGACTGGACCAGGCCCCAGGGTGTATGTTGCTGAGGGGGAGGAATATAGGCAGAGCATTGGTGTTTGGGATCTGTAAGAATGAGGAAGCTTAAACAGGCAGAGAAATGAGATGGTGCCAGTACTTGTTGATCACATGAATACTGGGTAAAGAGTGCCATTTTCTAGGAACTGTGTCACATTCA
Source organism: Dipodomys ordii (assembly GCF_000151885.1). Classification (NCBI taxonomy): domain Eukaryota; kingdom Metazoa; phylum Chordata; class Mammalia; order Rodentia; family Heteromyidae; genus Dipodomys; species Dipodomys ordii. The sequence goes on from NW_012267227.1 coordinate 2,457,499, forward strand.
CTAAGGAGTGGTCATTGAGTGGTTAAGGACCTGTGGGTGGGTTGCCCAGACCTGGCAGCCCGGGGTGGGAGCAGGCTGCACAGTTCCTGTGGACTGGAGATACTCCTGGGATGATGGAATGTATCATATTTGCTTAGCCAGCAGGTTTAGTAGTAGCAATAGAGACTGTTAGGAACCAAAACATTACTTTCTCTGACCCTTTATGGAAAGACAAAAAGTAAAGAAATGGAGGAAACACACACATACACACAAAATCTTATTATGAGAAAGCAACATAGTGGCTCATGCCTACAATACTAGCTGCCCAGGAGGCTAAAATTTGAGGATTGCAGTTTAAAGTCAGCCTGGGGAGGAAAGTTGGTGCGACTCTTTTTTTTTTGGTCAGTCGTGGGGCTTGAACTCTGGGCTTGGGCGCTGTCCCTCAGCTCTTCAGCTCAAGGCGAGCGCTCTACCACTTGAGCTGGTGGTTTATTAGAAATAGGAGTTTCACGGTCTCTCCTGCCCAGGCTGGCTTTGAACCTCGATCCTCAAATCTCAGCCTCCTGAGTAGCTAGGATTACAGGCATGAGCCACCAGTGCCCGGCTGGTGCGACTCTTCCCCCAAAATCCAGAAGTACAGCTGTGGCTCAAGGATTAGCATTGAGCAAACAGGCTCAAGGATAGCATCCAGGTCAGGACTGTTATTACCACCACCTCCCCCCTGGTTCCCCCCCACACACAGAATTTAAAATAAAGTTATGGTAATGTACCTTTGAGTCATCAGATTTAGCATGTAAGTCCTGTTTTTCAGTAGATCTTATTTTCACAGTCAGTGGTGAATACATGCCTCTTTTCATTTGTTTTAGAGATCCGTGTTCTGAAGACTCATTTGGCTGAAGGAATCTGTGTGATAAGTGACAGGCAATATTGCTTTGTACAGCTCTTCATCAGTAGCTATAAAGCCTCTGAGGCTATGGGAGTTTCTCTCTAGTTTCTTTTGATCTGGCCCAATTAAACTATTTTTCCTTAATGCATCTTCACCCCTTTTAGTAATATCTTTAAAGCAGAGTCATTTTGTTATGTCCAAAGAGCTTTGAGTCACTGTATATTTCAGAGGAACTGGGCAATTTCTTGGAAGTCCCTGATTCACAGTAGTACATGTAGATTCTTGGTACTATCTAAAGCATTTGTAGGTTCTGTTGCAGCCTGATGTGTTGCAAATGTTGACACCTGTCTTCTGGGTGTCTTCAATAGCAGCTTCAGTTGGTGTTAAGATCATCTCTTCTTTGTGAGTGACACTGACCCTTGTTTTAATACGAGGAAAGGCATTAGAAGTAGAATGACCTTATTTGAATTGTTCACAATCAAGTTCACTATGGGTATGTCCAACTAAAGTAAAAAGTATACAGTACATAAGAGTGAAGATTATAATTCTTGTCAAAATGGATATTTTTGTGCAGGAGCCATTGCTCAAGTATTAGAGCACCTGACTAGCAAGAAGGGCAAGGCTCTGAGTTGTAAGCCCAGTAAAATCATTGGAAAAGGCAAAATGTAATCTGAATGTATGCCTCGTGGGATCTAATTTGCTCTAGTCCTGACTACTTCATTCACATCCTCTTCCCAATCTTCTCTGAAGGCTTCCATCTGCTCCTTAGTTTCCACACAAAATCACAGGTCCTTGAGATCCACTCATGAAAAGCTTTTCAGAGTATTTCACAAAAAGACTCTCACAAGGTGAAAGTTTAGCAAGGATTTGTTTTAGTATAACAGGTTAAAGAAGGAAAAATGGAGATAGGAAAAATTTCCTGCCTCACTCCCCCCCCCCAAAAAAAAAAAAAAAAAAAAACGAAACATCAAACAGCATTGAAGGGGGCTGGGAAGGTGGCTCAGTGGTAGAGTGCTTGCCTTGCATGCATGAGGCCCTGGGTTTGATTCCTCAGCACCACATAAGCAAAAAGAAAAAAGTCGGAAGTGGTACTGTGGCTCAAGTGGTAGAGCGCTAGCCTTGAGCTGAAGAGCTGAGGGACGGCGCCCAGGCCCAGAGTTCAGGCCCCACGACTGGACCAAAAAAACAAACAAAAAACAGCATTGAAGGTAAGATTTCTGGATTTTAAACAGATTCATAGTTATAGTTAGAACTTGGAGTCTACTCACTACAAAGTGTCTCTGGAATAAGAAAAAGTTGTGTCTGAAATGCCATGTGTCTGTTGTTGCTCAGGGGTCTGTCCTCCGGCATCAGCGGATGAGACTTTTGAGCATCATCTTCAGCGGCTGAGAAAACTCATTAAAAAGCGTTCTGAATTGTATGAAGCTGAAGAGAGAGCCCTCAGAGTTATGTTGGAGGGAGAACAAGAGGAAGAGAGGAAAAGAGAATTGGAAAAGAAACAGAGAAAAGAAAAGGAGAAAATGTTACTTCAGCAACGTGAAATTGAATATAAGCTATTTGGGGATCCAGGTAAGTTTCTCTATATGTAGTACAGAAAAGGAAATTTTCTCCTTTTTTGACAGCTCTTTTTATTATTAAGCATTCATTCATTCACAACTTCAGCCAAGAGATGGATGACAATTTAAGATTCTAAACTGTAATGTGAAAGTCACATCTACAAACAAAACACATTTGAACCTATTGTCATCCCAGGCCTAGTCACTGCCTTAGAAGTGTTCTTGATACATGTACTGACATAGTCCTGTGCCTCTTCTCTTTCAGACGAGTTCCCACTTGCTCACCTCCTGCAGCCTTTCCAACAGTATTATCTCCAGGCTGAGCACTCCCTGCCAGCGCTCATCCAGATAAGGTCAGAGGGCAGGAAAGTTTTTACGGGTTTATATTGTTACCGAATTTTGAGCCTTGTATGTCTTACTTGACAGTCCTCACTAATCCTTGTGAAGTAGGTGTCTCATTATAACAGTAAAGAAACTAACTCAGCCTGTGACTTGCCCTTTTCTATAGCTGTTTAATTAATTTAAACCATTGTCTTTAGCCAAATCTGTTGGAACACACTTGTAATCTGTGCTACTGCAGAGGCAAAGGCAAGAAGATTACAAGTTCAAGGCCAGGCTGAGGTAGGGTAGCAAATCTACTTCAAAAACAAAGGTGTTGGGTTGTGGCTCAAGTTGAGGAGCGCTGGCCTCTTCCACTGGAGAGCCCTGGGTAACACATACACAGAGGTGTGACTTTGTTTTCTTAATTATTTTCTGGTGCTAAACAGACCCTAAAAAAAAGAAGCGCCCTTCTCTTTCCTTTCTTCCCCTCCATCCTCCCACCCTATATGAAGTAGTTGCCTATGGATACTGTTTAGGACCCAGGCTTGAACAGTCCCATGAGAACACATGAGCTGGGGGTCCAGCTCCCATGTCCCCATCTTACTCTCTTCCTCTGTAAAATGCCAAACTGTAACATCAACCTTTCCCAAATGTAGTCTTTTCAGAAATCAGTAGGTGAAACAAATTGATTGCGTGGGTTTTCCAAGCAGTTTAAATTTGTGGTTGCCTAATAGCACTTTGTTGTTTTCTAGCCTCCCCCCAAAATACAGGGTTAGGTAGAGGCCTGCAAACTCCTGGTCACAGCACCTTATTTCTTATATATTTCTCTTTGAAGATAGCTTATTAAATACATTCATTAGTATTAACCTCATGGCTAAGTGCATATAATCCGTGTCTGAATGAAGCTTATACAATTCACATATTAGATAAGGCACCTCACAGCTCTCTTACACTTAGCAGCACTAGCTGGCACCTTAGCAGGACTCTGTTTTGTTTTTGTTTTTTTGGTCCGGTCGTGGGGCCTGAACTCTGGGCTTGGGCACTGTCCCTCAGCTCTTCAGCTCAAGGCTAGCGCTCTACCACTTGAGCCATGGCGCCACTTCCGGCTTTTTTCTTTTTGCTTATGTGGTGCTGAGGAATCGAACCCAGGGCCTCAGGCATACAAGGCAAGCGCTCTACCACTGAGCCACCTTCCCAGCCCCTAGCAGGACTCTTTGTGTGTGAACATACATATATTGGTACCCAGGCTCAAACTCAGCAGCCTTATGCTAGCTTAGCTTGCTTTACTATATGCTCTACCACTTGAACTATACCTTCAGCCTGGTTTTGGGCTGTTTATATGGGAGATGGAGTCTGGCATACGTTTTGCCTGGGTTACCCTCAAACTACAATCCACCAGATCTCAGCCTTTTGAGTAGTTTAAATGACAGGCTTGAGCCACCAATGCCTAGCAGTTTTTCACTAAGACTCCCAAGGGCCATCTTAAAACAGTGAAATCATCAGTAAAGAGACACAATAGAAAACTCAGTACTAAATAACTTTGTGTATAATTCCTAGTAATCAAGTTATATAGTAGATTTGTACTAAGATGAGTTGTTTGAAATCTTAGACCTAGAAATATTTAGTTGCTGAACATCTTGCTTGGAAAAACAATAGAAATAAACAGTTGTTCTATACTTTTGTTATTAAGGCATGATTGGGATCAGTACCTTGTACCATCGGATCACCCCAAAGGCAATTCTGTTCCCCAAGGATGGGTCCTTCCTCCGCTCCCCAGCAATGACATCTGGGCATCCGCCATTAAGCTGCATTAAGGAAGATGTTCCAGGAGTGTGTGTGTGTGTTCCAGCTCTTATCAGTGATGCTTCCATGTCATGCTGTAGACTGAACTACAACTCTAATGCTCCATGTGGTGTCGCCTGAAGTTAAGCTTTCTTTCTATTCTCTGTCCTCACCAGAGATTCCTCCTGAATCAGGAGATTAACACAGTTCTTCAGCAAAGGACCACAGTGACCTGTGGTTTTACCATAGGCAGTGGCCTTAGTTCACCAAATTTGCCTCTGTTTTGAGGGGCTTAGTTCAGAGTGACTTGTTTATTTTCTTTAGCTTCCTTGTACATTGATGGTAAGTACGCCGAACATACTCAGTTCATATGTGCGGGATAGAAGGCAAACTTCATGCAAAACCTCCTTCCTTTCCTACGCGGAGACCCTTCAGTTCCCAAAAGTGAAAGGACGAAAATTTGATCTTCAGTTTTATTCATTCCAGTTTTGGGATGTTTTGGCTATAGTTAGGAACGTGGCAGTGGCTGCAGGAGGAGCTGCCAGAGAAGATGATGCCTGGTGTTGTAGTCACGTGGAGAATTCAGAGAACCTGAAGAGCACCCTACCCACACTGGACAGTGTTCTGCACTTTCCTCACGTTCCTCATCCTAATGAAAGTACTTGTTTTTGAAGTTTCTAGGCATCTGGTGGTTCAAAACCTCCAGGGATAGAAACGTATTTCTCTATGGTGGTGGGACCTTAATCTCACTCATAGGAGCTGGTAGAGCAGTAGAATTTTCTTAGGAACTCAGGTTTCCAGAAATGTCTATGTAGTAAACATTGGGGGGGGGGAAGCAAATAATAAAATTTTTCATATTCATTAATAAATGTTGTGCTTGGATCTGATCAGTCATATAACATGTCAGCTCTTTTCTTTTTGAGTTTTGCCAATTGTTATTTAATTTTCAAAAACTAAATAAATGTCATTTTTAGTTTTTTACTTTGAGCCTTTGCTCCAATTTGTTGGCTCCCAAATCATTGAACATACTTCACCTTCACATTGCTGAGTCATTTTTACTCTAAAATTCAAATGTAATAAATAGACATTTGCTATAGGAAAATGAATCATAAACACCAGACTTTGCAAAATTCTAACTCTTGGAAATGCTATATAATTGGAAGCACTAGTGTACAGGATACTAATGCCTTTTTTTGGGGGGGGGGGAGGGTTATGGGGTTTGAACTCAGCCTGGGTGCTATCCCCTGAGCTCTTTTTGCTCAAGGCTGGTGCTCTGCCACCTTGAGCCACTGTGACACTTCTGGTTATTGGAGATAAGAGTCTCGTGGGCTATCCTGCTTGGATTTAAACCAAGATTATCAGATCTCAGCCTCCTACTGAGCTAGGATTACAGGCATGCGCCACCAACTTTCCTGCCTGGGTTGGCTTCAAACATGCTCAGGTCTCAGCCTCTTGAATGGCTAGGATTATAAGTGTGAGCCACCAGTGCCTGTCACTAATGCTTTTTCTACTGTTGTGTTTGTACTCAATTTATGGGTTATGCTTGCAGAGTTAACGGAATGAGGACTGTCCTTTCCCTAAGTGTCACTGAGCTCACAAACCCTAAAGGCTGGTAGGATTAACCCCACAGTCCCGTGTGCTTTCTTGTTTGATATCTCCACCATTTGCTGTGGGAAGAGCAGAAATAACAAGATAAGTCTTACAAGACAGAGTCTGAACAGCCTTCCCTCCCTTGATACCTCAGTGTTGATGGGGCAGGGAGTTTGATGTGACAGAACATGGTAGGGGGGCCTTTAACCCCAGATGGAGAAGAACCAACCTCTCTCCTTAGGCTTGTGCAGGTTTTATCAAGTGAACATTATTTTTATAAGTTTTCCCAAGTTACTGCCTATCTGATAGTGACAACCACTGTTCTTTTTTTTTATTTTGATGGTTGTGGGGCCTGAACTCTGGGCCTGGACGCTGTCTCAGCTCTTCAGCTCAAGGCTAGTGCTCTACAACTTGAGCCACAGCGCCACTTCCAGCTTTTTTTTTTTTCTTCTTATGTGGTGCTCAGGAATCGAACCCAGGGCCTCATGCATGTGAGGCAAGCACTCTACCACTGAGCCTACTTCTCAGCCCCAACCACTGTTCTTTAACTTCTGAAAATTTTCAAATATAGGGCCTGGGAAGGTGGCTCAGTGGTAGAGCGCTTGCCTCGCATGCATGAGGCCCTGGGTTCAATTCCTCAGCACCACATAAGCAGAAAAAAAAAAGCGGAAGTGGCACTGTGGCTCAAGTTGTAGAGCTCTACCCTTGAGCTGAAGAGCTGAGGGACAGCATCCAGGCCCAGAATTCAGGCCCACGACCAGACCCCCCCCCCAAAAAAATTTTTTTTTTCAAATACACCTCAATGTAAAGATGATAGTACGGGCTGGGAAGGTGGCTCAGTGGTAGAGTGCTTGCCTTGCATGCCTGAGGCCCTGGGTTTGATTTCTCAGCACCACATAAGCAAAAAGAAGCTGGAAGTGGTGCTGTGGCTCAGTTGGTAGAGTGCTAACCTTGAGCTGAAGAGCTGAGGGACAGCGACCAGGCCCAGAGTTCAGGCCCCAGGACTGGACCCAAAAAAAAAAAAAAGATGATAGTACAACCATTTTTTTCTCTGTATCCATCATCCATCATTCAAATAACTCTCAACCAATTTGTGTGTGTATGTGTTCCATTACTAGGGCTTGAACTCAGGGTTGGTTAATCGGAGATAAGAGTCTCCTTTGGCTGGCTTTGGACAATGATCCTCAGATCTCAGCCTCCTGAGTTGCTAGGATTATAGGCATGAGCCACCAGTGCCTAGAAAATGATTTGCTAATTTTCAGAATACCAAGTTGATCCCCTGCCATTCCCCATGGGTGGCCAATGAGGTTTGTTTGCAAGTATTATGAACTTGGATCTAAATATTTTTTTTTGGGGGGGGTCCGGTTGTGGGGCCTGAACTCTGGGCCTGGGCGCTGTCCCTCAGCTCTTCAGCTCAAGGCTAGCGCTCTACCACTTG
>NW_012267227.1:2465100-2476526 GCF_000151885.1 Dipodomys ordii
GTGGGGCCTGAACTCTGGGCCTGGGCGCTGTCCCTCAGCTCTTCAGCTCAAGGCTAGCGCTCTACCACTTGAGCCACAGCGCCACTTCCGGCTTTTTTTCTTTTTGCTTATATGGTGCTGAGGAATCGAACCCAGGGCCTCAGGCTTGCAAGGCAAGCGCTCTACCACTGAGCCACCTTCCCAGCCCCGATCTAAATATTTTTCAACTCTTATCATTACTGATTGTACCATTGATGAGGAGTAGGAGTCTATCCAAGCTCATGAGTTCCCATAAAATTGTGATCTAATTTTCTGTGATATATTTGCTAGCGTGTGTGTGTGTGTGTGTGTGTGTGTGTGTGTGTGTGTGTGTGTGTGCGCGCTCGGGCTGCCACTTGAACCATGCCTCCAGTTCTGTCTTTTTGTTGGTTAATTGGAGATAACTAGTATCCCAGACTTTCCTGCCTACGTTGACTTTGAGCCTTGATCCTCAGATATCAGCCTCCTGAGTATCTAGGATTACATGTATGAGTGACTGCCTTGTTACTGCTTTTTTATTATTATTTTCAGTCAACAGGAACTGCCGTTAGCACCTTTTTTTTTTGTTGTTGTTGGTTGTGGGGCTTGAATTTAGGGCTTGGGGGCTGTCCCTGACCTCTTTTGCTCAAGGCTAGCACTCTATCACTTGGAGCCACTTCTGGTTTTCTGATGGTTAATTGGAGATAAGGGGCACAGGACCTTTCCTGCTTTGACTAGCTTTTAACTGTGATCCTCAGATCTCAGCCTCCTGAGTAGCTAGGATTACAGGTGTAAGCCATCAGCACCCAGCTTTCAGCCCTTTTAAATCCTGTCTTTTTTTTTACTGTTACTTAGATTCTCCATATAATGTATAAATGAAAATTAAAAATAAAACCAAGGCTAGGAATGTGGCTAGTGGTAGAGTGCTTGCCTAGCATTCATGAATCCCTGGGCTCAATTCCTCAGTACCACATACACAGAAAAAGCCAGAAGTGGCGCTGTGGTTCAAGTGATAGAGTGCTAGCTTTAAGCAAAAGAAGCTCAGGGACAGTACCCAAGCCCTGAGTTCAAGCCCCAGGACTGGCAAAATTAATTAATTAAAAATAAAACCATTCCACAACTAACTGGAAAACTAACCACTATTTGTTAATTTATCATATACTATATGCAACAATAATATTTCATTTCCTGGGATAGGAGACTCTCAACTTTGGAAAAACTCTAGAAATACTTATCTTAAGGAATTACATAAACACAGAAAAGATTGAGAAAATTAGAAGAAAAAGATGAGTTAAATACTAAATATTCAGCCCAAGTGGCTGAGATAAAGAGTCTTACAGACTCTTTATGATAGCCAAGGATTTGCTGCTCCAAGCCAACCAATGTAATCATTCTAAATCTATTCATGTTTCTGTGTCCATGTGACTTGGAACAAGAAGCTTAGCGGGGCTTACGCCATCTGTTGTAGAAGTTCACGTGTGTGTTTTGTCCCCAGAGAAGCTCTCCTGGGAATTACAAGGTAAGTACAAAATATATCTCATTCCATTTAAATAATTATAACATGCTGTTGATTAAAGGAATGTGAATGTTAGGAGATAACAGTAGTGACTTACTTTAGGGAGCAGAGATTAGACATTTCTAATTTTAGTTTTTTAAGGCTTAGAGCCAATAAATGATTCCCATATAATGAGCTGCTTATATTGGTGAATCCCACAGTAGTTCCTGATTTGCCAAATCCCAATTAATTATGATAACTTTGTTTCCCAAGCAGGTTCCATGTACCTTTTGGAATTAACTTGCTAACATTGTCTGCCAGAGATGGAAGCCTGAGGCAGGTAGCATTACAATGCAAAACTGTGCTGGGCAGCCTACTTCTCTTGCCTTGACCATTTCTTTCTTCCCACAGTCGGGGTATTAGGATTTGAACTCTGCCCTTTGGGAAACATTTGTTTCTCATTTTCCAGGTTTTACATTATATGCTATGGACACAAAGAAGCAACTGGGATTCCTTCATTCCTGGAATTTGAATCTAAAGAAATTGATTAGCTCTTGCAGATAATTTGTGATTTGTTATAACTGATAGTGTTACAAGGATAGAGACTTACTCGTTGATTTAGTTTTCATTGTCTAAATAATTGTTGTAAAGAGTTTGTTGAAGCTAAACAAAATGCCAACTACTTCCTGGCCTCACAGAGAGTTTGGATTATAAGGAAAGTATTATTAATCAAGTGTACAAAACGTACTTAGAACTTTGAAGGAAAGGCCTGGTGATAGGAGATTATGAAGTACAGCTTTTTTTTTTTCAAACATGGTTCACAAGGGTGAAATAATAGAAAATAATGTCTTGTAGTTAAGGTAGTAACGATTATTCCATCTGCATATATGTATGATATACCACAAAGTATGCTATGAGTCATAGCTTGAAAAAAAAACCTTGAAAGCCACTGTCCTAGGTGGACCTAACCGAGGTCTAGGTCATGAGAAGCTTTTTTCCAGGAATTGTTTCAGGTGAGTTCTGAAAAATAAGTAGCTTTTAATTAGTTGCAAGAGAGAAGCACATAGAAGTATCTGGGCCACAGAACCTCTCTATACAATATTCCTGATGGCGTTTGGTGTTAAGAGTTTAGCTGTTGGGGCTGGGAAGGTGGCTCAGTGGTAGAGCGTTTGCCTTGCATGCTTGAGGCCCTGGGTTTGATTCCTCAGCACCACATAAGCAAAAAGAAAAAAAAAAAAGCCGGAAGTGGTGCTGCGGCTCAAGTGGTAGAGTGCTAGCCTTGAGCTGAAGAGCTGAGGGACAGCGCCCAGGCCCAGAGTTCAGGCCCCATGACTGGACCTCCCCCCCCCAAAAAAAAAAGAGTTTAGCTGTTGAAGGCTCACATATCTGAAGTAGGAGAAGAGGAAAGGAATCTGGCTAGATGTTGCCAAGATTCAAGAGGACTTGAATTTTTGTTCTTAAAGCATCTGAGAACTATGGGAAGGTTTTAAGCAAGACCATGGCTTAGGTTTGCATTTTGAAATGATTCCTTCTTTTCCTCTCATTTTGATTAGCATCAACCAATTATATGAAGGGCTTTCATGTGGGCATGTCCATATACATGTACAGTGTGCCTTGATGAGACTCACCCCCTCACCTCTCCACCTTCCCAAACAAATCTCAACGGGATTCATTGTTCCATTTTTCACACCTGTACAGAAAGTATTTTGACCATATTCACCCTCTGTCCACTTTTCCTACTGGTACCCACACCCCAGACAGGACCTGTTGTTTACTTCTGTCATTCATTTTTTTAAGTATATGTTAATCATTTTTGCTTCCATGCTGATGGGACAGAATTACAATAGGGCATGACAGGACACATGGAGAACCAGTTGTCTTGTTAGCAAGTGAGAAGAACGGGCTTGGATTTCCAGGACAGCAGCTGGAAATGGCTGGACTTCAGAAATTGGGATTTGAACCCATGGCCTCAGGCATGCAAGGCAAGTGCTCTACCACTGAGCCACCGAGATAGGCAGTAGTAAAGGAGAGGGAAGGGCAGGGGGTGAATCTTCAACCTTTGAGTCAGTGCTTACACACATAAGACAAAGCCCTAGAGAGGAAGATCTGCTGGGCAAGGGGAAGCCACAGCTCAACTTGCCATGCTGTGTTCTGAGACAGCCTGTGGGGCCGGGTGAAGGATTGCCTTGAAGGAAAGTGCTTTTTGAGTTTGCTTTTCAGAAGAGACCTGGGGAAATAGTTTATCACTGGGGGTAACTAAATTGTCCAAAGGCTGATCCCCACCTTCCAGAGTATAGGTCAAACTCTTCTGTTTCCCAAAACTTCCCCAAATCCCATAAAGCCTAGACATACCTCTTGCAAGAGGTATTCCTGGGTCCAGTGTCTCCAGGACACCCTAATATCATTACCTAATGAGCTACCCCTCTCATTTGTATTCAGCAAGGTGATCCTCATTTTAGCATACGCTCTAACCAAATCTTATCTAATACTGTAGTCTTTGCCTTTCTTCATGATATTCCCAGATAAACCCTTCATTCCCCCTAGAAGCAAGTGTAGGGCTGAGCAGAGAATAGCTATTAAGATGCAGATCTGGGACTAGGAATGTGGCTTAGTGGTAGAGCGCTTGCCTAGCATACATGAAGCCCTGGGTTTGATTCCTCAGTACCACATACACAGAAAAAACTATAAGTTGATACTGTGATTCTAGCCTTGAGCAAAAGCAGCTCAGGGACAGTGCCCAGGCCCTGAGTTCAAGCCCCAAGACTGGAAGAAAAAAAAAAGATGCAGAACTGGGTGCAGGATGCTCTCTATCTACCTGCTAAGTTAACACTCCAGTCTCAGTAGGATGTGGCTGAGATTGTGAATGATAAATCTGAAAATATTAAAACTTGCCCAATTTTTTTGTCTCCTGTGACGTCATTGTGCTGATAGAGCAGATAATTTGCTGATTGCACCTGGACCTGCCTGGTCCTGTCTCATTAGAGGTAACATAAAAGCTGCCTGTCAGCCGGGCGCTGGTGGCTCACGCCTGTAATCCTAGCTACTCAGGAGGCTGAGATCTGAGGATCGCGGTTCAAAGCCAGCCCGGGCAGGAGAGACCGTGAGACTCCTATCTCCAATAAACCAACAGAAAACCGGAAGTGGCACTGTAGCTCAAGTGGTAGAGTGCTCGCCTTGAGCTGAAGAGCTGAGGGACAGTGCCCAGGCCCAGAGTTCAAGCCCCACGACCGACACCCCCCCCCAAAAAAAAAAAAAGCTGCCTGTCAGGAACTAGTGACCAATGCCTGTCATCCTAGCTACTCAGGAGGCTGGAATCTGAGGATCATAATTCAAAGCCAGCCTGGGCAGGAAAGTCTGTGAGACTAATCTCTAACTAACCAGCAAATTGACCAATGACTAAATTAACCAGTGACTCAAATGGTAATGCACTAGTCTTGAGTGAAAAAAGCTAATGGACAATGCCCAGGTTCAAAGTTCAAGTCTCAGTACTGGAAAAAAATGAGGGGGGTGCTGGGTGCTGCTATCGTATCCCTGTACTCTTAACTACCCAGGAGGCTGAGATCTGAGGATCATGGTTCAAAGCCATCTCAGGCAGGAGAGTCAGTGAGATTCAAATTTCCCATAAACTATTCTGAAAAAGCCAGAAGTGGCACTGTGGCTCAAAAGAAGCTCAGGGACAGAGCCCAGGCCCAGGCCCTGAGTTCAAGCTCCACAACCAACACACATACACACACACACACACACACACACACACAAAGGCACCTCCAGCTGTGGTGCAGGGACTCTGGCTTCTAGGGGAGGGCAAGTCCTACATGGCACAGAAGACACACAGAATGGACAGATAGGAGATGAGAGAATTGAGGGATTTGCCACCCTGCCCTGACCTGTGTACAATGAGTACCCACATTTTTCCTGAGGCTCTCTTGTAGGAGACGGGATGACCGCACAGTGACCCCGGGCAGCAGGGCTTTGCGTCATTCTAGCAGGGATGACAGATTATGTTGAGACAGACACACCCCAGTTCAGGCTTTCTAGTAAGCTCTGTTGTTCCCAATGTACCAGGCAGCAGGGAGGTGTGTGGGGGATGGCAATTGAGAGCTTCAATTCAGTATGAATTGAATTTCTGTTCAAGATTATATTGAATTTCTGCCTCCTGTATTATAAAACCAAGGGCAGAGTACAATCGATCTCATTCTAAAGACCAAGAAGTAATATATAAATGACTCTGTGGCGTGTGTGTGTGTGTGTGTGTGTGTGTGTGTGTGTGTGTGCGCCAGTCCTATAGCTTGAACTCAGGACCTAGGTACTGTCTCTGAGCTTTTTTTCACTCAAAGCTAGCATTCTACCATTTGAGCTATAGCTCCATTAACAGTTTTTTGTTGTTGTTGTTTTTTGCTGGTTAATTGGAGTCTCCTACTTTCCTGCCTGGCTTTGAACTTCCATCCTCCCATCTCAGCAACCTGAGTAAGATTACAGGAGTGAGCCACCAGCTTCCCCCCAGCTGTAAATGACTTTTGTTTTAGTGCCAGAGCTGGGCTTGAACTCAGAGCTTGGGCACTGTCCCTGAGCTGCTTTTGCTCAAGGCTAGCAATCTACCACTTGAGCCATAATGCCCCTTCCAGCCTTTTCTGTTTATGTGGTACTGAAGAATTGAACCCAGGGCTTCATGCTTGCTAGACACACCTACCATTAAGCCACATTCCCAGCCCATATTGTTCTATTCATAGTGATTTTTTTTTTTTTTGCCAGTACCAGGGCTTGAACTGAGGACCTCTCTCTCACTCGCACTTGGTTTTGTTAATGGCTGTTCTTCTACCACTTAAGCCACTCCTTCAGCCTGGATTTTCCCTTGTTCCTTGAAAATAGAGTCTTGAGGATTTTTCTGCCCTGAGTAGCTTAAATCTCAATCCTTCAGATCTCAGCCTGCTGAGCAGCTAGTATCACAGGCATGAGCCACTGATACCAGCTTTGTATTGAATTTTGTTAACATTTTTGCAGCTATATTCAGAAGAAAGTAACTTCTCATTTTCTTGTCAAATTTGGTACCAAGAATTTTCTGAAAGCAGAATGGTTTAGGAAGTATTGCTCAATTTCTTCTTTTAGGAGTTGGTGTCTGTTTCTGTTATTTCTTCTTTAAGTGCTAGGGTGACAACTCCTTAGAGGGGATGCTTGAGAATTGATGCTGTAAATCGTATTTTGGAAGCACCCGACTACGGTGTGCAACAGGCAGTTACCATCCATCTGAATGCTCCTGTTTTTATTCAATTCCTCCTGTACAGTGTTAACTGCATCACCTTTCCCTTTCCACTATGTCACCCAGCTAAGCCACCACACAGGAGAGCTGAGGCCCTTTTATTCCTAAGCCTGTTCCTTAACTCTGTCCTTCCCCCCTGCCACCAGGTGTCGTGCCCAGCCCTACGGAGCCATCTCCACACTGACAGAATGAATGCCCTCGATAATGTCCCTTTCAAAGTGCCCAAGGGTTTTGTGATGGACACACAGCCTCTCCCCGCGCCGGAGCTCAGTGTTCCCGCCTGCAGGGAGATTCTGCTAGGATCTATGGTAAGTGTGCTTCTCTGTGTGTCTCTTTAGTTCCTCCTCCGTGGGGCTCACGTCTGGGGGCTGCGACGCATGGAGCCTGGCCCTTGATTGCAAAAGGCAGTTTGGCCTATTCTTGAGTTGTCCCAGGAGTTTGGAAGCGTGCCCAAAGAGCTCAGGGTAGTTGGCCCCTGCTAAATGCACTCTGGCTGGGAGGCTGTGGTAGTCATGTGACCTCAAGATAAAAGTGACTTCGCTTCCTCCTTACCTGAAAATATAGGGGGAAAGCCCCACCACATGTATGTGAAAACATAATAAAATTGTTGAGTAGAATGCAACATTCACATGAACTTCAAAATAAAAATAGTAGCTGGGAATGCGGCTTAGTGATAGAGTGCTTGCCTCCCATTCACGAAGCCCTAGGTTCAATCCCTCAGCACCACATAAACAGAAAAAGCCACAAGTAGCTCTGTGGCTCAAGTGGTAGAGTGCTAGCCTTGAGCTAAAAGCAGCTCATGGACATTGCTCAGGCCTGGAGTTCAAGCATCAGGACTGGAAAAGCAGAATTAAAATAAAAATAATAAAATAAGACTGTCAATAGGATGGGGTGTAATAATAGTGTGCTAGACTTGAACAAAAGGAGCTTAAGGACAGCACCCATGTCCAGAGTTCAAGGCCAGGACTGGCAAAAAAAAAAAAAAAAAGATAGTTGCCTAGTGGCTTACTCCTGTAATCTTAGCTACTTAGGGAGACTAAGATTTAAGGACTGTGGTTCAAAGCCATCCAAGCAAAAAAAAAAAAAAAATCCAAGAGAGGGCTGGGAAGGTGGCTCAGTGGTAGAGCACTTGCCTTGCATGCATGAGGCCCTGGGTTCGATTCCTCAGCACCACATAAGCAAAAAGAAAAAAGCCGGAAGTGGCGCTATGGCTCAAGTGGTAGAGTGCTAGCCTTGAGCTGAAGAGCTGAGGGACAGCGCCCAGGCCCAGAGTTCAGGCCCCACGACCGGACCCAAAAAAAAAAAAAATCCAAGAGATTCTTATCTCCAATTAACCACCAAAAAGCTGAAGTAGAGCTTTGTCACTAATGTGGTAGAGCACTCATTTTGAGCCAAAAAGCTAAAGGACAGTGCTCTAAGTTCAAGCCCCATTAGTGACCCCTCCTTCCAAAAAAAAAAAAGACATGGAAATATTCCAAATTAAATATTAAAAGGTGATATTCAATATTGATCTAACCAAAAAAAAAATCTAAAACCTGGTAAAGGATATTAATTGGATCAAATGAGAGAGCCATTGTATTGATGTTAAGTATACGAATGCTAAAAACTACTATGATTACAGGAAATCATATTTCTGTACTTTTAGGAAATACATACTTTTTTTGTGGTTGTTTTTGCTTTGCCAGTCCTGGGGCTTAAACTCAGGGCCTAGGCACTGTCCCTGAGCTTCTTTTACTTAAGGCTATCACTCTACCACTTGAGCCACAGTGCCACTTTTGGTTTTTTCTGTGTATGTGGTACTGAGGAGAACCGAGTACTTCATACATGCTAGGCAAGCACTCTCCACTAGGCCACATTCCCAGACCCCATATTTAAGTTTTAAGAGCAAGGTGAATAGAGTATATCTTATTTATTGTTGTTACCAGGGTTTGAATTCAGGAGCCTCTGTCAACTTTCTTGTTCACTGATGGTGCTGTACCATTTGAGCCACACCTCTAGCCTGACTTTTTATTGGCCAATTAGAAATGGAGTCTCTCAAACTTTTCTGCACAGACTGGCTTTGAACCATAGTCTTCCAGATCTCAACCTCCTGAGCATCTAGGTTTACAGGTGCCAGCATCAGATTGCTTTTAGAGGAGGCAGGACAGCAACAGAGAATACTCTGCAGTCAGACAGACAGGAATACAAGCACAGCCACTCACCATCTATCTGCCCTCAGCCGAAAAAGAAAAAAATCTTGAGCTTCATGTCTATCATCTGGAAATAGAAAACCTGAACCTACTAGGTAGAGTTCAACAATGATTAGATTATTACATTTTCTGAGCCTCCGAGTATCCATGGATGGCAGCCAGGGGTGTGGGGTGATAGATATTACTCCTCCTTGAAGAGAGGTGACTGCCAGAGGGGCTTCTAGGACTGACTGTTCAGTGGAAGATGACTCTGGGACCAGGGAAAACTTCTTGACTGAGAGCATGTTTTCTTGGAGAGCTCCAAAAGGTAATTAGCTGTTGTTATATGGGGAATGTGAAGGGCATTTAGTCACTCATTTGTTTGTTTTGTGTGTGTGCTGGTCCTAGGGCTTGCACTGGGTGCCTAAGCACTGTCCTTGTGTTCAAGGCTAACTCACTATCACTTGAGCCACAGCTCCACTTCTGGCTTTTTAGGGACTCATTGGAGATAAGAACCTCATAGACTTTCCTGCTTGGGCTGGCCTCGAAACTTGATCCTCAGATGTCAATCTCTTAAATAGTTGGGATTACAGGTATGAGCCACCAGCAGCTGGCTCGTGGGTTTTAGACAGTAGATCTTACCACGTTTCATCCTGTAATTCATCTCTCCCTTTGTCTCTCAAGCCAGAATTGGCCCTGAAATTACTGTCCATAATGCAGGGAGTCCCCTGTAATAAGTATAGTCCTGGGGCTGGGAATGTGGCTTAGTGGTAGAGTGCTTGCCTAGCATGCATGAAGCCCTGGGTTCAATTCCTCAGTACCCCATATACAGAAAAAGCCAGAAGGGTAGAGTGTTAGCCTTGAGCAAAAGAAGCTCAAGGACAGTGCCCAAGCCCTGAGTTCAAGTCCCAAGACTGGCCAAAAACAAACAAACAAACAAATAACTATAGTCCTGGCTTAGAAACTGGCTCAGCCTGGCAAGTCTGGTCTGACAGCTTCCCTGGGTGTATGGTTAGCACAGCACCCCCAGAATCCCGGCCTGTCCCAGCTGGACCTCACATCCTGTTCTCTCCCCAGCATGACTTCAGTCTAGAAAGAAAAGCTCTCTTCTGGATAGAGGCTGCCCTTCAGGGACCTAGCCCACAGCAGTGTGGTGACCTGGGGACAGCATCAGCCCCTCCAGCCTGGCTTCTGCTGGTCAGCCCAGAATATGAGCTGGCACCTGTGCCAGCCCCGGTGGAAAGCCTGGAGGCCGGAGTTCAGGAGCCACCAGAGGAGGAAGACAAAGAGGAGGCCAAGGAAGAGGCCTCTGGTGCCAGTGAGGAAGAGCTGGACCACAGCCATCTGCAGCCCGGCTCTCCAGGGAGCCCCAGCCAGAGTCCACGCCGCTGCTCGCTGGCCAGGCTGCGCAGCATGAAGTCTGAGCTGGCCGGGGCCCGACGACGGCTGTCTGAGAGCATGGCCACGTGTCCCCGTGCCCTCCTGCACCGCTTCCGTGGCCACTGCACACCAAGCCTGTGCCCAGAGGCCGCACCATCCCCAGATGCCACCTTCCAGCTCCCCAGCACCCCTGCACTGCCCCCACGACCCTCCACAGCTGGACCCATGCCCCCGCTGAGGAGCCACAAGCCCACAATGGCGGTAAGGACTCTGACCACCCTTCCTGGGGCTGCAACACCAGGATCCATGTCCCCAGACCGTTTCTAGACTCTGCTTTTTTTCCTTGCTCCCCACTTGGCCCTGGAGTGTTCCCCTTCTTCAGCCCTTTGCGCAGAATTTTCCCTGAGAAGCCTGTTAGCCGCATCGGGGGCTCGGGTCACCATGCTTGAGCTTCTGATGGAGTGGGGATTAATTCAAGGCAGGGATGGGGTGGCATTCCTTTTTGCTTCCAGGGACCTAGCAGCAGACATGACCCACTGAGGTGATCAGTGAATGTCTGCTAAAGACCACTCCCATCTAGGGCTTCCCATCACTAAAGAGTGGTAAACTAAGAGGCTCAACAAACAATCATTTCCTGTCAGATTCTGGGTTGAGAAAGTCAAAATTATAAGACAAGATGCACCAGAGGCTGATGCCTCTAATCCTAGCTCCTTGGGAGACTGAGATCAGATGATCAGGTTTGAAACCAACCCAGGCACACAAATCTGAGAGATTCTTATTTCCAATTAACCAACAAAAAGCCAGAAGTAGAATGCCAGCCTTGAGCAGAAAAGCCAAGTGAGAGCATGAGACCCTGAGTTCAAGACTCAGTTGTAGCACCCAAAAAAAAAAATCCTTTGTTGATTTCTTGATTTCAACATCTATGAGATAATAGGCTGTATCTGTCATATCCTTCTCTTGCTTTCTTCTTCTTCTTCTTCTTCTTCTTCTTCTTCTTCTTCTTCTTCTTCTCCTTCTCCTTCTCCTTCTCCTTCTTTCTTCTTCTTCTTCTTCTTCTTCTTCTTCTTCTTCTTCTTCTTCTTCTTCTTCTTCTTCTTCTTCTTCTTCTTCCTCTTCCTCTTCTTCTTCTTCT
>NW_012267227.1:2476981-2505046 GCF_000151885.1 Dipodomys ordii
GGTGGTTTATTGGAGATAGGAGTCTCACGGTCTCTCCTGCCCGGGCTGGCTTTGAACCGCGACCCTCAGATCTCAGCCTCCTGAGTAGCTAGGATTACAGGCGTGAGCCACCAGCGCCCGGCTATTGTTCCTGAGCTTTTGTGATCAAGGCTAGCACTCTACCAATTGAGCCACAGCTCCACTTCTGGCTTTTGGTTATTCATTGGAGATAAGAGTTGCACAGATGTTCCTGCTCAGGCTGGCTTTGAACCTCGATCCTCGGATCTCAGCTTCCTAAGTAGCTAGGATGACAGGTGTGAGCCACTGGCCCCTGGCTTGTTGTCTTATTAGCCTCAGAACAGCCTTACAAGGCATGTCTCAGATTGCCTATGGAAAGTGAATGAATGGTGAGGAGCTGGAGTGTGCAGGAATGTCACCTCTTGTAGCAACTGACATGCCAGCCTTTCTGTATTTCAGTCCCTCAGCCCGTACACCTGCCTGCCACCTCTTAGGGAGACACCCCAGCCTCTCAACCCCCACAGATCGCATCCTGATTCATCAGCAGACCTGCTGTCTGCCCTGAGCCAAGAGGAGCAGGACCTCATTGCGCCAGTGGTCGCCCTGGGTTACCCCCTGGGAAGGGCCATCGTGGCTCTGCAAAAGACAGGGAGACAAAGCCTGAGCCAGGTGAGTGGCCACATGGTTTTCAATCTAGAAGTTCTGTTTCCTTCTTTAGAAACAGAACCTCAGCCTGGTATTCATTGTTGGGGGTAGGGGTAAGCAGGTTTTTAGCCCCTATTGCTCTGCTACTACCTCCATAGGAGTTCATCGTAATCCTCAGGCACCCTTGGAAGGTCTCAATATTATATCCAAATTCAAGAGCTGGAGCTTTGTATAGTCAAGAATCTCTCCAGTACTGTCCAGTAGCACATTCTCTAATGACAAGGATTTTTGTTCCTTATGTTTTCTTTGTATTGCTGTTCTGTTTTGTTTAGTTGTTTTTTTGTTTTGTTTTGTTTTGTGCCAATCCTGAGGCTTGAACTTGGGCACTGTCCCTGAGCTTTTTTGCTCAAGGATAGTGCTCTACCACTTGAGCCACAGCTCCATTTCTGTTTTTTTTGTGTGTGTGCTTAATTGGAGGTAAAAGTCTCATGGACTTTGCTGCCCAGGCCATCATCAAACCATGATCCTTAGATCTCAGCCTCCTGAATAGTTAAGATTTACAAACGTGAGCCACTGATACCTGGCTTGATTTTTTTTTTGGGGGGGGGTCCGGTCATGGGGCCTGAACTCTGGGCCTGGACACTGTCCCTCAGCTCTTCAGCTCAAGGCTAGTGCTCTACCATTTGAGCCCCAGCATCACTTCTGGCTTTTTCTGCCTATGTGGTGCTGAGGAATCGAACCCAGGGCCTCAGGCTTGCAAGGCAAGCGCTCTACCACTGAGCCACCTTCCCAGCCCCTGGCTTGATTTTTTGTGATGGTGCTGAGACTTAACTCAGGGCCTGGGGCTCTGGTTCATCTTTTTCTCTCATGTTGGTGCTCTTCCACTTGAGCCACACCTCCACTCTGGCTTTTTGCTGGTTAATTGGAGATAAAAGTCTGGAGGACTTGTCTGTCCTTGCCTATTTATTCAAAGCTGCTACTCTACCACTTTGAGTCACAGCTCCACTTCCTGTTTTCTGGTGGTCAGTTTCACAGACTTTCCTGTCTGGGCTAGTTTTGAACCAGGATCATCAGATATCAACCTTCTGATTAGCTAGAGTTACAGGTGTGAGCTACCGGTGCCTAGTACTTTTTAAAGTTGTTTGCTTATTTGTTTGTGCTAGTATTAGGGCTTAAACTCAGTGCTTGGGCGCTGTCCTTTAGCTTTTTTACTCAAGGCTGCTGCTCTACCACTTGAGCCATAGCTCCAATTCTGGGTTTTTGCTGTTAAATTGGAGATAAGAGTCTCATGGACTTACCTGCCTCAGCTGACTTGGAACTGTGATTCTCAGATCTCAGCCTTCTTAGTAGTTAGGAATTCAGGTGTGAGCCACTGGAACCAGCAGAAGTTTACTATTATTAGTGTCTCCTGATGCACAGGATGACATACAAAGGGTAGTCTTCCATGTTGCTCTAATATTTGGAACTAGGTCTGTCTTGAACCCCAGTATAGGCTATGAGAGGAGGGGAATGAGGAATCTCAAAGTGCCTAAAACAGCTGCTGAAAACAGTATGCCTGGGGCAGGAGGGTACAGATGCTATAGGGGTGTTAAATTTGTTGCTATGTAACACATCACCTCAAAACTTAGTGGCCTAACACCACCACATATTTGCTCATGATTCTGTGGGTTAGAAGTTTGGGACTGGACGTAGCTGGGTGGTTCTTCTACCTCCCCCACCCCCCAGGTGCTCATATGGTGACTTAATGTGGGCAGAATAGACTAAGATGGCCTTAGCCCACAATCGATCTTAAAGAGGAGACAGATAGACTCTATCTCTAGAGGATTGAAAAGAATTTATGGCCCATCTATTACAAGGAGACTCCAGTGATTGGGAAGTGGTAGGCATTCGCTGGACAAGGCCGGAGGAGACTGGACTTTGAAGTTTGAGAAGGGATGATATTCCAGGCAAGAAAGAAGAATGGGGGCCAAGTGCTGATGACTCATCCCTGTAATCCTAGCTTCTCAGCAGTCTGAGAGCTGAGGATTATGGTTTGACGCTAGCCGAGACAAGAAAGAACATGAGGTTCTTATCTCCAATGAACCAACAAAAAGCTGGAAGTGGAGGTATGGTCAAGTGAAGAGAGCACCAGCCTTGAATGAAAAAGCTAAGAGACAGTGCCCAGCCTCTGATTCAAGCCCCAGGACTGGCACCAAAAAAAAAAGTGCTCATATCGAGTCTAGGCATCCTGGAAGTAACTCCAGCAGGAAGTAACTCTATCCTGGAAGTAACTCCAAGCTCCCATGGTGCCAGTCATCTCTGATCTTAGCTTGCCTTTGCCAAGAGCTACAACAGCTTGACAATCACTAGACTAGACAATCTGCACTTTCCACCCTATTCTGCAGGGCGCAGAAACACAGCCTGAGTCTTCTATTCAGATACCCATAGTTCTCCTGGCCTAGAGCTTCATTTGACACCTATCCCCTATAAATCCTGCTTTGATTTGCTTGGCACTGTTGTAATTCCGTATCTGGTTAATCTCTTCCTGCTAAGCTGTGAGTTCCATGAAGGTAGTTCTAAATTCATCTTATAAACACAGCTTGTATTTACTGGGCTCCTTCTGCCTGCCATGCTGCTGGGCTGGGCACACAGTGGTGAGCTAGACTGCTTATGGAGCAAAAAGCCAGCATCTGAGAAAGACCAAGGACCAATGAGTACTTGCTCTGGGGAATCCAGGGACCAGGGCACCAGGATATCAGTAAAGAGCAAGGTGGATGGGCTTCTGGGAGGGGAACAAGCTGAGCTTGGTTGAGAAACTGCACAGGCAGAGGCCTGACAAATGAGGAAGCAGTTGGAGCTGCGTAGTGGACAGAGCACAACTTTGAGCCCTAGCCAGAAGGCTGTACTTTATTCTGGAGGTAAAGGGAGCTTCTGGCATCTGGCAAATGACTTATAGGGTCTCTGTCACCTGCCTTCCCCAGCCCTGGTACAAGACCATTGCCTGGATGCTACATGTGGATGATGAGGGTGGACTGGGGGGCATGGGTAGGGATGGGTAAGGGTGCTCCTGTCCTAGTGGGTGCTCACAGGGAGGGTGGGGTGATCAGGCAGGGGGTAGCTGGTGACTTGCCTGTTAGAAGTCTAGGTTACTCCCCCAGAGAGTTTCTGCACACCCCTTAGCCCATCTACAGCCCTTGTCTTGAATTCCAGCCCCCTCATGGTCCCTTCTTCCCAGGTCCTCAGAGGAGGTATCTGGTCCTGTTATCTTGGAACTTCTGGGGTCCCACTGCATATAGGGGAAAGGAGTGTTCTCAGTCCACCCAGCCCTGAGCTCAGGCCCTGGGGTGCTTTCTCACCCACTCTGCCAGCCCTGTGGCTCCTACCACCCTTCCTCTCTCCTTCTTATCCAGTTTCTCGGCTACCTCAGTGCCCAGGAAAGGCTGCTGCGGCAGGGCTACCAGGAGGCCCTGGTCGATGAGGCCTTGGAACTGTTCCAGTTCTCTGAGAGCCAGGTGAGCTACAGCCTCTGCCTGGGCCACAGGGGATGGGAGGGAGGAAGGTGTACCCATCACTTTCCCCTGAGCAGCCTGTGGGCCAGACAGCTGGGCCCCTTGCCCAGGGAGACGTGGCTGAAGAGACAGGAGTGGTGGGGACACATGTGGAGATAGAACAGGGGCTTAGTTTAATTTAAAGGTCTCAGTGCAAGGCTGGGAAGGTGGCTCAGTGGTAGAGTGCTTGCCTGGCATGCATGAGGCCCTGGGTTCGATTCCTCAGCACCACATAAGCAGAAAAAAGCCAGAAATGGTACTGTGGCTCTTTCTAGTTAGGATTCCTGTAACAGCTGGTATGATAAGTACATCCCACCATGTCCAGCCTTTCCTGCTGAGATAAGAGTGTTGTAAACATTTTTCCCAGGCTAGCTTGGAAACATAATCCTCCAGATTTTAGCTTCCCAAGTGGCTAAAATGGCAAGCACAAGCAACTGAACACCAGCCAATATGGATTTTTCTTGTTGTTGTTGTTTTTTTTTGTCAGTTGTAGGGCTTGAACTCAGGGCCTGGGCTCTGTCCCTGAGCTTCTTTTGCTCAAAGCTAGTGCTCTACTCCTTGAGCCATAGCTCCACTTCCAGATGTGTGGTGTGGGGGGGGGGGGTTAATTAGAGATAAGAGTCTCATGGATGTTTCTGCCTGGGCTTTGAACTGCACTCTTCAGATCTCAGCCTCCTAAGCAGCTAGAATAACAGGCATTCACCTGGCTCGAATATGTAGTATTCTTTTTTTTTTTAAGTGTTAAATATTCTTTATTTGACATTTATACATAAGCCACACTAAAATGCCTTTCAATAAGTAAAAGGCAGATTTCAGAGACAGGGAATTTTAATTAAATTGGCATAGTCAAGACCAAAAATAGACATTGTTCCTCATCTTCAGCCATTGCCTTTAACAGGTTAGCTTTGCTTGATTCTGAAACAGTAAAGGGATTTCCTCGGTATTTAATGATGTTCTCATCATTCGCCATATAAATCTGAAAATAAAACCAATCCCAACATATTTGGAGATGGTATTATTCCCTACCTTGCTGAACATTAGTAAGTCCAATCATATGACAGAAAGGGGGGGGGGGAAGTGACTGTATTTTTTTAAAGATATATTCACTTAACCACAAGCCAGTTTTACTTAAATCAGGGCTGTCCAAAAATATTCTGCCAGCCATTCATGATCTGAAATCTGATATTAGAAATCAATTGAATTATGGTACACATGAAAAAGCCATGAGACATTTATTTTGCAATAAATAACTAAGGCAGTGACTATTACTCTTCTTCTTAATACCAGTGAAGATCATTTTTGTTCCAGGGATGTACTTTTTGGGGTTCTCCAAATACTCCATCAGTGTATCCTCTCTCCAGGTGATGCCTTTGTTCTTGTTGGCCTCTGTGTAAATGAATCCAGCTGTTTGACCAATCTTCCGACCAAACAGACCATGGGGATTAGGCCCAATCTTGTGCTTGCCTCCGTTTTCAATGGTGTGGCATGGGACACACTTCTGAACAAAAATCTTGCCTTTCTCAACATCACCCATTTTCAATTCGCTCTTTCCTTACTATCACAAGAGGGATAACAGCTCTGAAGCCAGATGTCCCGTGCTCTCTGTAGTATTCTTTTTATTTTTTGGTCGTGGTACTTGAACTCACGGCTGTCTCTGAGCCTCTTTATGCTCAAGAGCTAGTGCTCTATCACATAAGCCACAGTGCCACTTCTGGTTTTTGAGTGGTTCATTGGAGATAAGAGTCTCACGCAGACATTTCTGCCTGGGATGGCTTTGAACCATGATTCTCAGATCTCAGCCTTCTGAGTAGCTACGATTAGCCACTGTCACCCAGATCCAACATTCTTGGAAGCACACTCCTAGGAGCCGTACAGAGATGCACAAACCCGAGAATGTACTGCCTACACAAAATGCAGGCAGCAGCAAGCCCTACCGAAAACCCTCTGTGCCCAGGGAATACCATTTGCCCACAGCCAGAAGAGCAGCAATTGGTAGAGACTGTGGGATGGAGCTGGGTGCTGAGGAGCAGAAGGAGGAGCAGGTACAGTTTCTGGCCAGGAGTCAGTGGAGGAGGGAAAAACCTGGCTGTCAGGACATGGCCAGCACCCCTGGGCTCTGGCTGTGTGTGTTTCTGATGTCAGTGGCAGCCTTCCTCATCCTGCCTCAGCACCCAAACACAGGGAATAAGCAGGAGCATGCAGGTAAAGCCAGCTTGGGGGCCTAAGCAGAGTAAGAGAGGGGTCGGAACATGGCGGGTACTACCCAGGATCAGGCTCACCTGTCCTGAGGGGCCCATGGCTCTCTGGGACAGAGTGAATCCACTGGGCCTAGGGAGGGAGCTCCCAGCACCCTCTCTGCCTCTTCTTCCATAGGCAGGGGAGTTCTTGCGCCTCTGGGAACAGTTCAGTGACATGGGCTTCCAGCAGCAGCGGATCAAGGAAGTGCTTCTGGTCCATGGTAACCGTCGTGAGCAAGCGCTGGAGGAGCTGGTAGCCTGTGCTCAGTGACCGATGAGGAATCTGCAATGCACTGGGCCACCAGGCCAGTGCCAGACCTGGCAGTCCATCCTGGTATTAATTCAAACCAAACAAGACTAGTGAAGCAGTGCATGCTGGGAAGTGGGGAACGTGTATACCAACCAACTCAGCTGGAAGAGTTGAAGGCATTGCCTTGGGTCTGGCAAGAACGGTGCATTTTCATACAAGCCTAGAAAAGCACCTGCAGCTGACTCTTGAAACGGTGTGCATTCATCATTTTGATTCTGAGAAAAGTAAATAAACGGTGGGAAGTTCTTCTCTTTTAACTCCTACAGGCTTTTGGTCTTGGTGTAGAAAGGGTCAGATGCCCTGAGTTCTGAGTTGGGTTCTGTTAAATGTCTGACTCAAGGCCTCATTGAACTTCAGTTTTCCATGGAAGTAGAAAGATTTGACTGGGAGTGGTGATTTATGCCTATAATCCCAGTTACACCAGGAGGTAGAGATCAGGAGTTTGAGTCCAGCCTAGACAAAAAGCTAGTAAAGAAAAGGGGTGGAGGGAGGGAGAGGAGGGAAGGGAAAGGTCCGGAGGGAAAAGGAGAATGACTACTTGCCATAAGTATTTCTGGGGAGTCCCGATGTTCTGACTATGTGGCAGCCTTCTGGAAGCTTGATATTGGTGTGTGTGTGTGTTGTTGTTGTTGTTTGTTTGTTTGTTTTGTGCTTGTCCTAGAGCTTGAACTCAGAGCCTGGGCACCATTCTTGGCCTTTTTTTTTTCTCTTGCCAATCATGACACTTGAACTTAGGGCCTGGGTGCTGTCCCTGACCTCTTTTGCTCAAGGCTAGTGCTCTACCACTTTTTTAGCCACAGCTCCACTTCCTGTTTTCTGGAGGTTCATTGGAGCAAAGAGTTTCACAGACTTTCCTGCTGGGACTGGCTTTGAACTATGATGGATTTCAGCCTGTTGAGTAGCTAGGATTACAGGTGTGAACCACTGGTGCCCAGCTTTTGTTTTGTTTTTTGACATAGGTTTTACTATGTTGCCCAGGCTAGCCTCAAACTTGTAAGCTCACAGGATCCTCCTGCCTCAGCTTCCCAAACATCTGGTACCACAGGGGCCACTTGCCTCTGAGCCCAGCTTTGTTCTATGTAAGAAGCTCACTGGAGATTTGTGTATGAGAGAGAGTGGGGGGTGCACTGGGACTTCAACTCAGGGCCTCATGTTCTGGCTTGGCTCTTTCATCCAAGGTTGATGGTCTACCACTTGAACCACAGCTCTACTTCTGACTTTGGAGTGGGTGAATTGGAGATAAGAATCTCACAAACTTTTCTGCCTGGGCTGGCTTTGAACCATGATCTTCAGATCCCAGCCTCATGAGTAGCTAGAATTAACAGGCATGAACCAGCAGCAGCCATTTTTTTCTGGAGATTCTTTACAGTGCAGTGGGCCCATGACCATTGTGTGTGACCCTCCAGACCAGCCAGAGCAGACAATATAGCATCCTAGGTCCATCTTTCCTCATTTGTGGAGTGAGGAAGTTGGGACCGGCCTTATCCTCAGTTACCCCAGGCCTGTGTCCTTTAGAGGCCCCCATCAGTTGAGAGGGCCAGTTGTTGGAATGGTCCAGGACTCAGGTGATCAGAGGTTGGAGGCTAAGTTACTGGTGGTTCTGCCCTTTCCAGCAGCCAATACAGTCATGAGAGTCCAAACCTCTCAGTCCCCCCCCCCACACTCCCCCCACCACCACACACACACAAGAAATACCCCCAGGACTGGACCTTTGAATAGCCAACACCTAACAAAAGCATCTGCATTTCTCAAGGCTTCCACCTCAGATAGCTTGTTTGAATGTGTAACTGGGATTCTTCCTGGCCAACTTGACAAGTTTGGAACTAGAGCCCCGCTCTCCTGAGTCCTTCCAGTTCCTAGGTGCTTGCCATCAAGCCTGAATGCCCGCCAGCTTGAAATGGCAGCACAAATATTCTTTGGCCTTCAAACTTGCTTTGAGTAACTTGTAGGCAATGTAAAACCATTTGGGGAAAATTGGCAAGATGACACAAAGTTGGCCATGTGCTTGCTGCCAAAGTCAAAACTATTCTTGCTTTCATTATTTTTTTTTTCAGACAGAGTCTCCTATTCCTGACTAGCCTTTGACTATAATCCTTCTACCCACATGCTCCCAAGTAGCAGGGATCACAGACACATATCATGATGCTTGGCTTTTTGGTTCAGATAGAGTCCCACTATCTTTTTATCCAGGCTGGCTTGGAACTGTGACCCTCCTGATCGCTGCCTTCCTAAATAGCTGAAATTACAGGTAAGAGCCACCGCATCGAACTACTTGAGCATCTCTCTGCCTCTGCGTAAGATGCATTTTGAGTAGGGCTTAGCACTTCAGGGAATAGTCTTTCCTAATAATAACTGGGCAAGGCTTCCAGCCTCTCCTCGTCCCAGAGGTAGCTCTTTGTTCCTACACATGCTGGGGTCAGAAAAGCCCTGAGCCATTAAGACTTTCCCAGAAACATTGACATTTCCCCCCTTCTCTCTGTCTCTGTCTCTCTCTCTTTCTGTCTCTCTCTCTGTCTCTAGCTGTCATCCTGCTGTCTCTCTTGTTCTGTGTGTCTCCTTTCTTTCTTTTTTTTTTTTGTTTGTTTGTGTGGTGCTGAGGAATCAAACCCAGGGCCTCTGCCTGCTAGACAAACACTTTACCACTGAGCCACCTTCCCAGCCCCTCCTGTCTTTCTTATACACACACACACACACACACACACATACTCACTCACACACACCTTGGAGGGAATCACATTCTGCCACAGACTATACTTGGAGGAGGTTTGGGGCATGTCTTCATGTTGGTATAAAGTTATTCCTGAGAAGGAAGACTGGTCACTTATCTCTCCTCACAGCTGGCCCACTCAGCTAGCTACCAGGTCCCATTGTAAGCCCCTTCTCAGCCTTGCATTGGTCCCTCTGAGAAGATGCCACCCTGGCTCTGGGAGCTACACCCAATTAAGGAGCCAAAACAGACACTAAACAACCATTCATTCCCCGGTACCTTTCCTTCATGAGCCTTTGCTCATTTGTATGTGTGTGTGTGTGTGTGTGTGTGTGTGTGTGTGTGTGTGTGTCTTTGTGTGTATGGCTTGAACTCAGAGCCTGCACACTGTCCCTGAGCTTCTTTTGCTCAAGGCTACTGCTCTACTACTTGAGCCACAGCTCCACTTCCAGCTCTTTTGGAAGTAGTTTATTGGAGATAAGAGTCTCAGGGACTTTTGTACCCAGGCTGCCTTTGAACCGTGATCCTCAGATCTTAGCCTCCTGAGTAGTTAGGATTACAAGAAGGAGCTACTAGCACCTAGCTTCCTTGACCTATTTATCATCAGCAGACTTGATGGGCACAGGGGTAAGGGAGTTGGAGCAAAAATCGGAAATGGTACCTGGTGCTGGTGGCTCATGCCTGTAATCCTAGCTAACTAGGAGGCTGAGATCTGATGATCATGGTTCAAAGCCAGCCCAGGCAGAAAAGTTCATAAGACTTTTATCTCCACTTAATCACAGTAAAAGCTAGAAGTGGATCTGTGGCTCAAGTGGTTGAGCACTAGCCTTGATCAAAAAAGCAGCTCAGGGACAGGGCACAGGCCCAGAGATCAAGTGTCCCCCCCCCCCCAAAAAAAAAAAAAAAAAAAGGAAATGGCCTCTCCATTGGGGCCTCTCCAATGGCCTCCAGGGGGGCAGCACTGTGCTGGGGGGCATGGAAGAGAACCCAGGGCACGCAAGCTTCAGGTCACAAGGTGCCCTGGAGATTGCATTTGTCATCAGGCGCTGGGAAGCAGGGTTCTAGGCAGGCATTCCTGCTGCTCCACACACAGCTAGCAGTGGGCACCACCTCAGCCTCCTGACAGCGGCTCCTCCCTCTTGTCATGTCTCTTCCTTAACCTGTCCTTATAAGGCCACCAGCTCAGGAGACTGGCACTCTGTCCTCTGGGCAGCTGTCCACGCAACGTCATCTGTTGGTTCACTGCTCAAGATTTTTAACCTCTGATTTTATTGATTTATTTATTTGGTTGTTAAGAACATGTCTCCAGGTTGAACTGAGAGCCAGGGACTCAGGACAGGCCGGTCCTGGGACCTAGCTAAACCTTACATCCCTTACTTCCAGCAGCCAAAGGATTTCAAGACGGTCAGCAGCCCCAGTGTGCTTGGGGGGGGGTGTCCTTCCCCCTCTCATGGCCTCTTAGTGTGCTCTCTCAAGGTGCCCTGTCCTCTGGTGACCAGGATAGGCACTTGTCACCTCCGGGCTAGTGGATTCTGGCTTACACCATTGGAACTTTATGTCTTCAGGAGCCCTCAGCCTGGCGCCAGTGACTCTCGCCTGAATCCTAACTGCTCAGGAGACTGAGACCTGAGGATCATCACTGGGAGCCAACCCAGGCAGGAAGTCTGTGAAACTCTCTATTTCCAATGAACCACCAAAAAGCTGGAAGTGGAACTGCAGCTCAAGTGATAGAGTGACAGCCTTGAGCTAAAAATCTCAGAGTTAGCACCCAGGCCCTGATTCAAGCCCCAGGATAGGCACCAAAAAAAAAAAAAAAGTTTGCCAAATAGAAAAAAATGTAGGAAAAGAAAGAGACCCGGGCTCAGTGCTGGTGGCTCACACCTGTGATCCTAGCTACTCAGGAGGCTGAGATCTGAGGATCATGGTTCAAAGCCAGCCCAGGCAGGAGAATCTGTGATTAACCACCAGAAAACTGGAAGTGGCTCTGTGGCTCAAATGGTAGAGTGTTTGCTTTAAACCGAAAAGCTCAGGGACAGTGCCCAGGTCCAGAGTTCAAGCCCCATGACTGACAAAAAAGAAGAGGAAGAAGAAGAAGGATGGAGGAGGAGGAGGAGGAAGAGGAGGAGGAGGAGGGAGAAGGGAAGACAAGGGGAAGGGAAGGGGGAGGCAAGGGGAGGGAAGGAGAGGATCCTAGGGAAGTCACCCCTCCAGTCCCTCCAGTGAGTGGGAGCCTGCTTTCCATATAGCTTTCAGTAAGTGACAACTAGGGAAGGACCCTCTGCCCTGGCTGACTAGGAGCGCTGGGCTCTTGAGATGATACCACCAGGGAGATGAAATTAGAGAACAAAGGCTGGCACGCACATAGTAGCCAGTACTCCACGTCTGGGGGCCAGGTGACTGGGGTTGGGGGAAAAAGATAGGGTGAATTTGAAGTATATGTGCATATATGATATATATATATATATATCCTATATAGGATATATAGGATATGTATGTGTATATAATATATATATATATACATATATATCTCCTAAGGTGATTGAAGTATTTGCATGTCTGTAACTACCACAGTGAAACCCCTTTGCACAATTAATTTATAAAAATATTAATACATTTTAGAAATTATTATAAAGGTGATATACAGAGGGGTTACAGTTATATAAGTCAGGTAAAGTGTGTACTTCTTTCTCTCTCTCTTTTTTCCAGTCATGGGGCTTGAACTCAGGGTTT
This sequence comes from Dipodomys ordii, assembly GCF_000151885.1. Classification (NCBI taxonomy): domain Eukaryota; kingdom Metazoa; phylum Chordata; class Mammalia; order Rodentia; family Heteromyidae; genus Dipodomys; species Dipodomys ordii. Next base: position 2,489,135 of record NW_012267227.1, read on the forward strand.
GAGCGCTGTCCCTGAGCTCTTTTGCTCATGGCTAGTGTTCGACTATGAGCCACGGACCACTTCTGGTTTTCTGATGGCTAATTGGAAATACGAGTCTCATGGGCTTTCCTGCCAAGGCTGGCTTTGAACTGCAATCCTCAGATCTCAGCCTCCTGAGTAGCTAGGATTACAGGTGTGAGCCACCAGCACCCAGCTGAGAGTATTTTTGGACAGGGTTACCCCTTTCCTCACTCTCTCCCAGCAACAATAGTTAAAAATAGTAGTACTGTTCAACTGGAAAAAAAAAAAAGAAAAGATGAGAAAGAGGAAAGAAGAGGAAGAAGGAAGGAGGAGGAGGAGCAGGGAGAAGAGGAAAGAGGAGGAGGAAGGAAGAAGAGGAGGAGGAGAGAGAGGGAAGAGCAGGAAGACAATGAGGAGGAGGAAGGCTTTGGCCGCTGGGCAGGCCTTGGGTGTAGGTTCTGCTGGAGGACTCCTCACTATCCCAGACTCCTTTGGGAAGCTCGTGACCGAGTTGCAATGGCAGCAGTACTGAGCAGAGACAAGCCAGGCCGACATCCTGTCCCTGGGCAGATCAGAAGCACTGAACATACAAAGGCCTGAGCTTCGAGGAGAGAGAGATGCGCACCGCTGGAATCACCCCTCACTCCTCATGATGACAAGGTTTGCTCCAGTTCCCTCTGTCAACTCTGCCCCTTGGAGGTAGGAGCCAGGGAGATGGCAGGGGCATGTCCAGAGCTGTTGGGGTTGGAGGCCATTCCTGGGGAGGAGGGAGGCTGAGGCTGATACAAGCTTTGAGCTCCCTAGAGACCCAGGGCCCTTGGGGATAGCAACAGAGAGCCCCCAAGTTATGAGGATGAGCATATAAACCTATAGCATGGAGGAGGGGGGGGTCACCACACATCCAGGCTGAGGGGACAGGTGACTGTGTGCTCCTTTCTCCCCACAGCAGGGCAAACTGTCCTTTGTCCCCAACAGAGATCAGGAGTTATATTCTGAAGACAATGCCCAATGGTGAGGACCCTTCAGAGGCCCAAAGCCCCCCAAAACCCTGGGCCCCCCAGGCTAAGTAGTGATGAAACACCTTATTTGTGTCCAGACCCATTGCTGCTCTGCTGTGCTGTTTACTCGGGGGAGAATAAAGAAGGTGTCTTATTCTGGCACTTTCTTTTTTGTATGTACATGCCCGGTATTGGGGCTTGAACTCAGAGCCTGAGAGTTCTCCCTTAGCTTTTTCTGCTCAGGGCTGGTACCACTGTAGCCACACAGCTCCACTTCTGACCTTTTGGGGGTGAGTTGGAGATAAGAGACAGTCTCATGACTTTTCTATCCAGGCTGGCTTTGAACCGCAGTCCTCACATCTCAGCCTCCTGAATAGCTAGGATTACAGGTGTGAGCACTGGTGCCCAACTTCTAGCATTTTTCCATGTCCTGTTTCACAGGCCTTTGAGCTTAGGCTCATGTAGACCCCTCTGTTGAACTTGGTAATGAATCTGACCCTAGTTGGAGGCCTGCCTGTGTCTTTGGCCCGCACCTAGCAGACACTGCCAGCTTGGAGCTCACACAGCTGCTTCTGTTTCCATTCGCAGCTGCTCCACAGAGAGTGGTTAAAGGTCAGTACTTTCCCCTCCAGTTCCAGTGGTCTGGGAGGCACTTCCGGTCACAGAGGCACCGCCCCTGCCCGGAAGGCACCCTCTGATTCCCAGTACTGTAATCCAGCCAGGCACCGATGGACATTTGCCAGGATCCTTTTACTGTGCCCAAGCCTGGACACCCAGGGACAGACACCCAGAGAGCTGAGGGCCAGAGGGGAAAGGACACACATCCAAGAAGACCCTGCCAAGAGAGATGTGGCACACTGGAATCGGGTCACTAGAGGAAACTCTCAGGCCTGGAGCCTGAGAGGAAAAGGCCACCTGACCCATCAGGAGAAGAAAGAATCAGCGTAAGATTGTCTCACAGGAAGGGGGCCAAACACCTCTGTTTGCCAACTCATACCTCAAGAACCATCCAGGTGCCTGTGGCTCATGCCTATAGTCCCAGCTACTCAGGAAGGCTGAGTTCTGGGGATCCTGGGGCAGGAAAGGCCATAAGACTCTTTTTTTTTTTTTTTGCCAGTTGTGGGGCTTGAACTCTGGGCCTGGGCGCTGTCCCTCAGCTCTTCAGCTCAAGGCGAGCGCTCTACCACTTGAGCCACAGCACCACTTCTGGCTTTTTTCTGCTTATGTGATGCTGAGGAATCGAACCCATGGCCTTATGCATGCAAGGCAAGCACTCTACCATTGAGCCACCTTCCCAGCCCCGGCCATAAGACTCTTATCTCCAATTAACCACCAAAAAGCTAGAAGTGGAGCTGTGTGGCTTAAGTAGTAGAATACTAGCCTTGAGGGAAAATAAGTTCAGGGAGAGTGCCCAGGCCCTGAGTTCAAGCCCCAGAAGAAGCATAGGTGCGCATGCATACACACACACACACACACACACACACACACAGGATTCAGCAGAGAATGGTCTACTGCGTAGCTGGAGCGAGGGCTTGGAGTAGGTGCTAACATCCTGCACCCTGCTGCTTTGAGCCCCCCAAGAGGCTCTTCCTCAGTTGCTGAGATGCCAGAGAGAGGGGTTCCCTCTTTTTGTGTCCCCACACACCCCACTCTCACTGGGGCTGCAGAGTCATTGCTCGGATGAGACTTCCACCAGGTCCCACGGCCCTGTGGCCCTAATGGGCGCTCAGAGCTGCCGGGCTTCCTACAGCGCTGTCTCCCACCACCAGCACAGCAGATTGCCCTTGTTCCTGAGATGTGACAGCAAGTTGAAGCCAAGCAATTAGGATGAAAAAGAGGCCCAGCTGCTTTGGGCCAAAGGAAAATAAACAGACAGTCCTGTGTGTACTCCACGGCCAAGAGGAGCAATTCTTCATGGGGTGATTAGCATTCCCAGGAAGGGAAGGGAAGTCAGGTCTGAAGTTCTCAGCCTGCCCTTCCCAGGGGGTGAGGGGATGCCCTAGAGCTGATCTCTGGCTTCCTCCCAACCACAGCCCTGCCTGAAATGCACACTGTTCATTCTTTTCCACTTGTCCTGGGGTTTGAACTCAGGACTTAGGTACTGCCCCTGAACTTCGTTTTTTTTTCTTTTGTCTCCAGGCTAGCACTCTACCATTGAACCACAGCTCCACTTCTGGCTCTTTGGTGGTTCATTGGAGATAAGAGTCTCATGGAGTTTCCTGTCCCGACTGGCTTCTAACTGTGATCCTCAGATCTCAAGTCACCTGAGTAGCTGGGATTACAGGTGTAAACCACAGGTTAACTCTGAGCGTATGCCTTTCTGAGGGGTTCTTCATTGATTCCCTCATCTGTTCTTCCAATAGATGTCATTTAACGCCATTCACTCATCATTCTACAATATTTAATCCCCTACTCTTTTGTGTGTGACACAGTGCTTGCTTAGCATGCTCCAGTTCTTGGGTTCCATCTTCAGAAATGAAAAACAAAACAACAGACTTTGTTCTCCTAGATCATAATGTGTGTGTGTGTGTGTGTGTATGTGTGTGTGTGTGTGTGTGTGTTTCACACTAGTACTGGGACTTGAACTCAGAGTCTCACATGTTCACTTGGCTTTTAGCTCGAGGCTGGCATCTCACCATTTGAGCCACAGCCCCATTTCCAGATTATCTGGAGAGTAAAGTCCTATGGGCTTTTCTGCCTAGGCTGGCTTCAAACCCTAATCCTTGGCTCTCAGTCTCCTGAGTAGTTGAGATTACAGGTGCCCAGCCGAGACCTCAAATGTTCCTAGGAGGGAAGAAAGATATGGAGGATGATGGGCACTGGTAGGGAGAAACAGAAATGAGAAATGGGTGGAAGAAAGCTGAGAGGAGAAGTAGATAGATTTTAGAAGAGAAGACAGAAAAGGAATCAGAATGAAGGTCCATCGGGGCCAAGGGCTTTGGGTGTGGGGAGCGAGCCTGGTGGCTTCAGGAGGCAGGCGTGTCTGGTAGAGGACCTAGAGCTGGGAGTGTACCTGTTGTTTGAAGACTAGCAGAGACCAGAGAGGAGAGATAAAAGGATATCCGGAAGGAAATGGGCCCCGGGAAGGTCCTGAAGGCACCTTGTGCTTTCACTGGAGTGGTGAGGAGTTGCCTGACAGGTCACTGTGGAGGTGCAGTGAGTCTGCTCAACTTCCCGTTAGGATGACTCTCTCTGTCCCAACAGACTCAGAGAAGACAGGGAAGGGAGCAGGTAAGTTCCAGGGGAAAAAGAGCATGTGGTGTCCGGCCATGGAGTCAGGGTCAAGGAGAACATTTGTAGAAGGCTAGGTAGTGGGGGTGTAGGAATGGACTTAATAGGCAGCCTCTGGGTTGGGACAGAGTGTGTGTGTGTGTGTGTGTCTGTCTGTCTGTCTGTCTGTTTGCTATCTGTACTGGTCTTAGGGCTTGAACTGAAGGCCTGAGCACTGTCCCTGAGCATTTTTGCTCGCAGCTAACGACCTACCACTTGAGCCACAACTCCATCTCCAGATTTTGGTGATTAATTGGAGATAGGAGTCTCACACACTTTCCTGCTTAGGTTGGCTTTGAACCCTGATCTTCAGATCCCAGCGTCCTGAGTCACTAGGATGATAAGTGTGAGACGCTGGCACCTGGCTAATTTTTTTTTAAAGAAGGAAGCAATGGTGTTATAAACTAAAGTCTCAAGCTTTGAGACTTTATAGACTTAATAAGTCTCAAAATTCAAATAAGTCAGCAATAGGAAACTTGTATGGCATCATTACTACGCACAAAAGACATCTCAAGCCAGGTAACTGGTGGCTGATGCCTATAATCAAGAGGCTGAGATCTGAGGATCATGGTTCAAAGCCAGACTCTTACCTCCAATAAAGTACTCAACAAAAGCCAGAAGTAGTGATGTGACTCAAGTGATACTCACCTTGAGTAAAAGAAGCTCAGGGACAGCATCCAGCCCCAGAGTTCAAGCCCCAGGACTGGCCAAAAAAAAAAAAAAAAGACATCTAAGAAATTGCTGCTCTGGGTTAAGGTGCAGGAATCTAGCAGGCCCATCTGAGCAGGCAAAAGTGCAGTGGAACCGAGTTCAGTAGATTGAGAGCTTGGGAGTAGATGAATCTTAAAATCACAAGACTCCTGCAATATTTAACAGAAGTCTCAGAGTGGAGAGCCAGAAAAAAAAAATGTGTGTGCCAGGCACTGGTAGCTCACACCTGTAATCCTAGCTACTCAGGAGGCTGAGATCTGAGGATTGTAGTTCAAAGCCAACCCAGGTAAGAAAGTCCATGAGACTCTTCTCTCCAATTAATCACTGGAAAACTGTAAGTGGTGCTCAAAGTGCTAGAATGCTAGCCTTCAGTGAAAACAGTGAAAAAGCTCAGCGATAGCGCCCAGTCTCTGTGTTCAAGCCTCATGTCTGGGAGGAAGGAAGGAAGGAAGGAAGGAAGGAAGAGAGGGAGGGAGGAAGGGAGGGAGGGAGGAAGGAAGGAATGAGAGTGGGAGGAGGGAGGGAGGGAAAGTGAAGTGTGTGTGTGTGTGTGTGTGTGTGTGTGTGTGTGTGTGTGTGTAAGTAAAGGCCAGAGGAGGATTGCATGCCTTCAACTCTGGGGCAGAGTTGAACAGCGAAGAGTTATTAAGGGCCATGTGCCTTCTTTTGTTTTAACAATTTACTATTATCCAGGCACCAGTGGCTGTTTGGAAGGCTAAGATCTGAGGATCCCAGTTTGAAGCCAGCCTGAAGACAAATCCAAGCAGAGACATGTAATTGTAGATACTCACCTAGAATTAACCAGCAAAAAGTAAGAAGTGGCCGGGCGCTGGTGGCTCACGCCTGTAATCCTAGCTACTCAGGAGGCTGAGATCTGAGGATCGAGGTTCAAAGCCAGCCTGGGCAGGAGGGACCGTGAGACTCCTATCTCCAATAAACCACCAGAAAACCGGAAGTGGCGCTGTAGCTCAAGTGGTAGAGCACTCGCCTTGAGCTGAAGAGCTGAGGGACAGCGCCCAGGCCCAGAGTTCAAGCCCCACGACCGACAAAAAAAAAAGTAAGAAGTGGAGATGTGGCTCAAATAGTAGAGCACAAAATGTTGGCTCAAAAAAAGCCAAATGAAAGCATGAGGTCATGAGTTCAAGCCCCAGTACCAGTACACACTCAAAAATTTACTATGGATTAGTTCCTAGCCATTTTGACCTCCTATGCTAACTCGTGGGGCATGCACAAGTAGTGTGTATGTACATGTGTATAAAAAAGTAAAGCATTTTTTTCTAGGAAAGACCCACAAAGATGGTTTTATTGACCCAATAAGACAGTAACCAGCTTCATCTTTAATGTAGCAAACTTATTCCAGCATTTCTTTTTTCATTAAATACATACATCTCCTGTCTCTCCAAAGCCCTTTACAACCAGTTTGGTATTCTGGTTCCCTTATCAATGAGCCAAATAAACCAGTTAACATTGACAATTATATATATATATATGTATATATATATATAATTGTATATATAAATATATATGTATAAATTATATATTGACAAATGCACAGGTGAGGGATTCTGCTGGGCTGTGTGGCTTTTGGCCAGGTAGCTTTTGAGCTTTCCATACCTCATCTGACACATAGAGGAGGCCCTCATCTCTTGCAAGACTATAATGGGTCCAGAGAAGAGATCTGTTCATGTATTAGCTCAATACTCAAAGTCTCTGTCAAAGTCAAGTCAAACTCTAAGTCTTGTTGAGACTCATCAGACTAGGCTACCACAGGGGTTAAAAGCTTCCTGGGAGCCAAGTGGCTCATACCTGTAATCCTAGCTACCCAGGAGGCTGAGATCTGAAGATAGAGGTTCAAAGCCAGCCTGGGCAGGAAAGTCCATGAGACTCTTATCTCCAATAAATCACTCAGAAAACCAGAAGTGGCGATGTGGCTCAAGTGATAGAGAGCTCACCTTGAGATGAGCTGAGGGACAGCACCCAGGCCCAGAGTTCAAGCCCCACAACCAAAAAAATAGCTTCCTGGGGTTCTGAGGGGCAGCAGCCTCCAGGGTTGGCACATGGGTCAGGAGATGAGGCTGTACATGCTATGCTGATGATATTCTTCCCCAAAGCCTCAGGTCCTGGAGGATGGAGACCAGCACCATATGGAAATGTCTGCCCAAGAGTTAGGCAGACATCTGTTCACAAGACAGGACAAGAGTCTCACACTGAAGGTCCACAACAGCTCCCTAACTCATGGCTCTGAAGGCCTGATTCTTCCAAGAGCTCATCAGTTCATTCCACAGGTAGTGAAGTGCCCAACTCAGCACAGAACCTCTGCCCTTACTATCTGCAGATGTGTATGCTATATACACACAACACAGAATGACATCACAGTCAGGGAACCAATGAGCAATGCAGGCAGCCAAGGGATCAGCCAGTCCTGTAGAGAGATGGGTATAGAGCTCACAGAGAGAGAGAGAGAGAGAGGAAGAGGAAAGGCATTCCAGGCTCAAGGAATGGCAGGAGCAGAGACTTAAGTCCCATCTCTATTGGAGACAGAACCTGTAGACTGTCGAGGAAGGAATCAACTGAGGAGATATACAGGATTGAGCTTAAATCTTGAGTTACCTGAAGTCAAATGAACAGTCCGCCAAGCTGTGTGATGGTATGGATTACAGGCTTACACCTGGGCTCTCTACCAACATTCCATGTGGGGCTGTCCCATAGGCCCTACTTCAGGCTTAGCTCAATTTTGTCTGCTGCAAGTGCAACCATCCTTTCCCCTCTGTAAATGCCCTTATCTGCTGTAGAAGCTCTTTCTTAAAGCAGACCCATTGCCATCTGCTACCGCCTTCCTCCATCTTTCCTCTCTGACCTCCCAGGTTCCATAATCTGTACCTCCTCTTCCAGACTCATCCTGTCTCTTCTCCTCACTTTTTATAATTTTCTTCCTGGAGTAACGTATTTTACCTTTCCTCTTTCCCCCTTTTCCATTACTCTGCTGGTTACTTTAGTAGTTTCTTTGGTGGGTGAGTTTTTTTTATTTTATTTTAAGGCAGCATATTGTTTGTGACCTTTTGTGGATGGAGCATGTGTAAATCTCTTTTTTTTCTTTTTGGCAGTGCTGAGATTAAAACTCAGGGCCTTGCTAGGTAGGTGTGCTACCACTTAAGCCACTCCACCAGCCCCTTTTGTGCTGGTTATTTTTAAGATGAATCTTATTATATGTCTGGGCCAGCTTGGACTTTGATCCTCCTATTTGTACTTCCTTCTGTTGCTGGGATGCCAGGAACCCAAGTCACTGCAACCAGCCCTTGTGCTTTCCCTGTAACTTGGGATGACAGGTGCGCCTATCATTTGTTGAGATGGAGTCTTGAGCGCTTTTACAACCAAGCTGGATTTGAATCAAGATCCCCTGATGTTTGTCTCCCAAGTAGCTAGGATTACAGGTGTGAGCCACTGCACCCAGCAGCACTGGAAACCTCTTTGTCATTCCCTGTTAGGTCAGCATTGAGTCGTTCTGGGCTAGACTCTAAGCTTGATCTACCCCATGTGGCCACTACAAACTCTCCTTTGGTCTAGCATTGTCTCCGGCTCACATTAAGTGCTTAATTTGTACTGACTGAGAGTTTTGGTTGGCACCTTCCCTACACCCACACCTAGCTGTGTTTGATTACTGGCCCATTCAAACACAAAGCCTGGGGTTGTTCAAATCCTAACCTCCCCGCCCCCTGCCCCTTTCCCAAAGGACCCTCCCTTACCCACCAGCTCTCCACAAAGCCCACTGTGACGGAAGGGCTCAGTACCATCTGCTTCGACAGATTTCCACACACAGAGTGTCTCCACAGGAGGGAGAAGATAAAGGCATTTCCAGCCGCCACCGAGGCCCCCCAAGACTCAAGAAAACTCAAGAGGCTGTCCTGTAAAAAGTAGGAGGATCACAGTTCTGGCAAAGGGGTGGCCACAGGTCCCGGAGCGCCGGGGGGCAGCCGCAGGAGGAAAGTCTGCAGGGATCCAGGCCGGGGAAAGCCGATCTTCTCCCGCTGCAGCCGCCACATGCCGCCCTCGATGGCGTAGAGCAGCGTGGACACGCGGTTGACGGTGTAGACCGTGTCGCCGCGCACCACGGCGGTGAACAGCGCGCCCTTGCTGTTGACGAACTGGCCGGGCAGCGCCGTCCACTGGCCGGTGGCCAGGTTGAGGCAGTCGATGGCGCAGTGCAGGAAGTCGTCGGAGGGACCATTGCGCACCACGTAGAGCGAGTCGCGGTGCGCCACCATGCAGTGGCCGTAGCTCTGCGGACGCCGCATCTCGGCCACGGGCAGCCAGGCGTCGGCGCGCGCGGCGTATTCCAGCACGGCCGTGGTGTCGGCGGGTCGCCAGAGACACACGAAGAGGCGGCCGCGGGCCTGCGCGCAGGGCACGGCGGTGGCGGGTTGGGGGAGATCGGCTACGAAACTCCAGCCGCCGGCGATCGGATCGTAGCGTTCCACGGAGCTCACCGGGGTGCGGTTGAACTCGCCGCCGATGGCGTACAGGCGGCCGTCGAAACCCGCCAGCGACAGGTCGTAGCGCGGCTGGTGCGGGCTGGGGAACCGGCGCCACGTGTGGCCCTCCGGATCGTAGCAGAAACCCAGCTCCACCACCTCCTTGCTGGCGCCCCGCACGCCGCCCACGATGTACAGCTTGTTGCCCAGCGTGGCCACGCCCGCCAGCATGGTGCTGGCCTCCAGGGGCAGCGCGGCCAGCGTGCGCCACGCGTCCCCTTCCTCGTCCAGGTAGCACATGGTGCGGGAGGCGTCTTCCAGGAAGCCCGGCGCGGGCGTGTGCGTGGTCAGGGCCACGTAACAGCTGGGTCTCAGGGTGGCCACGTAGTCGCGGGCCTCGGGCAGAGCCAGCTGGGCCTGCAGCTCGTGCGCGCCGTCGCGGATGCACAGCGCAGCCCCGTGGAACACGTCGCGCAGGCCGAAGGCGGCGGCCGCCTCGCACAGCAGCACGCAGTTGTCCGACGTGACGCTGTGCTCCAGGAAACGCGCCAGCGCCGGGGCCTGCAGGAAGGCGGCGCACTCCACGGCCTGCAGCAGCTCGTCGTCGGCCGCCAGCGCCGGCCGCTCCCCGCGCAGCACCCGCAGCGCCGTGCCGAAGCCGCCCGCGCTCAGCGCGCCCAGGTGCACCTCGGCGGCGCGCGCCTCCCGCATGCCCGAGCGGAACAGACCGCGGAAGAAATCGCAGTGCTCCACCAACAGGGCCCGATCGGCCTGGAAGAGCTGGCCGTCCACCCACACCTGCACCGCGACCCCCGGGTCCCGAGGCATGGTGAATCAGAAGGGGAGGAGGCCACGGCTGGGAGTAGGGGTGTATGGGGGGCTGGGGGGGAGGAACACCTCCGGGATCTGCCTGGCTATGAACTCGGGGGCCTCCCCCCCCTACACACACACACACACACAGTGGGGGGGAAAATAAACTTCCCTAGGGGATATAAATACTTCCCTAGCTAAAGATAGGACCAGCTCATGTGATCTGACAGCCCGAAGGGTGGATGGCCACGGGCCCAGAGGACCTCTGGACACCTGTAAGACACAGATCATAGAGCAACCATCTACTGGTCAGCTATTACTGCCTGCTGTTGGGCTCTGCATGGGCTACTGGTAAAGCCAGACCGGGTCACTTGGTCCATGCCAGGGGTGTCACCATGAATGCAAGGACTCCAAAGTCCCTGACTTGAAGCCTGCTTTCCTCCTCTTGAAAAATGGAACCAGTCAGAGAGCTGGGACACTATCTTCGTGTTCTCCAGGAGGCTCAGGTGACTTGACCTGGGTCTTTCTAAGGAAGAGGTCAGCCATCAGCTCAGAAGGGTAGGACGGACATGGGTTGGAGGGAAGTGAAACCAGGGAGCGAAACCGGGCTCCTGCCTCAGTTTCCTTTTGGGGAAAATGGGAAGAGTAACAGTTCTACCTGCAGGTGAGTATCCAATAAGCATGTGGAAGCAATTTTTGATATAGGTTGGGAAAAGGAACCTGGACCTGACCACTCTGCTGTGGTGTGGCTTTGGATCTTGGGAGAATAAAAGTGTGTGTGTGGGGGGGGGTCCTCAGGTAATCACATGCCTGTGGATGAGGAGGGCTTTTTTTTAATAATGACCCTTGCACACCCAATTTCCACCTTCCTTCATCAGCCAGGTCATCCAAGTGGAGGCTCAGTTCTGAGGCTGGGCTGAGGCTCCGCCCCTGGACCCAGCTGTTAAATTTCAATGTCAAGATTTGTTAAAAATTGTCAGGCGCTAGTGGCTCCCACCTGTAAGCCATCTCATGCAGAAAAGCCCCTGAGACTCCAGTAAATCAGCAAAACACTGGAAGTGGAGCTGTAGCACAAGTGGTAGAGTGCCAGCCTTGAGGGGAAAAAGGCAAATATAGAGCTGAAGACCAAGGACACACACTCTCTCTCCCTCCCCACCACCCTCTCCCTAGTGTATATATATATATATATATATATATATATATATATACACACACACACATAGTGTGTGTGTGTGTGTGTGTGTGTGTGTGTGTGTGTGTGTATAAAATCACTGAGATAAGAGTCTCACAGACTTTCTTACCCAGGCTGCTTCAAACTGTGATCCTCAGATCTCAGCCACATGTGTGGCATCGGCTGCCAGCTCTGCCTTGTTCTGGAAGCTAGAGTAGCACTTGATAACCAGGCAGAAAGTGGGAGACGAGCAGATGAACTTTCCCTCTTCCTTAAGGAACATGTCTACGTAGCCTTTTCTTTTTTTGCCAGTCCTGGAGCCTGAATTCAGGGCTTGGGCGCTGTCCCTGAGCTTCTTTTGCTCCAGGCTAGCACTCTACCACTTGAGCCACAGCACCACTTCCAGCTTTTTCTCTGTGTGTGTGGTACTGAGGAATCAAACCCAGGGATTCATGCATGCTAGGCAAGCACTCTACCACCAAGCTACATTCCCAGCCTAATGGATAGACTTTTATAGATACATTTGCAAACAGCAGAATGCTCCCCGCTGCCCCCAACTAGGAAACTCTTACAACAGTTCACCTCATCAAAAAAGAGTCTGGGATGTGGGGCCACTTGTGTGAGCCTGGGAAGCGAGCAGCCTGCAGGAGAGCTGCCAGAAATATCTCAAATGCTGTGCCCTTGGGACCAGGCAGGAAGAGGAGAAGGAGATGGGGGTTGGGTGGGGACAAGAGTCTCATGAGTCCTATTCCAGGTCTTCTTGCCAGCTTCTTGCCTTCTCTGAGGCCAAAACATTGCCTGAGAAGGCCTGGAAGGTCCAGGCAGCAGGTACCACAAGTGTGCTCTGCAGTGCCAGCCCCTGAGTGTAGGCTGAGTTCCCTGGCCATTCCCACCTCCTAGAAGAAGGTGGTCTGAGAGAGGAGAGGGGCAGCTGGCATTGAACTGGACCCTGTCTGCTGACCTCAGACCTGCTTTCCAGCCCAGTCTGGCGGCGCCTCTCCACCCCCACTAAGCTTGCTGCTTCTGGGAGACCCAAGGAGAGAAGGCAGGGCTGAGTAATCACAGCCCCAAGCCTGGGGTCATGGTTCGCTTCTGTTCCCTAACACTTAATAACTGCCAGACACAACCAAATGGAGCCATCGTGTCCTCCTGAGAGCAGGAGGTGGTGGAAGAAGCCCAAAGGCTTCCTGGCCAGACTTTGCTCTCTGCTTGCTTTTTGATCTCCCCCAGCCCCAGCCCCAGCCCCTCTTCCGTGTGGGTAGAGACTCAAGCACACACCCAGTTTCTTCAGCGGGCCAAGCAGTAAGGAAGGGAGTCACCCAATAGGAGGCCTTGGTTCTGAAGCTCCGCCCTCGGGGCCCGCCCCCTTCGGGCGCCAGTGGGTGTGGCCTGCCTCAGGGCGGGGAGCATTTCCTCCTCGCAGACACACTGAGGGGGTCCCCTGGGATTTGGAGAGGACCAGGAACAGTCCTGGCTTGCGGGCAGCCCACGGAGTTCCCAGGCCCTGCCTGACCCCCATCCCTCCCCCCCCCAACCAACCTCCCTCTCCACTTTGCCCCCCTCCCCCCACATACTGTGCAAGGTGGGGGTTCCCACCCCCACCCCAGGCAGAAGTCTGGGTCAGACTCTAGGCCTTTAGACACAGATGAGATGAGAGACAGATGAGAGACAGATCCCCCCCTCCAGCAGGATGTAAGGCCCTGCTCAGCTTTGATGTCAGGGAAGTTTGTCATGCTGTGACTCCAGAAAGCAGTATCATCACTGAGGGGTCCCAAAGAAGAGCCTTAGGCCTAGTGTAGCTCCTAGGGGAGTTGGCACCCTAGAACCATCGGGTATCAGGAAAGCCTCACAGGTCCACATAGGTGGAAAAGGCCAGGCCTTCTTCATCAGACTGGAGTTGGGGATCCTTCTGGACAAAGGCTGGGTGACTGGAGATTGTCCTGGGACAGAGGCTGGGTTTCCTTCCCTTCCAGTATTCTGGGGATTCCTACAAGTTAGGGGCCCAGGATCAAAAGCCCCTACGATCGCTGGGTGCCAGTGGCTCATGCCTGTCATTCTAGCTACTCAGGAGGCTGAGATCTCAGGATCACAATTCAATGCTAGCCAGGTCAGAAGAGTCCTTTGAGACTCTTATCTCCAGTTACCTGCCAGAAGTGAAGCTGTGGCTCAAGTGCTAAAGCACCAGCCTTGACAAAAAAAAAGAGCTCAGGAACACCACTCAAGTCCTGAGTTCAAGCACCAAAGAAAGATGCTACTGTATGCCATTTCTGGCTATGCCTCAATGTTCACTCCAGAGACATCTATTAAGCACTTGCTGTATGCCCACTGTTGGGCTCACTGGTATAGCTTCCATATTTTGGTTGCTTGAGGGTCCTTTACCAGAGGAAGATGGATTATGGAGGAAGATGGATTGTTTGTCCTAACATAACCCTTGCTTGAGTTAAAGTGGAAGGAATTAGGAGGGTCTAGAAGATGCTTCTCTGGGTTATGGAGTGGCTCTGGATGGGACTCTTCCACATTATCGATATAAATCTTCTATTCTCCCCGTTCTAAAGATGAGGAATGCTGGGTGTGTTGGCTCACGCCTGTAATCCCAGCTACTCAGGAGGCGGAGATCTGAAGAGCTTGATCAAAATTCCATGAGGCTCTCAAATTCCCAATTAACCAGCAAAAAGCCAAAAGTGGAGCTGTGGCTCAAGTGGTAGAGCATCAGCCTTGAGCAGAAAAAGCCAAGAGAGAATGTTGAGATCCTGTGTTCAAGTCCTGAGACTAGCACACACAGAGAAAGATGAATTGTGACACAGAAGCGTGAGTAGCTTGTTTCTGTGTCCCACAGTAAAGACCCTTTAAGCTACAACGATCAATTTGGGGTTGAGGGATGAACAGTAGCCTGAAGACAGTGCAGGTGAACTCTCCAAGCCTGAGACTTTAACAATGGCCGGATGGAGCCTTCAGCTGTGATTGTTGAAGATCTGAGTAACAGCAAGTCACCAGATCAAATCATGTCTGGATTAGAAGGGAACTAAGGGTCATCTTGCCCATCCTGTAAAACATGGTGGCCTGCCCCCCCCCTTAGCTTCTATCAAGGTCAGCGGAACATCAAGGTAATCTAAGGGCAGTCCCCAGGCTTAGAATCCACCTCTGTCTCCTTGCTGCTGCCATCTGGTTAGTCTGGGTTTTAAGAAAAAGCAACTGCATTTGTCAGAAAAGGAGCTGTGCTCACACCTGTAAGCTTGGCTACTCAGGGAGGCTGAGATCTGAGGATTGAGGTTCAAAGTTAGCTTGAGCAGAAACAGTCCTGAGACTCTTATCTCCAGTTAACCACCAAAAAGCAAGACATGCAAGTGTGGCTCAAGTGATAGAGCACCAGCCTTGAGTTAAAAAGCCAAGCAAGAGCTGGGAAGGGGGCTTAGTGGTAGAGTGCTTGCCTCGTGTGCATGAAGCCTTGGGTTTGATTCCTTAGTACCACATAAAGAGAAAAGGCCAGAAGTAGTGCTGTGGCTCAAATGGTAGAGGGCTAGCCTTGAGCACAGAGAAGCTCAGAGACAGTGCCCAGGCCCTGAGTTCAAGCCCCAGGACTGGAAGGAAAAAAAAAAAAAAAGCTGAGCAAGAGTTCAAGGCAAACACCTGCCCATAGACCAGGATGCAAAACTACAGGGAAATGTGACTCGGAAACAAAGTGAGCTATTAAAGACAGTCGTAAAACAGCCTAACAAATGAGATGAGGCCATAGAAATGTGGAAACTGGTCTTAAATCATTATTCGGCTGAACTCTCTCTCTTGAGACCATCACCAGACCAAACTGCTGATCTACCAGTAGTTTAGACACAGGAACTAACACTCAGAATGGTAGCACACACCTGTAATCCCAGCACTCAGGAGACTGAGGTGGAAATATTTATAGACGGGGAGGACACAAACCCCAAGAACCCTGACCCCGATGACCAAGTTTCTCAAAGAGAATTTTTAAAAAAAGGGGGAGACCGGCCTCTCCCCAAGCTTCGTCATTAATCTCTGATCTGCTGTAAGCAAGAGGTGTGTGTGTGTGCGCGCGCCAGATTTTAGAACAAACACCCCATTTACACAGGCAGCCACAAACAACAACTGGGTTCGTTCCTATGGAGGAGAAACTGTAATCCAGGATTGAGTTGGGGTTCATGGAGTTGAGCCCATACTGGCCAGGCCCCCCCTCACCCCCCCCGGGGGTCAATCTCAGTGGCTGCCTGGAGGAGGAGGCATGGGGGTCTTGGTGGCCACCAAGGATGGGGTGATGCTTGTGTGGACGGGCAGAGACCTGGAGGAGGCTGGAAAGGCCCTTCCGATCAACCCTGGCCCCCCACCCCGATTGTCTCCTGGGGACGCTTGGGAGAGTAGGGGAAGAGGATCAGGGATGGCCTGCGCTCCCGGGGTGCTCTGGGAGCGGGGTGCAGGCTATCCATGGGGAGGGGGGGGATCCTGCAGGCCTTAAAAGGCGCTGGGCGCG
>NW_012267227.1:2507596-2532731 GCF_000151885.1 Dipodomys ordii
GCCTCATGCATGCAAGGCAAGCGCTCCACCACTGAGCCAGCTTCCCAGCCTGAAGCTCACACTTTGAAGCCAATCAGGATAGACAAATCCAAGAGACTCTTATTTCCAGTTCACCACCCAAAAGCAAGAAGTGGAACTATGGCTCACGTTGTAAAGTACCAGCCTTGAGCAAAAAAAAGCTAAACAAGAGTATGAAGCCCCGAGTTCAAGTCCCAGTAATAGCACAAAAAGGAAGAGGAGGGGGAGGAGGAAGAGGAGGTGAGGGAAGGAGGAAGAAAGGAAAGAAAGAGAAAGAAAAAGGAAGGAAGGAAGGAAGGAAGGAAGGAAGGAAGGAAAGGAAGGAAATAATACAGTGTAATAGTTGGCTAACTCTTGCTTTAGATGGTTAAAATCAGTTCTAGGGATGAAGTCTAGAAGAGAAATCTTCATTCTAGAGTTTTCCACACTTCAGAAATGCCCATGTGAGGTAGAGGCCCTGACAGAGCCAAAGCCCAAGATGAAGGGGGGGGAGCAGGGCTGGAACGTTGTTTCCTTGGGGCTCATGGTTTGGCTTGGACCTCATGAACTCCCAGGATCTTGGGGCTCGTCCCCTTGGAGGAATGGCCCAGGGGTCAACTCTGCTCTCTGTCTCTTGGGCTTCTAACCACAGTCCGGATAAATACACACACACACACACACACACACACACACACACACACACACACACGCACGCACGCAAGCATGCATGCACACAGGGAGAAGAGATTGAACCCACCTCTTTCTGTCTCTTGCAGCTCTCACGGTGAAGTTTCTGACCAAGAGGTTTATCAGCGAATATGACCCCAACTTGGGTAAGAAAAGTGTTTCCCTCTGACCTCTGCTCCCCTGGGACCCTCCTGGGTTCCCCCCCCCCTTGGGGCCTCTGGGTGGAAGCTGCAGGATCATTTGGTTTTAGAGAGACTGGTTCAAGTGGCACAAATGCCCGTGCCACAGCCCACCTTCAGAGAGCTGGGGAGTTGGCTCAGCTCAGAGAACACAGACCGGACTTGTTTGCCCTAAAATAGAAGGTATGAGGAGACTTCCAAAGAATGAAGATCAAAAAGCCAAAGGAAGCAAGATATTCACAGGCAAAGATATGTTGTTTGCAAGATGGTCACTTGGTGTTCTTTTCCAGAAAACAGACCTTTGAGAAACGTTCTCCAAGACGGCTGCTTTCTGAGCCAGACTTGCAATTCCCATGAGAAAAACAGAACAAAATAAAACAAAATGGGGGGGGGGGAGGAGAAGATGGTCAGTCATGGGGTTTGAACTCAGGGCCTGAGCCCTTTCCCTGAGTTCTTTTGCTCAAGGTTAGCACTCTTCCATTTTTGAGCCACAGAGCCACTTCTGGTTTTCTGGTGGTTAAGTGGAAATAAGAGTCTCACAAGCTTTCCCGCTTAGTCTGGTTTTGAATCATGATCCTCAGGTCTCAGCCTCCTAAATAGCTAGGATTACCAGCGTGTGTGAACCACTGGCACCTGGCTTCTTAGGTTATTTTATTAGCTTCAGCTGCACCATGGGGACAGTGTGGGTGTTTGGGTACCTGTCAGAAGTGGGTTTGAATCAAGACTCTGCCATTTATTTGCTGGCTGTGCAACTTGGAGACAGTCACTTAACCACTCTGAGCAACAGTTTTCTCATCTGTAAACATGATTATAAACCATCTATCTCAGAGAGCTGCTGTGAGAATTAAGGACATAACTTGACCCAGAAGAGACTCTGAATGCTTCTTCACTTTTACTTTCTCCTCAAGTGGCTTTCCATACACAGTGCCTGAGATCCCCTCAGACTTGATCAGATCTGTGTTTCTGAAATGGATTTATCTATGTATTTATGTCTTTATTTGTACTGGTCCTGGGACTTGAACTCAGAGCCTGAGCACTATCCCTAGACATTGCTGCTCTAACCGTTTGAGCCATCACTCTTCTCCCAGTTTTTTTTTCTTTTTCTTTTTAATTGGAGATAAAGAGTCTCCTAGACTTTCCTGCCAACTCAGCCTCAAAGTACGATCCTCAGATCTCAGCCATCTGAGTAGCTGGGATTACAAGCGTGAGCTGCCAGCAGTGGATCTTGATTGAGTAATTTCCAAATTCCAGCTGGTGCTTGGCAGTGGAACATGTGATCAGCCTGACTGGGGCAGGTCACAGCCGCTACACAGTAGTTAATCATGTGTCACCCCAGACCCTCTCTACCAGGACATTCTAAGGAACAGCACCATTGCTCAGAGGCCCTGTCCCACCTCCAAGAAGAGCAGCAGCCAGAAGATCCTGGGGAGAAATTTCTGGACTTTCAGTAGATGGGCTTCAGGCCGATGTTAGCACAACAGTTCTTTAGACTTTTCCAGCATCTCCCAAGAGCCTGACCATCTGGGGATCCCCTTGAGATGGAGATTCACCCCCCGTTCCAGCAAGTATACAGAGCTAGATGCTCTTATACCATGAGGTTGGATTTGGGGCTTTTAGGGTTCTCTTTCAAAAATCATTATCACACACACACACACACACACACACACACACACACACACACACACACACACGTTTAATTGGTGGAGAAATGGCAGCAGATCCGAAGATCTGCCTAAGATCCAGGAGTCCCTAAAGCAAAGGAAGAAGATGAAGTTCTGCTCTCTGGGCCTCACTTTTCCCCATCTAGATGGAGCGTATAGACGGAGCTGTGTGTGTGAGCTGGGCTTTGTCGTGGGCTGTGACTGTGAGAGCTGCTTGTGGGAGGGCTTTGCTGGTGCTGAGCCCAGGGAAAGGCTTCGAGAATGTCCTCCTCTCACAGAAAGGCTGCAACTGCTCACCACACTCAGCCCCTCTCCTCTTCATCCTCCTCTAGCAAGGACTCAGATGAGCTCCATCTCTGGAGCTTTCTCTCACTACAGACACTCTGCCCAGAAACGCGTTCCTTTTATTACTCTAGCACGGCACCTGTGGCTCACACCTGTAATCCTAGCTACTCAGGAGGCTGAGATCTGAGGATCAAGGTTTAAAGCCAGTCTGTGAGACTTTTTTTTAATCCGCAATGCACCACCAAAAAGCCAGAAGTGGCCAGGCACCGGTGGCTCACGCCTGTCATCCTAGCTACTCAGGAGGCTGAGATCTGAGAATCGTGGTTCAAAGCTAGCCCGGGCAGGAGAGATCATGAGACTCCTATCTCCAATAAACCACTAGAAAAGCGGAAGTGGCACTGTAGCTCAAGTGGTAGAGTGCTCGCCTTGAGCTGAAGAGCTGAGGGACAGCGCCCAGGCCCAGAGTTCAAGCCCCACGACTGACAAAAAAAAAAAAGCCAGAAGTGGAGATGTGGCTTCAGTGATAGAGTACCATCCTTGAGTGTAAAAGCTAAGGGACAACACCCAGGTCCTGAGTTCAAGCCCCAGTACCAGCATGTGTACACACACACACACACACAATTAGGAGGCTGAGGTCTGAGACTCCAGGTTCAAAGCCAGAACGGGGCAGGAAAGTCTGTGAAACTTTTTTTTGGGGGGGGGTCCAGTCGTGGGGCCTGAACTCTGGGCCTGGGCGCTGTCCCTCAGCACCTCAGCTCAAGGCTAGCGCTCTACCACTTGAGCCACAGCACCACTTCCCGCTTTTTCTGCTTATGTGGTGCTGAGGAATCGAACGCAGGGCCTCAGGCATGCAAGGCAAGCACTCTACCACTGAGCCACCTTCCCAGCTCCTCTGTGAAACTCTTATCTCCAATGAACCACCAGAAAACTGGAAGTGGCACTGTGGCTCAAAGAGGTAGAGAGCTAGCCTTGAGCAAAAGAGCTCGGGACAGCTCCCAGGTCCTGAGTTCGAGCTCCAAGACTGACCAAAAGAAAAAAAAAGGGGGCACAAGGAGATCTGACACCTTTTCCAGGATTCTCTGCCTATTTGGAAGGGTACTCCAGATGACTTTGGTTAGAAAATAAAGACAACTCTTGGGGCTGGGAAGGTGGCTCAGTGGTAGAGCGCTTGCCTTGCATGCCTGAGGCCCTGAGTTCGATTCCTCAGCACCACATAGGCAGAAAAAGCCGGAAGTGGCGCTGTGGCTCAAGTGGTAGAGTGCTAGCCTTGAGCTGAAGAGCTGAGGGATAGCGCCCAGGCCCAGAGTTCAGGCCCCATGACTGGCAAAAAAAAAAAAGAAAGAAAATAAAGACAAATCTCAACAAAATGTTGGCATCCAGAGACAGCTCTTTGGGTGGGTTCAAATATAGTTAAGCATTTTGGACATATTTTCCATTCAATTTTTTTTTGGTCTTTGCATAAGAGCAGCTATTTATCCAAGTCCTGCAAGCAGGCTGGCGACGCGGAGCTGTCTGTGATTCATGCTGGATGCGAGTGGACCTGGCGTGTGTCCAGGCCCGCATGCCTGCCAGCGGCCCCAGAGCAGTGTGTGCCTCTGCATTCATCAGGCCCGGGGTGCTGTTCTCACAGTGGTTGCTGCCAGGAGGCAGAGAGGACCCCAATTCTGCCTGGAGAGGTCTTGTTGGGGTTGAGGGGCACACTCAAGGGGGCCAGCAGGGGAAAGTGAGGAATGAGTACATTTTTGTTTTTGGTCGGTCCTGGGGCTTGAACTCTGGGCCTGGGCGCTGTCCCTCAGCTTTTCAGCTCAAGCCGAGCACTCTACTACTTGAGCCACAGTGCCTTTCCTGGCTTTTTCTGCTTATGTGGTGCTGAGGAATCAAACCCAGGCCCTCATGCATGCAAGGCAAGCACTCTACCACTGAGCCACCTTCCCAGTCCAGTCATCTTCCCTGCCCAAGTGCGTTCTTGTATGTGTGCAAATGTGGGGGGGGGGAACCCTGGGGGTGACATCTTCTTTGCATGTCTGACCACTGCTACTTGCTGATTTCTTAGGTTGGAGATTACAAGAATAGAAAAAGCTGATTGCCAGTGACTCACGCCAATAATCGTAGCTACTCAGGAAGCTGAGATCTGAGGATCTTGGTTCAAAGCCAGCCCGGGCAGGAACGTCCATGAGACTCTTATCTCCAATAAACCATCAGGAAACTGGAAGTGGCACTGTGGCTCCAGGGGTAGAGCGCTCGCCTTGAGCTGAAGAGCTAAGTGACAGCACTCAGGCTCAGAGTTCAAGTCCCATGACCAAAACCACAACAATTTACCAGGCACCAGTGACTCATGCCTATAATCCTGCCTACTCAGGAGGCTGAGATCTGAGGATCACGTTTTGAAGCCCGCTCAAGCAGGAAAGTCTGTGAGACTTTTATCTCCAACTAACCACCACAAAACAGAAGTGGAGGTGTGGCTCAAGAGGTAGAATGCTAACTTTGAGCACAAAAGCTCAGGGACAGTGCCCAAGCCCTGAGTTCAAGCCCCAGCACTGGCATGCACATGCACATACACACACACACACACACACAAACTGGAAGTGAGGTACGGCTGACGTGGTAGAGTGCCAGATGAGTGAAATGAGCTCCAATCATTCAAGCCCCAATACTCGCCTACCCAGAGAGGAAAGCTGGACACAGGCTGGGTTTGTGGCCTGCCACCCTCTGATCTAAAGGATCATCTGTGTTTCAGAGGATACTTACAGCTCTGAGGAGACTGTGGACCACCAGCTTGTCCACCTGAGGGTCATGGACACCGCAGACCTGGTAAATTACCCCCACCCCCTTACCCATGCACAAGGGCAGGGAGGGGGTGTGGGCCCTGAGAATCCGCACAGGGCCTCGGTTGGGAATTTATATTCCTTTGAAGCTCCAGTGTGCTGTGCAACCTTGAGTGAAGTCCTGCCGTTTCTGGGCCTGAGTCTTACATTGCCAAAATTCGAAAGCTGGTGACGATCCTTCCCTGGGACACGCTGATGATTCAGAGGCAGCTTGAGCCGAGCACCTGGGACTCACGCCTATCATCCTAGCTACTCAGGAGGCTGAGATCTGAGGATCGTGGCTTGAAGCCAGGCAGGGAAAATCCATGAAAGTCCTATCTCCAAGAAATCACCCAAAAAGCCAGAAGTGATACAATGGCTTAAGACCTCTAGCCTTGAGCACAAAAGCTCAAGGACAGTGGCCCAAGCCCTGAGTTCAAGCCCCAGAACTGGTACCTAAGTAAATAAATAAATAAAGGCAGCATGAAATTGACCCCAAACCAGGGGCCTAAGGTCTTCAAGGCTCTCTGGATGGCTGGAGGGAGGTCAGGAGACAATGTCTCCTTTCACACCAGGCCAAATCCACACTCAAGTGCCCCTTTGAAAAGGCCTATGGGGGGAGGGGGGACAATAAACAAAAGACTGTTATCACAGAGTGATGGGGGCGTCCAGGTGAGAGCCTGTACCCCATCTCCTTCCTCCCTCACCCCAGGACACCCCCAGGAACTGCGAACGCTACCTGAATTGGGCACACGCCTTCCTGGTGGTGTACAGCGTGGACAGCCGCCAGAGCTTCGAAGGCAGCAGCAGCTACCTGGAGCTGCTGGCCCTGCACGCCAAGGAGACTCAGCGTGGCTACCCTGCTCTGTTGCTAGGCAACAAGCTGGATATGGCTCAATATAGGTGAGTGCCCAGCTCCGCCCCCTCCCCTCCCCGGCCCCGCCCCTTGGTGCTCATCTCCAAGTTCATGCTCTCCATTGGCAGGATTACTTAGCTGTCAAGAGCAGTCATCACTTGGAATATAGGGAACAGGATTGTGTAGGAAAGGAACAGGGGGGTACTGAGAACAAGTATCTGGACCCTGTAGATGCTGGACCCCAGAAGTCAAAAGCCAAGCCAAGCTGTGTGCATGCAGGGTAGCTCACGCCTGGAATCCCAGCTACTCAGGAGCTTGAACTCTGCCAATCCTGTTTCTTAGCCTGAGCTGATAAATCAATGAGATTCATTGAGACTCATTTCCAGTTCACCTGCAAAAAGCCAGACATGGAAGCGTGGCTCAAGTGATAGCCCTGAGCAAACAATGCCAAGCAAGAGCAAAAGGCCCTGAGTTCAAGCCCCAGTGTGGACACACACACACACACACACACACACACACACACACACACACACACACACACACACGGGAGAAGCAGCAGCAAAGCCACTCCCTCTCTCCTGGGTCTCTGTGGTCTTTCGGCCTCATCCTTTCTTGCCTAAGACTACTTGATGACCTTCTGCGCACAATCCCAGTAGCCAGTCAGCTGGTTAGTCATTCAGATGCACTGAGAGGCTGTGATTGGCTCATTGGGTCATATGTCTTCTGTAGCCCAATCAGCTCTTGCCTTTCCCAAGCCAGGCCCTCGGGCTGGCTGCCACAGTTGGCTGCTTCAGGGCAGGCCCTTTCAGAAAGGCTTGGACTTGAACCAGAGGTCACAGACTGGGCCAGAGGCTAGATTGCTACACAACACTGCCTCTGTATTTGGCTTGGCTGATACTGCGCTTTTAAACAACCTGGAATTGGAATACTTTGAGGTGGGGCCTGCTTTTTCCAAATGACCCCGACCCCAACCCTCCACATTATCCTGGTAGGCCCCAGGGCCCCTGCTGTGGTTGCTGCCTGGACCTGATGAGTAACTTTCTGAGCTTTTGTTGGTGTGGCACTATCTGCTCTTGGCAGCTGGCTCCTGATTTCCCACGCCCCAAAGATCCAATGAACAGGTGTTAGGAAAGAGGGGTCCTTTGTTTAGAACAAGTCCGATGTGTAGTGGGGGAAGGGAATTATGGAGTTGGGAGGGGGGTGGGCACAATAAAGAGGCTGACACAGGAGTCTGAGACTCCCTTCTTGGCAAACAAGTCAATTCTTGGGGAGCAAGGCCCGTTGTTACATGTTAAAAGTGGACGCAAGGAGTGCTTAAGGAATTCAGAAGACTGGATTTGAGCTGAGCACCAGTAGCTCATTCCTTTCATCCTAGCTACTCAGACAGCCGAGATCTGAGGATCTCAGTTCAAAATCAGCCTGGCAGATAAATCCAAGGATTATCTTCAGTTAATCAACAAAAAGCTAAAGTGGAGGCTGGCTCAAGTGGTAGAGCACCAGCCTGGAGCAAAAGAAAGAAAGAAAGAAAGAAAGAAAGAGAGAAAAATAAAGAAACCAGCCAAGTATTAGCTGGCATCTTCCATGCTTGTCTTGTTACTAAAAGATTAAAATGTGTTTGCCAGACACTAGTGGCTCACTCCTGTAATCCTAACTACTCAGGAGGCTGAGATTTAAAGACAATGATTCAAAGCCAGCCTGGGCAAGAAAGTCTGTAAGAAAACCAGAAGTGGTACTGTGGCTCGAAGTGGTAGAGTAGCCTTGAACAAAAAACTCAGTGCCCAGGCCCTGAGTTCAAGCCCTACGACCACCAAAGACAAAAATATGGGCTAGAACTCCTATGCCACCAACAAAAATATTCCCTAGACAGCAACAGAATAATAATGACACGTGGCTGTCATCTTCTCACTGGTGTGTGTGTGTGTGTGTGTGTGTGTGTGTGTGTGTGTCTTTATCTGTCTCTGTCTTATGGTAGTAGACTTGAACCCAGGGCCGAGGTACTGTCCCTGAGCTTTTTTTTGCTCAAGGGTAGAGCTCTACCACTTGAGACATAGCTCCCCTTCTAGCTTTTTTTTTTAGTGGTTAATTGGAGATAAGAGTCTCACAGATTTTCCTGCCTTGGCTGGCTTTGAACCGGGATCCATAGATATCAGCCTCCTGAGTTGCTAGGATTATAGATGTGAGCCACCTACCCTCCACTGATGTCTCCTCTTCTGGACAGCTAACCTACCCAACAGGTCCTGACTTGAAGGTCAGAAGTTTCCAGAATCTTCCCCGTTGTAAGCACTTTATCCTGTCATTCCAGGAGATAGTATGGGACCAGACTGGAAAAGGTGCTTTTCCCTCTTTTCCCCCTGTACACCAGGAAAAGTGCTTTTCTTTTCTTTTTTTTCTTTTGGTGGGTCGTGGGGCCTGAGCTCTGGGCTTGGGCACTGTCCCTCAATGGTAGACTAGAGCTCTACCACTTGAGCCACAGCGCCACTTCTGGCATTTTCTGTTATGTGGTGCTGAGGAATCGAACCCAGGGGTTTATGCATGCAAGGCAAACACTCTACCACTGAGCCACCTTCCCAGCCCGGAAAAGTGCTTTTCTTCTGCTCTCTGCTGCCCTCTCCTGGACAGGCTGATAAAAACCCATGAGTCCTGAGAACTGCCAGCCACAGACTTCTTGCTTTTTATTTAGCACTGGTTTCACAAGCCAGGGCAGAGGGAGGCTGACTTCCTGACAGAAGAGAAGAGGAGAGAGCAGACTGCACCTGGCTTTCTTCCTCTGGTCATATGCAGGTCTGGCTTGGGGAACTTTATACCAACTTCTCTCTTACCTTTTCCTTCCATCCTGAATTGCGACTTTGGTGATATCAGACACCATTTGTGTGTGTGTGGGGGGGGGTGGGTGCTCTACCTCTTGAGCCACAGCAACACTTCTGGCTTTTTTTGGTATTTCTTTAGAGATGAGAGTCTCACAGCCTTTCTTTCCTGGGCTGGCTTCTAACTATGATCCTCAGATCTCAGCCTCCTGTGTAGCTAGGATTACAGGTGTGACCCACAGGTGCCTCACCAGCCACCATTTTTTAAACTGAGCCCCAGGCTCTGCGGGCTAGGAACCGAACACAAATCATCTTTCCCAGTTTGGGTTTTATTTTGTTTTGTTTTTGGTCTGAACACTGTCCCTCAGCTCTCCAGCTTAAGACTAGTGCTCTACCACTTGAGCCACAGCGCCACTTCCAGTTTTCTGGTGATTTATTGGAGAGAAGAGTCTCACAGACTTTCCTGCCCTGGCTGGCTTTGAACCATGATCCTCAGATCTCAGCCTCCTGAGTAGCTAGGATTACAGGCATGAACAACTGGACCTGGCTCATCTTTCCAGCTTTTAACACGCCTGAGTGGCTTAGGTCAACACCCCAAGATACAGAGGGGGAAACTTAAGACTCAGGGCCCCCCAGGCAGAAGGTGGGGAGCTGGATACAAGCCTGGTTCTGCCGGCCTAGGAGAACTTCCCTGATGACTCACCACCTCGCCCTGCCTTCCTCCAGGCAGGTCACCAAGGCCGAGGGTGCAGCGTTGGCTGGCAGGTTCGGATGCCTGTTTTTCGAGGTCTCTGCTTGTCTGGACTTTGAACACGTGCAGCACGTCTTCCATGAAGCGGTGAGGGAAGCCCGGAGGGAACTAGAGAAGAGTCCTCTGGCCCGGCCCCTCTTCATCTCCGAAGACAAAGCCCTGACCCACCAGATCCCATTCACTGCCCGCCATGGGCTAGCCAGCTGTACCTTTAACACTCTCTCCACTGCCAACCTGAAGGAGATGCCCACTGTGGCCCAGGCCAAGCTGGTCACTGTGAAGTCATCCCGTGCCCAGAGCAAACGCAAGGCGCCCACCCTGACCCTACTAAAGGGCTTTAAGATCTTCTGAGGGCCTCCCCCACTGCCCCCCATGCTGTTATAAGAATCCGGGGTTCAGCCACGGGGCTATGGACCCCCTCTGATGGATCAACAGCCTTTCACCTCTGGTGGACAGCTGACTTTTAAGTGCAGCACCAAGCATTGGTTGTCCATTCAATTCACTGTACAAGCCACAGGCCTTGGTCTCTGTGGTAACTGCTACATCCAAGACCCTGGAGGAAAATACCCACTGCTACATAGCCCAGAGATCAGGGGTCATCCTTATGTAGGAAGAATCTGCTGCCTTGGCCCCTGTCTGCTTCGTCTACAGCAGTAGCCCCTAGTGTCCATCTCTTGATGGACAGTTCTGACACCTGAGCTGAGAACAGCTTGTTAGGACCAATGGTTCTGGAGCCACAGCGCCACCTGGTGGACAGTACACGCATGGTGGTTGATCCAGAGACAGGAGCCTGGATCCTGTCTGAGGGAGCAAACCCTACTGTTTATCCAAGGAAAATGTCTAATAATCCTACAGGAAAAATCTAGATGGGGAAAAGAGGTCCCAGGCAGGGATTTTTTTCCTAGTACTTTGCCTCTCAATGAGGGGACAAGAGAGGGAGGGAGGGGGTTGTGGATTGCCTAATTTAGGGAAGCATTTTGTTAAGGACTTTGTCCATGGATGCCCCCAGGACCCACTTCTTCAAGTTTAATGACCAAGGCTGCAGAATGAAGCCATTCTGTGCAGTGACAATTGCAGCAGGCCCACAGCTGGCAGAATCACGCACCCTCTGGTAGGCACTGATGACCTGCCCTACGGTGGTTAGGTCTGCTTTGGCCGGACCCAGATCCTCAGTAATGAGTCTGGGTGTTCAAAGCCCACTTTTTATTTTTTATTTGGTTTTTAT
This sequence comes from Dipodomys ordii, assembly GCF_000151885.1. Taxonomy (NCBI): domain Eukaryota; kingdom Metazoa; phylum Chordata; class Mammalia; order Rodentia; family Heteromyidae; genus Dipodomys; species Dipodomys ordii. The sequence goes on from NW_012267227.1 coordinate 2,518,846, forward strand.
TTTTTGCACCGGTACTGGGGCTTGAACTCAGAGTATTGCACTCTAGCTTGGCTTCTTTTGCTCAAGGCTAGTGCTCTACCACTTGAGCCACTTCCCAATATATTTTTGTATGTGTGCCAGTCCTGGGGCTTAAACTCAGGGTCTGGGTGCTGTCCTTGAGCTTTTTTTTTTTTTTTTTTTGCTCAGGGTAGGTACTCTACCACTTGAGCCACAGCTCCACTTCTGACTTTTTGGTGGTTAAGTGAAGATAAAAGAAGTCTCACAGACTTTCCTGCCTGGGCTGGCTTCAAACCACAATCCTTAGAGCTCAGCCTCTTGAGTAGCTAGGATTACAGGCATGAGCTACCAGTGCCCAGCTTCAAACCTACTTTTGTAAGACAGAATCTAAAGCATCAGAGGGTAATAAAGCATTTTGGTATAAGTTAGTTAGCATTTCTTATCCCACACTGTGAGAGCCCCAAAATCCAAACTATGAGACCCTGAAAGGATTGAGAGTTTGAATTTCCTTCGCCCAATATACTCTTAGAACACTGCGAGGTTTCCTGAAAGATCCTGGCTTAACGGCAACTCAGATTCCACCCTAAAACTGTGGGAGCCTAAGGGTATTCTTAGGTTTATGCAAATTGTAGGCTGTTATCTATTTGCTCTTCTTCCTAGAATAAGAAGGTCACCTACCATCTCTATACAAAATATTGTCACCTGTTGAAGTTTGTGTCTTGCTTCTTTGCACAAGACCAATAAAAAAAAACCTTGGTTAATGGAATCTTGGGGTCTGTGGCTGGCGGAAGGCTACAGGTCCTCTGGTACCCCAAATCTCAGTTCCACAGTCCAGTCTCCGATATTGCATTGCTCGCGATTGCAGGACATTAAGGAGCACGCGGCCGGTTGCAACACCACACCATAGCTGAGATTGGGATCAGGATACTTTCTTGGGGTCTCACTGTTAGCAAGAGAGGCTGTCAGAGGCAGGGATGCAATCATTTTCTGTTTACTACAAACCCTCAACAGATTACAGAGAAGGACTCTGGTGGGCCAAAGAACCAGAAAGGGGATTCTATTCCTGGATTCTGCCCCTTCTCTTCCCATCTCCAGTCCCAGGAGCTTGGACTGAAAACACCTCTAACCCAGTGCTTAGCTCCTCCTCAGTTGGAGCAGCCGGGGTCTGAAGGAGGCTATGAATTTCCCAAAAACCCATGCTACCAGGCACCAGTGGCTCATTCCTGTAATCCTAGCTACCAAGGAAGCTGAGATCTGAGGATCGAGGTTCAAGGCCCATCCAGGAAAGGAAGTCCATAAGACATTTCTCCAATTAACCAGCAAAAAGCTGCGAGTGGGGTTGTAAGTAGCAGAGCATTAGCTTTGAGGGGAAAAAAAGCTCAGGGACAGTACCTAGGTCCTGAATTCAAGCCCTAGTACCTACCTACCTACCTACCTACACACACACACACACACACACACACACACACACACACACTCACACATACAATGCTGAGAGGACCTGGCAAATGCCACAGGCCGGCTATGGGTGTGTGTGTGTGTGTGTGTGTGTGCGCGCCAAACCCTTTGAACAAACTATCCAATTCCAGCGGCTGTGTGTGTGTGTGTGTATACCAAACCCTTTGAACAAACTATCCAATTCCAGCCACTCACTTCCAGAAGCATTTTAATAAAAGCACTTAAAAAATAATAACACAACTGTCATTCGATTGCATTCGATTGCAGCCAATGAAAGCTCCAGGCAGCTAGGGGTGACCATCACCCCTGAGGGCCTTTAGCTGAGCTCAGGCCTTGGTCACGCGTGCAGCCGGTGCGCTGCGCATGCGCCGAGCACTCCCTAGCTTTCACTTTCTGTTGCATCTGGAAGGAACGCCTGACAGACATCAGTCTTTTCTGCTTCGAACGTTCCCACCTGGACCAAGTTTGGGTTTCCTGAGATCAAGGTCTCTCTGAGGTCTTTGAGGCTGCTGCTTGGTTTGGCTCCAGAATCTTCCAACTGTAGGCCTTCCGGTGTTTCTTTTTCTTGGGGCTGCAGCTTGCTTTGTCTGCAAGGGAGGAAGTGGGGTTGGGAGGAACTGTATCACTGGGCCAACCCCAGTGGTGGAGAGAGTTGGGGGTGTGGTGGGGGAGCACTCATGTGGAGTCTGGGAGTTGTTAAAGCCCCTACAGAGCCAGACACTGCTGGCGACTCACACCTGTCATCCTAGCGATTCAGGAGGCTGAGATCTGAGGATTAAGGTTCGAAGCCAGCCCCGGCAGGAAAGTCCAGGAGGCTCTTATTTCCAATTAACCACCAGGAAAGCAGAAGTGGCACTGTGGAGCTATGCCAGCCTTGAGTGCAAAAGCTCAGGGACAGGGCCTAGGCCCTGAGTTCAAGCACCAGCACAAATGACAAACAACAACACTAAAAAATAAGACCTGAATTTGCAGAGAACCTGTGTGCACAGGACAATGTCTGTTGTTTCCACAGAGAGATACCTGCTCTCTAGGAGGACTATGCAGGATACCAAGGTGGGGCTTCTTTTTTTTTTTTTGTCGGTCGTGGGGCTTGAACTCTGGGCCTGGGCGCTGGCCCTCAGCTCTTCAGCTCAAGGCGAGCGCTCTACCACTTGAGCCACAGCACCACTTCCAGTTTTCTAGTGGTTTATTGGAGATAAGAGTCTCACGGTCTCTCCTGCCCGGGCTGGCTTTGAACCGCGATCCTCAGATCTCAGCCTCCTCAGTAGCTAGGATTACAGGCGTGAGCCACCAGCGCTCAGCAAGGTGGGGCTTCTTAACAAGGGAGGAGCAAGGTGCTCCCCCATTTATTTTTAAACAGTACTGGGGGTTGAACTCAGGGTCTCATGCTTGCTAGAAAGGTGCTCTACCACCTGAGCCATGCCTCCATCTCCTTTTGTGTTTTGCTTTAGTTCTATTTCAGATAAGATCTTGAATTTTTGCCCAAGGCTACCCTGGACCACAACAATCCTTTTACCCACTGGCTCCTGTGTAGCTGGAATCACAGGTTAATGCCACAGATCCCAGCTTCTTTGTTGAGATTAAGTCTTGACAACTGTTTTTTGCCCTAGCTGATCTCAAACCTCAGTCCCTACAATCTCTACCTCCTGAGTAACTGAGCTGGGATTATATGCATGAGCCACACCCCACGCCCTGCCTAGACCATCTTCTTGTTTGTGCGTGTGCTGGTCCTGAGCTTTTCACTCAGAATCAGGGTGCTGTCCTTGAGGGTTTTTTTTGCTCAAGGTTAGCACTCTATCACTTGAGCCACAGTTCCACTCACAACTTTTGGATGGGTAACTGGAAATAAGAATGTCACAGCCTTTCCCAACGAGGCTGGCTTCCAACTGCAATCCTCAGATCTCAGCCTCCTTAATATCTGAGATGACAGATGTGAGTCACTATTACCCAGTAAGGCCATATGCTTAATAGCTACATTGTCATTCCTGTGTCATTCTGGCTTGTTGGCCAGGTCAGAGGGCAATAATCTGGGGGCAGTTGCTGTTTGTTTGTTTTCACAGCTTTGGCTTTCTAAGATTTTTTTTTTCCCCAGTTCTGGGACATGATCTGTCAGGGAATGCTGTTCTAAAAGCTTCTTTTTGCTCCAGGCTAGTGCTCTACCTCTCTAACACTTAAACCAGAGCTCAACTTTTTGTTGTTTTTTTTTTTGTTAGTTGTGGGGCTTGAACTCTGGGCCTGGGTGCTGTACCTGAACTCTTCAGCTCAAGGCGAGTGCTCTACCACTTGAACCACAGCGCCACTTCAGACTTGTAAGACTTCAACTTGCTGTTCCGAAATGTAGACAGTCAAAGGCCCTAAATGAGCTCATCCCAGATTTCCTTCTGGAGATTCCCTTCCCTTCAGAGACCCACCCAGCCCAGCTTCTTACCTGTTGGCCCGGATGTTCCTTGCCAGGAGGTACATGCTAATCACTACCACCAAGGCTGCCAAGACAAGCATGGAATAGTTCCAAGGAGATGCTGAAGAGGAACAAGAGACAGGCCCATGAGGAGAGGCCAGGAACCTCACTGTTAGGGCCTGGCTTGGATCCTAGCTCATAGATCTAACTATCCCTGGCCAGTGAGCCCCTTAGCAAGGCAAAACTGAGCCCCTTGTGATGGGGGAACTTCCAGTCTAACCAGCAGGAGGTATGACACACACCTGTCACAGAGAACACTGCACTGTCTTTGAATGTAAGTGTAGGAAAAATCCAGGAACCAGTGGCTCATGCCTGCAGTCCTGGCTACTCAGGAGGCTGAGGTTTCAGGATTGAAGTTTGAAGCTAGCCTGGATAGAAAGGTCTGCCAGACTGCAGTTCCAATTAACCAGCAAAATGCTTCACTGGAGCTCAAGTAGGTAGTGAGTCAGCTCTGAGAAAAATAAAAATAAGATCCAAATTGAGGGGCTGGGAAGGTGGCTCAGTGGGAGAGTGCTTGGCCTTGCATGCCTGAGGCCCTGGGTTTGATTCCTCAGCACCACATAAGCAGAAAAAACCAGAAGTGGCGCTGTGGCTCAAGTGATAGAGCACTAGCCTTGAGCTGAAGAGCTGAGGGACAGCGCCCAGGCCCAGAGTTCAGGCCCCATGACCAACAACAACAAAGATCCAAGTCGAATTCACAAGGGCAGAGATTTGTGTTTTTACTTCTCTGCAGGCAGTGCTGAGAACAGACCCTGGCATTCAGCTGGAGTTGAATAAATAGTCACGATGATTGGATGGCTGCATAAACGAGGGCCACAGCCTGAGAAAATGAGGGAAGGGTTCAGCCCAGCCCCTGCGAGTAGTTATATGCGCAGTCTGAGTCTGTCTGTCTTCCTTACAATGTCCTATATAATAGAAGAGACCATGCTAAGATGTCATTCACGTTGTCCTTTGTGTCCAGCATCTATCGCGAGATCCCGTTCCCTCCCCCCCCCCCCACCAATCCCCAACCACTTACCATCTTCTACACGGAAAAACCAAACCATTTCTTCCAGTAGATCCTGGGGCACCGCAGTGCTAGCTGGGGCTACCACGGCCTCCTCTCTGGGCTCCATGTCCCTGATCCTGCTTGGGGTATGTTGTTGGCACCAAGGCTTTGGTCCCTTCACCCCAGCTGCCGGCCTCCCCTGCTAGGTCCCAGCCACAGAGCAGACAAGCCTGGAAGAGCCCTGCAAGCAAAGGGAAGGGAACATGATCTGATACAGCGCTTCAATTTCAGCTCCCCTCTGCTCCCACCAAACCCATGTATTTTCTAGTCCAAGGTTTTAAGGCCTGGAGAGACATGGGAATAACTCGTGTGTGTGTGTGTGTGTGTGTGTGTGTGTGTGTGTGCCAGTCAGTTCTAGGGCTTGAACTCAGGGTCTGGGCATTGTCCCTGTTTTCTCAAGGCTGGCACTCTACCATTTGAGCTACTTTTCTGGCTTTCTGACACTTAATTAAAGGTAAGATTCTCATGGACTTTCCTGCCTGCACTGGTTTCCAATCTTTTTTTTTTTTGTCGGTCGTGGGGCTTGAACTCTGGGCCTGGGCGCTGTCCCTCAGCTCTTCAGCTCAAGGCGAGCGCTCTACCACTTGAGCTACAGCACCACTTCCGGTTTTCTGGTGGTTTATTGGAGATAGGAGTCTCACAGTCTCTCCTACCTGGGCTGGCTTTGAACTGCGATCCTCAGATCTCAGCCTCCTGAGTAGCTAGGATGATAAGCATGAACTGTTGCACCCAGCTTGTGGTTTAAAGCTCTGATGTTGATTAAAAGTCATCACAGGGGTAAGGGGGGGCATGTGCCGAGAACTGAGTCAGTGACAGGCTGTGGGATCCTTGCAAAGGACATTTCTGCTCCTAGGCTGTCCAGCAACCCCAGCCCACCTCTACAAGCCTGATTTCTAGCAAATTATCCTACCCAATGCCTTGGCCAATCACAGGCAACTACCTCCTCCCATGTGACAAGGCTGGGCCTATCACAGTCTTCCTCCTGATATATACTCAAAGATGGGTAGAAGAAAGAGACCGGCTTGCTGCAGAGAGCTCTTTCCTATGTTCTCGGGTGAACAGCCCTAGTACCTACATGTACTTTCTCTCTCTCTCTCTCTCTCTCTCTCTCTCTCTCTCTCTCACACACACACACACAAAAAAAACAAGGATTGGCGCTGGTGGCTCATGCCTGTAATCCTAGCTACTCAGGAGAATGAGATCTGAGGATCACAGTTCAAAGCCAGCCAGGCAGAAAAGTCCTTGAGACTCTTATCTCCAATTAATCACCAGAAAATGGAAAGTGGCGCTGTGGCTCAAGTGGTAGAGCGCTAGCCTTGAGCTGAAGAGCTGAGGGACAGCGCCCATGCCCTGAGTTCAAGCCCCATAACCAAAACCAACCAAACAACAACAATAAAAGTAAGGGAGGGAGAAAGGGGGCAGGAACAAACAAAGACAAATTCTTGTGACAAACATATATCTTGTGTGTGTGTGTGTGTGTGTGGTCCTGGGGCTTGAACTCAGTCCTGGGCACTGTGCCTGAGCTTTTATGGTCAAGGCTAGCATGCTACCACTTCTGAGCATTTTCTCTCAAATCTAGCGCTCTACCACTTTGAGCCACAGCCCCACTTCCGGTTTTCTGGTCCTTAACTGGAGATCTGAGTCTCATGGACTTTCTTGCCTCTGCTGCCTTCAAACCATGATCCTCAGATCTCAGTCTCCTGAGTAGCTAGAATTATAGGCGTGAGCCACCAGCGCCCAGGGACATCTTACATTTTAAACAGGTCATAATGAAAACCATTGGGAGAGGTATTCCTGAGACAGGCTGGGAACACTCACCTTGATCCTGGGCTCGTGGGTGTGCTCCGTGGGTCGATGGTCACCGGAGCCCGGGAGTCTGCCCCTGTCTTCTCCCTGGAAGGTGCAGCTGTCACCTGGGGCTGCTTGTAGAAGCTGTGGCTGCCGATCCATCTAGAAGCTTTACCTTCATCCACGCCCAGGCTTGTGCTGCCCCTGTGGGTGACTGACCTCTTGACTGAGTGACCTCAAATGCTACATGGGTGGAAACACTGGGGGGGGGGGATATAGGGTGCTTCATGTTCATGGGGTTAAGGGTAGCTCCAGGATGTGATTCTTTCAGGGTGATCAATGTTTAACCACAAGGCTGGAGCCAAGGTTGGCCTTTTATTGTCAGTGCATTCTCATCTGGAAGGTCATGGCGGTATCATGTGAATGACTTGAAAGAACTATAAAATCTGATCTGCAGAGGGGGGGGGAGACGTGGGGTGGGAGGGGGGAGGGAGCCCAGGTGGAATCCCCAGGAAGGAACTGGAACTGAGGTACTCCCTCACCAGGCTGGCCCCACCCAATTCTGATAGTCTCTCAGGTCCCAGACTGGCTGGCTGATTAACTGGCTTCCTTCTTTCTTTTTTCTTCCTTCCTTCCCTCCCTCCTTCTTCATTCCTCTTTCCCTCCTTCCCTCTCTCCCTCCCTTCCTTCCTTTTTCACTTTGGGTGCTAGTGGGATTTGAACTCAGGGCCTCACGCTGGCAAGGCAGGTACTGTACCACTTGCTGTGTCCTCAAGTTGCTTTGGCTTGAGGTTATTCTTTAGATAGAACCTCACATTGTTGTCCTAGACTGTTCTGTACCACGATCCGCCCACCTAGCCTTCCCTCATAACTGGGATGATAGGTATGAGCCACCACACCCAACTGCTTTTGTTGAGATAGTCTCACTAACTTAGGTATGGGGGTGGGGGGCGTGTCGTTGTTGTGTTGGTTTTTTCTGCTCCTCAGGAAGTTGTCCCAACTGGTCTCTCCTAATAGAGGAGCCATTTGATCCCCCACTGAGAGAAAAGCTGGTCCTTGGCAGGTTGTTGAAAAGGCATTGATGGGTAGAGGCCATGGCAAAAACTCTCCAAGCATCTCAGGGTAGGTCAGCCAGAATGCAGCCTGGCCTGTGGAAGGGAGGGTATCTTCCAACCGATGGCTTGCCTAGAGATGAGGTCTGGCAGCCTAGATAAGGAATTCCCCTGCCCAACCAACTAAGAGCTGAAGGGAGGGTATATGGCCCCCAGTGTGTCTTCTTCAGGCATCCCTGGTACTTAATTGGAGATAAGACTTTCCCTGCCTGGGCTGGCTTTGAACCATAATCCTCAGATCTCAGCCTCCTGAGTAGCTAGGATTACAGGTGTGAACCACTGGCCCCCAGTATGCTTAGTTTTTTCCCTCAAGGCTGGCATTGTATTACTTGAACCACAGCTCTACTTCTGGCTTTTTGGTGAATAACTGTAGATAAGAGTCTCAGGGACTTTCCTGTCCAGAATGGCTTTAAACTGAGATCCTCAGAGCTCAGCCTCCTGAGTAGCTAGGATTACAGGTGTAAGTCACTGGCGCCCAGTGGAAGAATTCATTTTTGTGTGAAACCTAGAGGAAGAACGGGGTTATGGTTCAAGCGGTATAACACTTGCTTAGCAAAGCTCAAGTTCCTGAGTGGAAACCCCAGCACCCCCGTAAAGCAAAACAAAGTCCAAATTGGGGGAAAACCAAGTAGTGGAACTTAAGGAAAATTTTCGAAAAGGTAGAATTAAACCTAAAATAGTTGAGGATTCAATCCTTATCTGATTCCCTTTTTTTTTGGGTCCGGTCATGGGGCCTGAACTCTGGGGCTGGGCGCTGTCCCTCAGCTCTTCAGCTCAAGGCTAGCACTCTATCACTTGAGCCACAACGCCACTTCCGGCTTTTTTCTTTTTGCTTATGTGGTGCTGAGGAATTGAACCCAGGGCCTCTTGCATGCAAGGCAACCACTCTACCACTGAGCCACCTTCCCAGCCCATCTGATTCCTTTTTTAAATGTTGTGATACTGTGGTTTGAACTCGGGACTTTATGCTTGCTGGGCTCACGTCCTTTGCTTGAACCCCTCTCCCTGCTGGTTATTTTTGAGATTTTTTGGGGGGGAAAGGGGATGTTGCGGGGAGGGCTGGCCTGTAACACAATCCTCCTGTTTATGTTTCCTGCCATAACTCGCATGACAGACACACACCACCACACCCAGCCTCTTCCACTGAGATGGGATCTTGTGATTTTTATTTTTTTTTTCAAGTCTGGGCTAGCCTGGAGGTGTGATTCTCCGGATCTTCACCTCTAGAGTAAATGGGATTACAGGTAGGAGCCAGAGCTCCTAGCTCTAAATTGATGCATTTATCTGCAGTAGGGTGGTGGAGAGCTGTGGTGGGTGTCCAAAAGGAAGCCGTCTTTACACTGAAGGGCAATGATCTCGGTTTACAAATGACTATTTCCATAGATATAGATAGATAGTGTCTATCTATCTATCTATCCAACTATCTATCTGTCTGGCTGTGTGGTTGTCTATCTATCTACCTATCTATCTATTCTGCTCAAAGAAGCATTTTAGAAATATTTGCCAAGTGCAGGAAGTTCAGAACTAGGGTTGATGTTAATAAACCTGAGTACGTACTTTCCCCACTCTCCACTCTCCGAACGCTCCTCCTCCATCCCTTTCATTTTATCTTGGTATTGAGACTTCCCAGGCCATTGACCCCAATTTATCATCCTCATTTTTATGACTTTGATCCCTTAATGCTGGTTAAAGTATAATAAGTATCTTCTTTAGGGCCAGGCTAAACTCAGAGTCCAAAAGTAGAATAGAGTCAGCTTCTCTCCCCCCCCCCCTCTCCCCCCCCATCCCCGCCGGGCTCTATGACATTGCTAAAGTTTAATCATTCTCAAACACAACACTCTTGACTTAGCCAGGGATGAAGATGATTCACTTAATGCTGTGCTCAATATCTGGTGAGGTTGGGTGCTGTGTTAAGTGATCAGCACTTCATGGGTCCCATGGGTCCACAAACAAGGAAGTACTCTCGGAATGTTTCTGTGGGGTGTACAGCAGGCCCCAGGGCTTGGGAAAATGTTCTAGGCAATTCGGTTGTGGCATTTGAGTTTGTCAAAGTTTTTTATGTTTTTTTATACTCATGCTATAAAAGGCTTAACAGTAATTCCAGCATAGAAATTCACTTTTAGTAAGGCTTAAGCAATCATTGTTTCACTAATTTTTGTTGTTGGTGGTCATGGGCTTGAACTCTGGGCCTAGACACTGTCCCTGAGCTATTGTTTATACCAATAGATAGGCCCCACTGCTGAATTGTTACATATCACAGTATAATTTAAGTACAAGGGGTTCCCCAGCACGAACCTCCCCCCCCAAGCAGAGGCCTGTACTATCTATACACAAGGCACAAGCAGTATGAATGAGCACCATCATCATTACAAAGACATTTTGTCTGTAATTTCAATTTCATGTCAATTTCATGTCCGTTATCCCTCAAATGTCTTTCAGCTTTTTTTTTTTTTGCAGTCCTGAGGTTTGAACTCAGGGCCTGGGCACTGTCCCTGAGCTTCTTTGCTCCAGGCTAGCACTCTACCACTTGAGCCACAGCGCCACTTCTGATTTTTTCTGTTTATGTGGGTACTGAGGAATTGAACCCATGTGCATGCTAGGCAAGCACTCTACCACTAAGCCACCTTCCCAGCCTAATTTTTACTTCCTAAGTTCTTTCTTTTAAAGGACACCTAGCCTTGTGGGTCCCCAAGATGTCTCCTAATGGGGGAATCTATTATCACTTGGTATTTGTGTAATTTCTGATAAAAACTGGGGAATGGGAGAATGGTGTGGGGGGGGAGTGGGTGTGTCATTGTAGCCCTGGTTTTCAAAGTCACTGGGCAAACGAGAGAGATACTTCTGCTGAGATCATACAAGGCAGAAACAGCTCAGTCAGAATTTACTTGCCGGGCTGGGATGTAGCTCAGTGGCAAAGCGCTTGCCTAGCAAGCGCAACATCCTGGGTTCGATCCCCAGTACCAAAAAAGAAGACAAAAAAAAAAAAGAATTTACTTGCCACCCTCTCATCCAGGAAAGATTGGTGAACAGGGGCCCCCTTGTGGATTTCTAGTGCATCTACAGGGAAGATACTGCAGTTTAGTACAGTCTGACTAGAGAACTGCTTTTCCAAAGGCTGCAGCTATAACCTTGGGTTCTGTCCCTGCTCCTGGCACTGGGCAGATGTGTGGCAGATCTTCCCCTGGTCGCCTGTGGCATTGTTACCCATGCTAGACGCAGTCCTTGTGACCTCAGGCCTGGGACACTTTACCAATCAGAGATCTAACCATCTTCCTCCTGCTCCTGCTTCGCCTTCTCCAGAGCTCTGGCTGTTTTCCCAAGACCCCTAACTTTTGCTCTGCCTTTTTTTTTTTTTGTATCAGTTCTGGGGTTTGAACTCAGGGTCTAGAGACTGTCCCTTTCCTTTTTCACCCAACTTCAGCCACAACTCCAGTTCCAGCTCTCTGCTGGTTCATTGGAGGTAAGAGTTTCACAGATTTTCCAGCCTGGACTGGCTTCAAACCACCATCCTTAGATCTCAGCCTCCCGAGTTGCTAGGATTACAGGTGTGAATCACCAGTGCCTTACAAGGAAGAGGTTTAGGTTTCTTTCTTTCTTTCCTTTTTTCTTTCTTTCTTTCTTGTCAGTTGTGGGGTTTGAACTCTGGGCCTGGGCACTGTCCCTGAACTCTTCAGCTCAAGGCAAGCACTCTACCACTTGAGCTCCAATGCTACTTTCTATTTTCTGCTGGTTAATTGGAGATAAGAGTCTCATGGACTTTCCTGCCTGGGCTGGCTTTGAACCGCAATCCTCAGATCTCTGAGTAGCTAGGATTACAGGCATGAGCCACCAGCACCCAGCTCTTATATAGTTTCATCTTTAATATTCTAGAGAAACTCCAGCCATTACAATAGCATCATGCTTAGCTTTTTTGTGGTACTAGGATTTGAATTCAGGGCCTGATGTTTGCTCTATTTGCTTGCTCATGGCTGGCACTCTACCACTTGAACCATGTCCCCAGCCCATTTTTTACTGGTTAATTAGAGATGGAGTCTCATAGGATTTTATGCCTGAGCTGACTTTGAACCTGGATCCTTCGGATCTCAGCCTCCTAAAAAGCTAGGTTTACAAGTGTGAGCCATCTGAACTTGGCTATATTTAGCTTTTTAAAAGAAATTTGGTGCAAATAGAAAGACCATTGATTACTATGTTAGATGCCAATGGTAGAAAGCAGTTATGTAGGAAATGGAAAACAGGTTATTGTCAACCTGACCAGAGGCAGGGCATGATCTGAAGACGCTGTGAAGCGTTTGAGATAGTTGGAAGAGGCAGAGCTGCACAGGAGAACTAGGCTGTTGAAAATTAAATATTGCTACGCCTGACACCGTGGCTCATGCCTATAATTCTAGCCACTCAGGAGGATGAATCTGACAATCACAAGTTGAAGTCAGTTCAGGCAGGAAAGCCCATGATGCTCTTATCTCTAGTCACCATAAAGCTGAAGGTGGAGCTGTAGCTCCGGTGGTAGAGAGACAGCCAAGGGGGCAGGCCCTGAGATAAAGCCCCAGTACTGGCACTAAATCCCCCCCCCCAAAAAAAACCACACACACACACACACACACACACACACACACATGCAAACTAGATCAGGACAGAACTTGATTTTTTCTTAAAAAGGGGAGCCTTAGGGACTCATCTCAGATGAGCAGGAGAATTGGAATTCCTGCTTTTATGCACCTCTCTCTCTCTCTTTCTCGTCAGTGGTGGGAACTTGAACTCTGGACCTGGGCACTGTCCCTCAGCTCTTCAGTTCAAGGCAAGCATTCGACCACTTGAGCCACAACACTACTTCCAATTTTCTGGTGGTTCATTGGAGATAAGAGTCTAACAGACTTTCCTGCCAGGACTGGCTTTGAACAGGGATCCTCAGATCTCAGCCTTCTGAGTAGCTAGGATTACAGGCATGAACTGCCAGCACCCGCTGCTTCTCTCTTTCCTAGTCAACATACAGGTAAAGTCGTCAAGGACTGCACACATTAGAAAAGTTGAGTCAATGACACCAAGCTCAGGTCCAGACAGTGAGGAGGGCATGGCTGAGCTTGCCACTGAGGAAGGGGTACCATTTAGAGAGATGGATATATGAGAGCTCAATCTAGGAAGCATGATTTGTGCAAAGGTACTGGGGCAAGGCCGTGCAGCAAAAGACTGGTCCCAGCATCATTGGGTTTAAGACAGCATGATGGGAAACTGGTGATAAAGCTAGACTAGAACCTGGTGGCGCTTCATAGACAGAGCTAGTACATGCCCACGAAAGCAGACCGCTGTATTGGCCTTGGGGATGTGAAATGCAAGGTCTTCTGGGACAACTTTTGCTGTTTACCTTCATGGTATCCCTGGGTATGAGGGTACCCGAGGGTGTGGGGGCCAGAATGGAGCTTTTGACTTAGCAATATGGATAAATAACTCAAGATTACCTGAGGGCTGAGTGGTTAGGATCTCAGGTTCAGGAGTTGAAGTCCAGGGCTGGAGTCATGCTCAGATGGCACACTGCCTGCTCAATATCTATGAACACTAACACCACCTTAGATCCCCCTGCACAAGCCCAATCCCACTTCTGCTCTGCTGTTTGCACAGAACTTCTCACTTTCTCCGAGCTTCGGTTCTCTTCAGTGAAATGACTGCAATGATATCTATCTCAGATCATGAACGCAAAGGTTAATTGTACTAATGGACGTCAAGTACATAGCTAGATCTTGCCACACAATGTGTTTAGTAAATATTACATAATAGCACAATAAATGAGAAAATGATACTGCATTGTATGAATATGGCTCCTCTCCAAAGTATGTTATCATTTGTTACCGAAACAATTCTAGGAGGGTTGCTAAACTGTGCACTTCCGGAACCCAACTCAGAAGGCCCCGCCCCCAGGACTGCCAGACCACGCCCCTATCACTTAAGGCCCCGCCTTCACGCTCCCACTTGGCCCCGCCCCCTCCGCGCATGCGCGAAGTGGGCCGCGGGCGGCCTGGGCGATGAGGGTTCC
>NW_012267227.1:2533181-2548793 GCF_000151885.1 Dipodomys ordii
CTTCCAGTCCCGAGTGCTCCGGACGCCCCGTCGCAGCCCAGCCTCCGATCGAGCATGTCTGCAAACCCGGAAGATGCCGCCCTTCGGTCTAGATTGGGGGTGCCCGGTGCTGACCCGCTTGTCCCCTCATTCCCGCCCAGCCTGTCGCTCCTCGGGTCCCCCCGCCCCCCGGCCTGTTTTTGCTTGGAAGGAAGGGTAGAATCAGAAAGGTTGAGTCGAGCCGAGGGAGACAGTCTCAAGCTCTGATTTCCAGGTCCGGGTTCGGATCTTCCCTCTGCCTTCCCAGCCATCTAGGTTGGGTCTGGTCTCAGCAGGTGCTACGTTCTCTGCACACTCTTTACTACACAGCGGGGCTCGGTTTTCTAAGGTTGACACCAGGATATAATTCTCCCCCCTGCAAAAGAACTGTTTGCACATTAATAGATTCATAAAGCTGACTTCTTAGGACTACAAGGAGTGTGTCTGACACTTAGTAAATCTTGTTTACTGCAGAAAAAGTGATGTGAAATCCAACCTGTCATGAAAATTCATGATAAATTGGTGGCAATCATAGAGCTACTGCTCCCTCCTCCCCAACTTAGCTTTCTTATTTCCCCACTCGTTTTTTTCCTGATTCCTACTCTCTCTACCATTCTCATTTCTGCCATCTTCTACAAATACAGTTTTCTCAGCCCCTTTTTATGGGGGTACTTGGATTTAAAATCAAGGCATCCCACTCTGCTTGCTAGGTTGGTGCTCTACCGCATGAGCCACAACTCCAGCCCTGCTTTTTACTGGTTAATTGGAAATGGTGGAGTCTTGTGGAGTTTTCTTTTTTCTTTCTTTCGTTTTTTTTTTTGTCAGTCGTGGGGGCTGAACTCTGGGCCTGGGTGCTGTCCCTCAGCTCTTCAGCTCTACCACTTGAGCCACAGCGCCACTTCCGGCTTTTTTCTTTTTGCTTATATGGTGCTGAGGAATAGAACCCAGGGCCTCAGGCATGCAAGGCAAGCGCTCTACCACTGAGCCACCTTCCCAGCCCATCTTGTGGAGTTTTCTTACCCCCAACTGGCTTGGAATCACAATGCTCCAAATCTCAGCCTCCTTCAGAAGCTAGAATTACAAGTATGTGCCACAGACCAGCTATTAACTTTATTTTTAAGACTCATAATAGAATATATTTAGAAGAATAAAAGGCAAAAGAGTATTGTGCTATGAAATTGTGTAAAATAATGATTCATATACACAGGAAATCTCTAGATCAATGTTATCCAAATAGTAGCCACATACGGCCCTATACATTTCAAATAATTAAAATTAAATAAAAGTTAAAAACCAGGCTCTAGTGGCTCACACCTATGATCCTAGCTACTCAGGAGTCTGAGATCTAACGATTGCAGTTTGAAACCAGCCTGGGCAGGAAGTCTATGGAGCTCTAAATGCCAGTTAACCACCAAACAGCTGGAAATGGAGCTTTGGCTCAGATGGTAAAGCACCAACCTTGAGTGAAATAGCCAAACTGTGCTAAGCTGACGTGCCAGTGCTGGCACCAAAAATAAAAAAAAAAAAACAACTAAATAATTCAAGAGTTTAATCATAAAATACTTTTACTGGCTTGACACTGGTGGCTCACACCAGTAATCCTAGCTACTTAGGAAGCTGATATCTGAGAATTACAGTTTAAAGCCAGCCCAGGCAGGAAAGTCTATGAGACTCTTATCTCCAATTAGAAAACTAGCGCTGTGACTCGGTGTGGTAGAGTACTAGCCTTGAGCAAAAAGCTCAGGGACAGTACCCAGGCCATCATCCTGATGCAGTCACATTTTTTTTTCCTCTCATTTTTTTCTACTTAGAGAAAACAAAGAGGAAGAGTTAATTGAGAAACTGGAGGTGGTGACAGTACCTTCTCCGTCCTTGAAAGGTCTGCCTGTGAAGCAGTACGCCGTGGAGTCCCAGCTTCAAGTACACGAGTGGCCACACGTGGGATCGGGAGACTTCGATGTCGGGGTAGTGGCTTCCTTTGGCCGTCTTTTGAGTGAGACTCTTATTCTTAAATTTCCCTAGTAAGTTTTATTCCTAAGGGAATACAGTTGTAGTGGTTGTGGTCGTTAGTTTTCTTTCAAAATAAGATTTTATTAGCTGAGCGCTGATGGCTCACACCTATAATCAGCAGGCTGAGATCTGAGGATCGAGGTTCAAAGCCAGCCCAGGCAGGAAAGTCTGTGAGACTCTTACCTCCAATAAACTACAGAAAACCGGAAGTGGTGCTGTGGCTCAAGTGGTAGAGCACTAGCCTTGAGCACAGAGCGGCTCAGGGACAGTGCCCAGGCCCCGAGTTCAACCCCCCAGGAACAGCTAAAAATAAAAGAAGCAATTATGACTAAATTATACATAGAGTTTGCTTTGTATGTTTTTAGTTCGGGTACTGGAGATTGAACTTTCAGCCTTCTCATGGCTCGAACTTGCCTTTTTTTTCTCAAGACTGGCACTCTACCACTTGGGCTACAGCTCTCCTTCTAGCTTTTTACTGGTTCATTGGAGATAAGAGTCATGAAGGAGCTGGGCAACAGTGGCTCACTCCTGTAATCCTAGCTACTCAAGAGGCTGAGATCTGAGGATCACGGTTCAAAGCCAGCCCAGGCAGGAAAGTCCATGAGACTCTTATCTCCAATAAACCACTAGAAGACTGGAAGTGGCGCTGTGGCTCAAGCAGTAGCGCGCATGCCTTGAGCTGAGGGCTAGCACCCAGGCCCAGAGTTCAAGCCCCACAATCGACAAAAAAAAAAAAAAAAAGAGTCATGAGGGATTTGTCTGCCCAAGCTGGTATCAAACCTTGACTCTCAGATCTCAGCTTCCTTACTAGCCATTGCCCAGTTTCATGAAGTGCATAACCGCACTTGAGTGATCATTTAATAATATTTTATGTTTTGTTCATAACTCTCAGACAGCCTGAGCTGTTCTCTTGGCCATGATGGTAGCACTCCTTACTCTGTTTTAAATTAAACAGAATTGGTTTCTCATGGCAGGACTTGCCCTAACCTTTTTTTTTTTTTTTAATTTTTAATGTTTTAATTTTTTAACTTTTAATTTTTTTTTTTAATTTTAGGTTTGACCAGGCCCTGGTTGCTCATGCCTACAATCCTAGCTACTCAGGAGGCTGAAGTCATGTAGTATAGCAGTCAGTAAAGGTTTTCTACTAATCTGCATTTTCTGTCTCAGTGGGGTACTCAATGTCCACCCGAGCTGCCTGCCCCGCTGGCGAGGCCCGGCCCCCATCATCCACACGGTGCTTCACGGAGACACAGTGACCGGAGTAACAATTATGCAAATCAGACCTAAAAGGTAGAACTCATTTTTTTTTTCCTTTGCTTGAGATGTGTGTTGATAATGTTGATAATGGTCTACCTTGGAGGTGCAGTAAGATGGACAGAGTTTACAAACAAATCCAAAAGATTTTTTTTGTCAGCCATGGGGCTTGAACTCTGGGCCTGGGCATTATCCCTAGCTCTTCAGCTGAAGGTGAGCACTCTACCACTTGAGCCACAGTGTCACTTCCAGTTTTCTGAGTGGTTTATTGGAGATAAGAGTCTTGAGGACTTGCCTGCCAGTTGGCTTTGAACTGCATTCCTCAGATCTCAGCCTCGTTAGTAGCTAGAATTACAGGTGTGAGCCACCGACATTGACATCCGACAAGACTCTTCTTATCTTTAGTAAACCAGCAAAAAGCCAGAGGTGGACTTGTGGCTCAAATGGTAGTCCACCAGCCTTGAGCTAAGAGAGTGTGAGAGGTGCTAAGTTCCAGTGAGTACCAACATGTACACAAACAAAAACCAGTACTCTTGTTATCTGCCTTTTGTTTTTTGTTTTTTTTGGTCCCAGTCCTGGGGCTTGAACTCAGGGCTAGGGCTCTGTCCCTAAACTTCTTTTGCTCAAGGCCGGCTCTCTACCGTAGCCCTGCTTCCTGTGTCCTACTGGTTAATTGGAGATAGGAGTCTCATGGACTTTACTGCCCAGGCTGACTTTGAACCACAGTCCTCAGATCTCAAGTCTATTGAGTAGCTGGGATGACAGGCGTGAACCACTAGCACTCCACAAGTCCTTTTGGTATTTTTCCTAGGTTTGATGTCGGCCCAATTCTCAAGCAAGAAACAGTCCCGATGCCACCCAAGATCACCTCAAAGGAATTGGAAGTGCTGCTGTCGCGATTGGGTGCCAGCATGGTACCGTTCTCCATTCTACCTTCCCACTCACGTAGGGGAGGGCTCATGAGGAAAATCATGATTTGATGATTTATAATTTTAAACTTAGTATTTGTTTTTTTGAAGAGTGGCTTCTCTCCCTGGCATTTGTGATCTTTGAGGGTTTGCCCCTGTGACCCCCTGTCTCACATAGAAAGCTCCTTTAGCACCCACACCCCATCCTGGCCTCCATAGCCAGTGCCTGGGTGTCCCACCACCTTCTGGTCATTGGTATCATGGGCTCTGGGATTCTGCCCACCCACATATGATCTTCTCCATCTCATTCCTCTGCAGCAGTGTAGCCTGGGTGAATCTTACAGACTCTGTTCACACTTTTCATAGGAACTAATTGATTTTTATGTAGTAGAAAACCAACTACCACATGACTGGGTCTTTTCATTCTGGTGCTGCCTTAGAAGTGATCGCATTTATTGGGCTGGGAAGGTGGCTCAGTGGTAGAGCGCTTGCCTTGCATGCACGAGACCCTGGGTTCCATTCTTCAGCACCACATAAGCAAAAAGAAAAAAGCCAGAAGTGGCGCTGTGGCTCAAGTGGTAGAGCTGAAGAGCTGAGGGACAGCGCCCAAGCCCAGAGTTCAGGCCCCACGACCGGACCCAAAAAATAAAAAAAAGAGTATCTCCAATTGACTTTTCTGTGCTGGCTGCCTTTGATAGAAGATCCTCAAGATCAGCCTCCTGAGTAGCTAGGATTACAGGTGTGAACCAGTGGTACCTGGCTTGTGAGGTTCTGATACTCCCATGAGGGTTTTGTTTTCTGTTTTTTGCCTTCCCAATAAGACTTGGAGGTAGTTGTTACTGTCAGTTGTTTCATAGATGATGGTGTTGAAGGCCACAAACAAGTTCAATAACTTTTCCACGCAACAGATAGGAGGTAATGAAGTGGGATTTGAACCCAGAGCCCTGTGACTCAGAGTACCCTCTCCTCTATGTGGCCCTCTACCTTCTTCCTCCTATAGGGTGAGAGTGGCTAGCTGAGGACAGGAGGGCCTCATGCTGACAGCCTGCGCTGGCAGGCCAGGCCCAGCATTCTGGAGCAAAGTAGCAGCTGTCCTCTGCACAGAGCATTGCTTTCTTTATTTTTTTTTTTATTTTTTGGGTCCGGTCGTGGGGCCTGAACTCTGGGCCTGGGCGCTGTCCCTCAGCTCTTCAGCTCAAGGCTAGCACTCTACCACTTGAGCCACAGCGCCACTTCCGGCTTTTTGCTTATGTGGTGCTGAGGAATCGAACCCAGGTCCTCGAGCATGCAAGGCAAGCGCTCTACCACTGAGCCACCTTCCCAGCCCCTGCTTTCACACTCCTGTCAGTGCTAATTGCCTAGTTGAGTCCAATTTCCTCCTTACTCTGTACCTGGCTCGTTTTCATGGTTACCGAACTGTAATGTATTTTTGCTTTGTTCATCTCAAGTATATCATGTGCTTTCTCTCTTTCTCTCTCTGTAGCTTATTTCAGTTTTGAAAAACTTACCTGAAAGTCTGAGCAACGGAAGACCGCAGCCAACCGAGGGAGTGACTTACGGTGAGGGGAGGCGGCAGGGATTTCATGTCGAGTGAGGTTTCATTCATCACGATGGTGCTGAACATGATAGTGTCTTCATTGTACTTTACAATTATTTATTTATTATTATCTGTTTATAGACAATTCAGGGTTTGAACTCAGGGACTTATACTCACTTGGCCTGTTTGCTCAGCTGGTGCTCTGTCACTTGAGCCAAACCTCCAGCCTGGCTTTGGTTTTTTCTTTTTGTTTTTTGTTGGTCAGTCATGAGGCTTGAACTCTGGGCCTGGGCGCTGTCCGTCAGCTCTTCAGCTCAAGAAGAGCGCTCTACCACTTGAGCCACAGTACCCTTTCTGGTTTTCTGATGGTTTATTGGAGATAAGAGTCTCACGGACTTTCCTGCCCAGACTGGCTTTGAGCCTCGATCCTCAGATCTCAGCCTTCTGAGTAGCTAAGATTATAGGCGTGAGCCACCAGCACTTGGCTCAGCCTGGCTTTTTTAACTTTAATTTTTTTATTGTTATTATAGTTTACATAAGTCAGGTAGAGTACATTTCTTTTTGGATGTCACTCCTTCCCTTACTCTCTCCCAGTTTTTCCCTTCTGTGTCCACCTAGAAGTTGTATAGTTCGTTTTCAACATTGTGTCCAGTAAGTACCACTGCTGCAGTGGTTCACCCTTTGTCCTCCATTTCTGTACACCCCCTCTTACCCGCCCATAGACATATATAAACAAGATAAAAGGAAAAAAAAAAAAAACAGCACCAAAGAAAAACCTCCTGTTTCCATTCATCCTGGCTTTTTGCTTATTTTGGAGATGGATTCTGAGACTTTTTTTTTTTTCCTCAAATGACCTTAAACCAAGATCATTTGAATCTGTTTCCTGAGTAACTAGGATGACAGGTGTGAATCATCAAGTCCCGGAACTTTTCCTTAATTTTCATAAGATTGAGTTCCCACTTTATTTTATTTTTGGAGGTCCAGTCGTGGGGCCTGAACTCTGGGCCTGGGCGCTGTCCCTCAGCTCTTCAGCTCAAGGCTAGCACTCTACCACTTGAGCCACAGCTCCACTTCCGCTTTTTTCTTTTTGCTTATGTGGTGCTAAGGAATTGAACCCAGGGCCTCAGGCATGCAAGGCAAGCGCTCTACCACTGAGCCACCTTCCCAGCCCCAGAGTTCCTACTTTATGTCCTTTTCCAGAGGACTCAAAGATTGACTTCCCAGCTTCCAATGGCACAATCTGCCCTGAGTAGCCTGAGTAGCTAGGGATGACAGCCATGAGCCACCAGGGCCCAGCACTTTTCCTTAATTTAATTTTCATAAGATTGAGTTCCTGAGCTGGGAATGGGGCTTAGTGGTAGAGCGCTTGCCTTGCATGCATGAAGCCCTGGGTTCAATTCCTCAGCACCACATTAACAGAAAACCACAGAAGTGGTACTGTGGCTCAAGTGCTATATCCTTCAGCAAAAAGAAGCTCTGAGTCAGTGCCCCAGCCCCAGAACTGGCCAAAAAAAATAAATAAATAAGATTTGGTTCCCACTTTATGTCCTTTTCCACAGACTAAAGGCCTGACTTCCATACTTACTATATTTCCAGTGACACAATCTGCTCAGAGTAGCCTGAGTAGCTGGGATTACAGGGGTGAGCCACCAGTGCCCAGCTCAGCAACCTTTTATTTTGAAAATTACTTAATTGAAAGATAAGTAATGAACTTCAGTTTTCCCAAATTTCAAACTATTAATGTTTGTCCATATTTTCTTTGAGAAATTAAAGATTTTTATTCTGCATACTATTAATGTTAAAATTATTTATAATTTGAATTAAATACCGAATATATAGTTTTTGGCTTTAGGAAAATCTTAGTTGTTTTTTTTTTTTGGTCAATTGCTGGTCTTGAACTCTGGGCCTGGGCACTATCCCTCAGCTCTTCAGCTCAAGGCTAGCACTCTACCACTTGAGCCACTGCGCCACTTCCGGTTTTCTGAGTGGTTATTGGAGATAAGAGTCTCACAAACTTTTCTTGCCGGGCTGGCTTTGAACTGTGATCCTCAGATCTCAGCCTCCTGAATAGCGAGGATTATAGCTGTGAGCCACTGGCCCCCAGTGGAAAAACTTAGTTTAAAATCTAAATAAAACCTGGTGCTGGTGGCTCATGCCTGTAATTGCAACTACTCAGGAGTCTGAAATCTGAGGATCGTGGTTCAAAGCCAATCTTGGCAGGAAAGGCCGTGAGACTGTTATCTCCAATTAACCACCAGGAAACTGGAAGTAGTGCAATGGCTCAAAATAGTAGAGCAGTAGCCTACTACTTTGAAAAAGCTTAGGGACAGTACCCAGGCCCTGAGTTCAAGCCCCATGATGGACAAAAAACATAAATCTTAAGAATACACTGGCACCTGTTGAGACAAGAGGAGGATCTCAATTTCAAGGTTAACTTGGGCCACAAAATTAAGAAGACTATATCTCAAAACAAAACAAAATAGGAAGTGGTGCTGTGGCTCAAGTGGTAGAGCACTAGCCTTGAGCTGAAGAGCTGAGGGACAGTGTCCAGGCCCAGAGTTCAAGCCCCATGACCAACAACAACAACAACAAAAGAGCCAGATAACAAAACAAAATAATGTATCTTTAGTGTACCTTATTCCTGTGAGAGGTATTGAAGATATTTTTGTGTGTTTAAGGACTTTTGTCATGTGCTTTTCCTGGGATATATTATGCCATGGGTCCATTTTTCTATTAATGATTCTGGTCTTTTCTTTTTTCTTTTTTTGTTAATCCTGGGGCTTGAACTCAGGTCCTGGGTACTATCCCTGTTTTTTTTTTTTTTTTTGCTCAAAGCTAATAATGCTCTGCCACTTGAGCCACAGCTCCACTTCTGGCTATTTTTCTGGGTAGTTGGAGATAAGGGTCTCATGGACTTTCCACAGTCTAGCTTTGAACTATAATCCTGAGATCTCAGCCTCATGAGTAGGATTATAGGAGTAAGCCACTGGCACCTGGCTGTAGTATTTCCTTCTTTAGTTTTTAGGAATATTTCATATGTGAGTTACTGTGCAAATTCTTTCAGTTCATCACTTTAAATTTTGTAATTTAATTTTAATTTTTTAATTTTTTTTTGGGGGGGGTCCAGTCATGAGACCTAAACTCTGGGTCTGGGCGCTGACCCTCAGCTCTTCAGCTCAAGGTTAGCGCTCTACTGCTTGAGCCACAGCGCCACTTCCGGCTTTTTCTGTTTATGTGGTCCTGAGGAATCAAACCCAGGGCCTCATGCATGCAAGGCAAGCACTCTACCGCTGAGCCACCTTCCCAGCCCTGAAATTTGTAATTTAATAACATTTTGGTTTGTTTTTTTTGTTTTGTTTTGTTTTTTTCTTTTTGCCAGTCCTGAGGTTTAAACTCTCGCCCTGCCTGGGCTCTGTCTCAGCTTCTTTGTGTTCAAGGTGTGCTCTACCTCTTGAGCTTCAGTGCCACTTCCAGTTTTACCTGAATTGTTTGTTGGATATGAGTCTCTATAGACTTTCCTGTCTGGACTGGTTTCCTCAGACCTCAGCCTCCTAAGGATTACAAGTGTGAGCCACCAGCCCTTGGCTTTTTGTCTCATTTTTCTGCATGGTATAACCTTAGCCATCTTTAACTATGAGCATTTTCTACATTCAGAGTAGAAAGGTCACTTATAAAGCAGGTCACTCATGTTTTCTTGTGGTACTTTTTGGCGTTATTTTTATTTTTTGCCAGTTTTGAGGCTTGAACTCAATGCGTGGGCTCTATCTCAGAGCCATTTTGTGTTCAAGTCTGGTGTCACACCATTTCCAACTTTTTCTGAGTAGTTTATTGGAGATGAGTCTCACAGATTTTCCTGCCTGGGCTGGCTTCAAACCACTATTCTTAGATCTCAGCTTCCTGAGTAGTTAGGATTACAGGCGTGAGCCACCAGTGTCTGGCTGGGGTTATTTCTTTTTACTTCCTATTGTGGAACATTTTTGACATAGAAGCAGAGAGAATATTACAGTGCATATTCTCTTGTACTTACATCAGCTTGTGAATATGGAACCTATGCTCATTCTTGTTCTTGGCTTTGTCTTGTAGCCCCTAAGATTTCCGCAGCTACCAGCTGTATAAAGTGGGAGGAACAGACATCGGAGCAGATACTCAGGCTTTATCGTGCCATTGGAAATATAGTAAGTAAGTTGGAAAGTCAGCTTTACCTAATTATTATTCCTTTATGAGGGTACGTAATTTGCTGAGTATTTTGATTTAGAAATGATGTTATAAACTAAACCTCAGGGGCTGGGAAGGTGGCTCAGCGGTAGAGTGCTTGCCTTGCATGCATGAGGCCCTGGGTTCGATTCCTCAGCACCACATAAGCAAAAAGAAAAAAAAAAGCCAGAAGTGGTGCTGTGGCTCAAGTGGTAGAGCGCTAGCCTTGAGCTGAAGAGCTGAGGGACAGCGCCCAGGCCCAGAGTTCAGGCCCCACAACCGGACCCAAAAACAAACAAACAAATAAACTAAACCTCATTTTTCTCCTTTTTATTTTTTAGACATTTACTTTTAAAATGTTCTTTAAAGTTTTGGGTTTTTTTTTCTTTTTCTTTTTTTTCTTTTTTTTGGGGGGGGGGAGGTACTAGTCCTGGGGTTAGAACTTAGGGTCTATGTACTGTCCCCAAGCTCCTTTTGCTCAAGGTTAGTGCTCTGCCACTAAGCTACAGCTCCACTTCCAACTTTTTTTTTTCCCCCTAGTAGTTTATTGAAGAGAAGAGTCTCATAGACTTTCTTGCCTGGGCTGGCTTCAAATATGATCCACAAATCTCAGTCTCTTGAGAAGATAGAATTACAGGCATGAGCTACAGGCACCTGGCTAAAGTTTTAAGTTTTTATAGATGCCTGAGAATTCACCAAACACATTCAAATATGTATTTTGTATTCCTTGCAACCACGTTATTTTTTTCGTTATGCTGATACTGGGGCTTGATCTCAGAGCCTCAGAATCTCACTTAACTTTTGTACTCAAGGCTGGTGTTGTACCACCTCAGCCACAACTCTACTTCTGGCTTTTTGCTGGTTAATTGGAGGTACAAGTCTTGGTTTTATTTGCTTGAGCTGGCTTCAAGTAATGATCCTCAGATCTCAGCCTCTTGAGTAGTTAAGAGTACAGACATGAGCCACCTGCACCCAGCTATAACCAGGTTGGATTTTTTTTTTTATTTTTTTGCCAACCCTGGGGCTTGAACTCAGGGCCTGGGCACTGTCCCTGAGCTTTTGCTCAAGGCTAGCATTCTACAACTTGAGCTACAGCGCCACTTCCGTCTTTTTCTGTTTTATATACTGAGGAATGGAACCCAGGGCTTTGTGCATGCCAGGCAAGTTCTCTACCATTAAGCCACATCCCCAGCCCCCAATATAACTAAGTTTTATTCCTATTTCATAGACAAAGGATGACTAACTTAGAAGTAACCATTCACTAAATAGTGAATCTGGTCTTCAGATTCCATATCCAGTGTTTTTTTTGTAGTATCTTAGTTACTGGTGATAAGAAATGGACACAAATAAGCAAATTAGAAAACATTTAGAAAAAGCCAGGTGCCGATGGCTCATGCCTGTAATCCTAGCTACTCAGGAAACTGAGATCTAACAATCATAGTTTGAAGCCAGCCTGGGCAAGAAAGTCCATGAGACTCTTATTACCAATTAGTCACAGAAAAAGCCAAAGTGGAGCTATGGTTCAAATGATAGAGTGCTAGCCTTGAACATAAAAGCTCAGGGACAGCATGTAGGCCCAGAGTTGAAACCCTAGGACCAGCAAAAACAAAACCCACAGCCGGCAGGGAAAGTAGCTCATGCTTGTAAATCTAGCTATTCAGGAGGCCGAGATCAGGAGAATCATAAGGCCAGCCCAGGAAACAGTGAGACCCCATCTCAATAAGCTGGGACATAGTGGCAAACATCTGTGTACCAAACAGACTATGTAGGAGGCTTGAGGTTTGAAACAAAAACATGAGGGGCTGGGAAGGTGGCTCAGTAGTAGAGTGGTTGCCTTGCATGCCAGAGGCCCTGGGTTCGATTCCTCAGCACCACATAAACAAAAAGAAAAAAGCTGGAAGTGGCGCTGTGGCTCAAGTGGTAGAGCGCTAGCCTTGAGCTGATGAGCTGAGGGACAGCGCCCAGGCCCAGAGTTCAGGCCCCACGACCGGACCCCCCCCCCAAAAAAAAAAAAAGAAACAAAAACATGAAACCCTATCCAAAACAAAGCAAAAAAAAGGCCAGTAGGTGTGTTGTAAGTGGTAAATTATTGCTCCAGCAGGCATAAAACTCTAGTACCACCTCAAAGAAAAAAAGCCCTTAAAACCCCACAGTTAACATCATAATTCATAAAGACTAAAAGCTGTCCTCCTTTGGTCAGGAACAAGATAAAGATTTCAGCTCTCACACTGATAACAGTTTTGCTCTAGATTATAGCTAGGGCAGTAGGCAAGTGTGTTAAGTTTTTGTCACTACAACAGATGCCTGGGGAAAGCTGTTTCAAAGTTCACTGAGCTATCATTACAGCACAGAGGTAGACCTGAGAAACAACTTCAAGGGCTGGGAAGGTGGCTCAGTGGTAGAGCGCTTGCCTTGCATGCCTGAGGCCCTGAGTTCGATTCCTCAGCACCACATAAGCAGAAAAAAATAGCCGGAAGTGGCGCTGTGGCTCAAGTGGTAGTGCGCTAGCCTTGAGCTGAAGAGCTGAGGGACAGCGCCCAGGCCCAGAGTTCAGGCCCATGACTGACAAAAAAAAAAAAAAACTTCAAGAAGAAAGGATTTATTTTGGCTCGGAGATTCCAATTCATAGCTGGCTTCATTGCTTCTGACCTGAGATCTATCCGCAAGGCTGTTTGTGACATTTTATAATATGAAGTTGGGAATAACTGAACTATCCTTCCTAAAGGATTGATTTATATTTATAAAATAGAGTACTATGTAGCAAAAACAGGAAATGCATAATTGTGCTCTGACAAAATTTGTCTATGCTTATGTTACGTTCTGTATAGTGTGTAACATACTGTTCTATAAGAGTGTGTGTGTGTGTGTGTGTGTGTGTGTGTGTGTGTGTGCGTGTGCGTGTGCGCGTGCGCGTGCGTGCTTGAACTCAGGACCTGGACCCTGTCCCTGAACTCTTAAGCTCAAGGCTACTGCTCTACCACTTTGAGCCACAGCTCCACTTTTGGTTTTCTGGTGGTTAATTGGAGATAAGAGTCTCATAGCTGAGGGGCTGGGAAGGTGGCTCAGTGGTAGAGCGCTTGCCTTGCATGCCTGAGGCCCTGGGTTCGATTCCTCAGCACCACATAAGCAAAAAGAAAAAAGCCAGAAGTGGTGCTGTGGCTCAAGTGGTAGAGCGCTAGCCTTGAGCTGAAGAGCTGAGGGACAGCGCCCAGGCCCAGAGTTCAGGCCCCACGACCGGACCCAAAAAAAAAAAAAGAGTCTCATAGCTGGGCACCAGTCACTAACGTGTATAATCCTAGCTACTCAGGAGGCTGAGGTCAGAGGATCACAGTTCAAAGCCAGCCCAGGCAGGAAAGTCCATGAAACTCTTATCTCAGAAAAACAGAAGTGGAGCTATGGCTCAAAGTGGTAGAGCAGTAGCCTTTAGCAAAAGAGCTCAAGGACAGCACTCAAGCCCTGAGTTAAAGCCCTATGAAAAAAAGAGTTTCACAGACTTCCCTGTACAGGCTGTTTTTGAATTCAGATCTCAGCCTCTTGAGTAGCTAAATTACAAGCGTGAGCCATCAGCGGCCAGGTTCTTACTAGAGTTTTGTAGGAAAAACTCCAAGGAAGTATACTTCAACCTGTTAAAGAGTAGTACCTCTGGGCATTTGAATGTAGGATTGTACCACTTGCTAAAATTGTCAACATAAGAATTATAACTCTTACATACTTAATAATCAGCATAAACGTATAATTGGGCGTGTTCATAAAGATACAAACATTGAAGCCAAATGTTGTGGCACACAGCTATAATCCCAGCATCCAAGAGGCTGATTGAGAGGCTGAAGGAGGAGAATTGTAATTTCAAGGGCAGCCTAGGCTACATAGTGAGACCCTATATGAAAAACAAAAATCTGTCCATATTAAGCATTGACTTCAAAATAATGTTTAAGGCCATGCTCTGGTGGCTCACACCTGTAATCCTAGCCACTCTGTAGGCTGAGATGTAAGGATCGTGGTTCAAAACTAGCGAAGACAAGAGAGTCCATGAAACTCTTATCTCCAATTAATCACCAGAAAACCAGAAATATAGGTGTGGCTCATAGTGGTAAAGCACTAACCTTGAGGTTAAAAAAAGAAAAAAGAAAAAAGCACCAATATAGTGCCCAGTACCCAAATTTAAGCTCCAAGATTGGCACAATCTATCAATATAAAAACAGTATTTTAAGAGCTGGGCACCAGTG
Organism: Dipodomys ordii; assembly: GCF_000151885.1. Classification (NCBI taxonomy): domain Eukaryota; kingdom Metazoa; phylum Chordata; class Mammalia; order Rodentia; family Heteromyidae; genus Dipodomys; species Dipodomys ordii. The sequence goes on from NW_012267227.1 coordinate 2,547,329, forward strand.
GCTCATCCCTGTAATTCTAGCTACTTAGGAGGCAGAGATCTGAGGATTGAAGGAAAGTTCATGAGACTATTTATTTATTTATTTTTGAACTCTGGGCCTGGGCGCTGTCCCTCAGCTCTTCAGCTCAAGAAGAGCGCTCTACCACTTGAGCCACAGCACCACTTCTGGTTTTCTAGTGGTTTATTGCAGGTAAGAGTCTCATGGACTTTACTGCCCAGGCTGGCTTTGAACCATGATCCTCAGATCTCAGCCTCCTGAGTAGCTAAGATTACGGCATGAGTCACCAGTGCCAGGCTCCTGAGACCATTATCTCCCATAAACTACTCAGAAAAAGCCAGAAGAGGCACTGTGGCTCACATGGTTGAGCACTAGCCTTGAGTAAAAGAAGCTTAGGGACAGCACCAAGACCTTGAGTTCAAGCCCCACGACCAACAAAAAAAAGGGAAAAAATATCTTAAGGTCTTACAAATCCTAGAAACGCTGATGGCGTGGGTGGGGGGGTGGATCACATTTATGCTATACTCTATAATTTTAACAACCAAGATCCCAGTTCCTCTCTACATGCAAGACAAGACAGACTAGAAGAGCACAGAACAATACATGGAAAAGGTTTGGGGCAAGCGCCTCCCTTTGTGACGCCTTTTTCTTCTCAACTGCAGACTCCGTTGCAGACTCTCTGGATGAAGAAGACCATCAAACTTCTGGATTTGGTGGAAGTTAACAACTCAGTCCTTGAAGGTACTAATTTCTGAATAGTTGCTGTGGAAGATGTTTTCACTATAGTCTATTACAAAAATGTCTTAGCTGGGCACCAGTGGCTCACACCTATAGTCCTATAATCTCAGAAGGCTGAGACATAAAGATTGCAGTTCAGGGGCTGGGAAGGTGGCTCAGTGGTAGAGCGCTTGCCTTGCATGCAGGAGGCCCTGGGTTCGATTCCTCAGCACCACTTAAGAAAAAAGAAAAAAAGCCGGAAGTGGTGCTGTGGCTCAAGTGGTAGAGTGCTAGCCTTCAGGTGAAGAGCTGAGGGACAGTACCCAGGCCAAGAGTTCAGGCCCCACGACCAGATCCAAAAAAATAAAAATAAAATAAAAAGATTGCTGTTCAAAGCCAGGCCAATCAGGAAAGTCCATGAGACTCGTATGTCCAGTTAACCATCAAAAAGCCAGAAGTGAAGCTGTGGCTCAAGTGATAGCACATCAGCCTTGAGCAAAAAGCTAAAGGACAAAAAGGAAAGAAAACATGGCCTCTCAGTATTGTGTGTGCATGGGCATGCACACATGCATGGGTCCTGGGGCTTGAACTCAGGGAGTTTTGGTGCTCAAGGCTAGTGCTCTAACACTTGAGTCATAGTTCTACTTCCAGCTTCTTTGGTAGTTAGTTAGAGATAAGAATCTCAATGGCGGGGCTGGGAAGGTGGCTCAGTGGTAGAGCGCTTGCCTTGCATGCCTGAGGTCCTGGGTTT
>NW_012267227.1:2549643-2557055 GCF_000151885.1 Dipodomys ordii
ACTAGTATATGTCTGAGACAAGCAGAAAAGGTCAAAAGCTATGTACATATGACCAGATAAGATGATGTTAAGCAAAATGAACCCCAAGATAGGGTTTTTTCTTTCTTGCTATTGATTCTAACATATTTATAATGTATGTGATTTTTTTTTGTTTCTTTGTATGTTCCTCCCCCACAGTATAACCCCATTTTCACTGTATTTTTTGTCGGTGCCTTGCATCTTGTATATACACTTCTCTAATTTGGGGAGGGGAAGAGAAAAAACAAAATGCTTAAATAGGGATACAGGTAGACCCATTGTAACAATGAGATGTAGACACTACCTTGAAAAACAAACTTTACAATTTAGCAGGGAGGGAGGAGTGTAGTTGTGGAGGTGGGAGGGAAGGGATGGTAGGGGGAAAAACAAAAAAGGAGGAGGCAACAATGCTCGATAGGAAATGTACTCATTACCTTGTTCATTTCATTGTAACCCCTCTGTACAGTATTTTTACAATAAAAAATGTATTTAAAAAAGAAAAGAATTTCGGTAACTTTCCTGCTCTGGCTGGCTTAGAACCTAATCCTCAGATCTGAGTAGCTAGGATTACAGGTTTGACCATTGGTGCCCAGCTTATTTTAATTTTCTTGTTCATTTGTGCCAGAACTAAGGTTTGAACTCAGCCTCACGCTCTTATTTTGCTTATAGCTGGCACTGTATCACTTGAGCCACACCTACTCTTGCTTTTGTGTGTGTGTGTGTAGGTTGGTACTGAGGCTTAAACTCAGGGCCTGGGTGCTGTCTCTTAACCTTTTTTTTTGGGGGGGGGGAGGCCTAGGTAAAATTTTGTAAATTGTTATTACACAAGTTATGTACAGAGGGGTAACAGGTACAAACGTCAGGCAAAGAGTACATTTCTTTTTGGGCAATGTCTCCCCTTCCTTTGTTCTCTCCCAATTCCCCTTTCCATTCCTTACTCATAAATTGTATTGTTCATTTTCTTTTTTCTTCTTCTTTTTTTTTTTTTTTTGTCAGTTGTGGGGCTTTAACTCAAGGCCTGGGCGCTGTCCCTGAGCTTTTTTTTCACTCAAGGCTAGTGCTGTACCACTTCTGGTTTTCTGGTGGTTAATTGGAACTGAGTTCTCATCTACTTTCCTATTCTGGCTGGCTTCTAACCATCATCGGATCTCAGCCTCCTGAGTAGCTAGGATTACAGATGTGAGCCACTGGCACCTGGCTTGTATGGTTCATTTTCAGCAGTGTCTAATGAGTACTACAGCTGCATTTGTTCACCCTTTGTCCCTCCATTTCTGTGCATCCCCTTAAAGGTAAATAAGACAAAAAAAAACTAAAAACAGCAAAGCAAAAAACCCTCTTGTTTCCATTTCCTGGAGTTCTTTTTTCTGGTTTGGGTGCTGTTCCTGCGCTCTTCAGCTCAAGGCGAGCACTCTACCCTAGAGCCACAACACCACTTCCTGTTTTCTGGTGGTTTATTGGAGATAAGAGTCTCACGGACTTTTCTGCTCGGGCTGGCTTTGAACTGTGACCTTCAGATCTCAGCTCCTCAGTAGCTAGGATTACAGGCGTGAGCCACCGGCGCCCAGCTTCCTGGATTCTTTTTGATGAATATTATTTATATGATCAGAGACATATAGGCATTGTCCTTTGACTCAAGGCTGGTGCTATACCACTTGAGCCACACCTCTTTTGGCTTTTTGGTGATTAATTAGAGAAAAGAATCTCATAGATTTGCTTGCCTGAGCTGGCATTGAACCATGATCCTCAGATCTTAGCCTTCTGAGTGCTTAGAATTACAGTCCTGTGCCACCAGCACCCAGCTCCGCTTTTTTTTTTTTAATTCTAAGAAGTACCTTGATATTGAATAATTCTCTGGGGCTGGGAAGGTGGCTCAGTGGTAGAGTGCTTGCCTTGCATGCATGAGGCCCTGGGTTCAATTCCTCAGCACCACATAGCAAAAAGAAAAAAGCCGGAAGTGGCGCTGTGGCTCAAGTGGTAGAGTGCTAGCCTTGAGCTGAAGAGCTGAGGGATAGCACCCAGGCCCAGAGTTCAGGCCCCATGACCAACAAAAAAAAAAAAAAAGAATAATTCTCTGTTACTCAAACCTTTTTTTGTTTTCCCTTCAGATCCGAAATTAACAGAACACGCTGTTATTCCAGGGTCAGTGGTATACCACAAACGGTCTCAGGTACTGCTGGTTTACTGCAAGGTACATCCTCCTTTAGTTTCAAGTTATCATCTTTGTTTTATTGAGTTTATATCATATATCATCTTTGTGTGTGTGTGTGTGTGTGTGTGTCTGTCTGTCTGTCTGTCTGTGTCTATCTGTCTGTCTGTGTTGGTTCCAGGATTTGAACTCAGAGCCTCTCATGCTTAGTTAATGCTTTGCCATTTGAGCTATGCTTCCACTTCAGCATTTTACTGGTGAATTGGAGATAGACTCTTCCAGAGTTTTCTACCCAGGCTGGCTTAAAACTGGGATCTTATAGATATAAGCTTCCTACGTGTAGCTAGATTGTAGGCATGAGCCAACAGTTCTTGGCTCTTAGCCAACAGTTTTGACAGCTTGTTTATCAGATGGAGCCAACAGACCACTTAGTGTTCTTAAGAAATGGTGGCGCCAGGCACCAGTGGCTCACGCCTGTAATCCTAGCTACTCAGGAGGCTGAGATCTGAGGGTCGCAGTTCAAAGCCACATTTCCAATGAACTACCAAAACATCAGAAGGGGAAGTATTTGGCTCAAGTGGATAGAATATTATCTGTGAGCAGAAAAGTGAAGGCCGGAGGGCCCTGAGTTCAAACCCCAGTGCTGTCCCCCCCCCCCCGCAAAAATATAAGCTTAAATATTTCCGAGTTGTCCAGTTTTTCCACCTCTGCCTGATCACTGTGGTCCTTTTCCTTTAGGATGGCTGGATTGGTGTCCGATCAGTGATGCTTAAGAAAGCACTTACAGCTGCTGACTTCCACAATGGATACCTGCACCAGTGGTATCAGAAAGGCTCCCCAGCTGAAGCACGCCAGTGCAGATTTCACACACTCAGACCCCCGACCGAGAAGCAGAAAAAAAGAACTCGTTGCTGTGCAACAGTACACTAAATAGAAAGGAGACAGATGGGGCAAGAACCTACATGGTGTGTAATTTATTAAAAAAAAACCTCATTCACAGGGAACAGCCAGGCTTTGAGAGGAGGGGACACTGGAAGAGGGAATTTCCATCATGAAGACACCGGCCTCCCGCTCCGTTCCTTTGTGAATGGGAGTAAGAAGCTGTTTTTATCTTCCCTGCTCCCCCAGGAATAACAAAGGAAGCTTAAATAAAATTTGTATTTATATTGTCCAACTCAAGGAGTTTATGTCTTTCCCAAACAGCAAGGACAATCCATTGGTATGTGTGTATTATGAAGGGGGGTTCTCTGATTGAATTTGATTTAGTTTTTGAGTATGAAGTTCGGCTGAGGTGCAAAGAACATGACTTGAAAGACCTTTAAGAGGTCACATTGGGAGTGTGAATGGACAGACCCGGGAAAGGCATGCAGAGCCTGATAGCTCTGAGGTTTGGCTTCGCATCCTCTGCACCTCCCTCCTGTTTCCATGGTGGCTTGTGTGCTCTGTTCAGCCGTTCCAATCTCTTAATGCCTACCAGTCTGTGGTCTTGGGCCCACCAGCCTATATTTTGAGTGGGTCTTACGTGATTTCTCAATTACCATTGCCCTTTGGGTAGGGCCTTTTAGGTTAGACTACGTCTAGTCCTTGTCCATTTGATGAGGCAGTGCCCAACAACAGTCCAGTAATTTCACCCCTCATGAAACAGCTCAGTGCTGAGGAGAGCTCTGCAAGAGTAGGTCATGGTTGAGCTACTTTAGGCTACATCTGGAATCTTGAGGTAATACCCATCAAATAGAATGCAGTTTCCCACCCACCCTGGATTGAGGATGGATACCAGATATTGAAGTACCCTCAAGTTAGCAGTTTAGCTCTGTATGTGTGTGTATGTGAGTGTGTGTGTTGTTAGTATTAGAACTCAGGATCTCTTGCTCTTGTTTAGCTTCTCTCCAGGTTGGTGCTCTGCTACTTGAGCTACCCCTTCACATCTTCCTTTTTGCTAGTTATTTGGAGACAAGAGTCTTGGGATTGTCTCCACAGGCTGGCATTAAACTGTAGTCCTCAAATGTCAGCCTCCTGAGTAGCTAGGATTAAGATTACAGGTGTGAGCCACCAGTGCCTGACTAAAAATATTCTTTTTTTTCCCCCCCAGTCATGGGGCTTGAACTGTGGGGCCTGGGCGCTGTCCCTCAGGTCTTCAGCTCAAGGTAAGCACTCACCCACTTGAGCCACAGCGCCACTTCTGGTTTTTCTGAAGGTTAATTGAAGAGTCACACAAACTCTCCTGCCCCGGCTGAACTGCAATCCTCAGATGTCAGCCTCCTGAGAAGCTAGGATTAGAGGCATGAGCCACTGGCACCCGGCTAAAAATATTCTTTACATTTACAACAGCTACCTTAAGTGGTTTTTTATTTATAGAATCTTAAATGAAAGAATCTAATTTTGTAGAATACTGTAGACATTTCTTTTATTATTATTATAAAGATGATATACGAAGGGGTTACAGTTACCTAAATCAGGTAAAGAATACATTTCTTTTTTCTTATCTTTTTTTTTTTGTCAGTTGTGGGCCTGAACTTTGAGCCTAGGTGCTGTCCCTCAGCTCTTCAGCTCAAAGCTAGCGCTCTACCATTCACTCGAACCACAGCGCTACTTCCAGCTTTTTCTGTTTATGTAGTGCTAAGGAATCAAACCCAAGGCCTCATGCATGCAAGGCAAGCACTCTACCACTGAGCTACCCTCCTAGCCCAAGAATACATTTCTTTTGAGACAGTGTAAGCTCTTTGAATATTATAGAATTAATAGACTAAAATTCTTAGAATTGGGAAGCACTTAGAAGTTATTTAGTCCAAATTTGAACTGACAAGAAAGCAAACACAGGAAATGTCTTATCCAAGGACAGATTTAAGGTTTCTTCACTTCCAAATATTAATCAACAAATCAGTCATCACAGACAAATCATGAAAAACTTACATTAGTTGAGGCCTATAGCCACAGACTGTTGTATAGCCACCTTAGTATCTTTTCTGAATACCCACCCTGGACCCAGTGCCACTAAGCCAGTACAGTGTGCCTGGGCCTAGGTACTGTCCCTCAGCTCTTCAGCACAAGGCAAGTGCTCTACCACTTGAGCCACAGTGCCACTTCCAGTTTTCTGGTAGTTTATTCAAGATTATAAGTCTCATGGACTTGCCTGCCTCTATTGCTTTGAACTGTGATCTTCAGATCTCGGCCTCCTGAGTCGCTAGGATTATAGGCGTGAGCCACCAGCACATGGAAACATTCAGTTTTGATCTTAGAATTTGTAGATCAAACTGCAAGTCAGGGCTGGGAATGTGGCTTAGTGGGAGAGTGCTTGCCTAGCATGCATGAAGCCCTGGGTTCTATTCCTCAGTACCACGTAAACAGAATAGGCCAGAAGTGGTGCTGTGTCAAGTGGTACAGTGCTAGCCTTGAACAAAAGAAGCTTGGGGGGAAAAAAGCAGCTCAAGGACAGTGCCCAGGCCCTGAATTCAAACCCCAGGCTTGGCAAAACAAAAAACAAATCCTAAGGGACAGAGTCCAGGTCCTGAGTTCAAGCCACAGTAGCAGCATAAAAAAGCCTAGGCCTCAGTGTATATAGGATTAATAGCAGTTAACCACATCCTTAGTCTTGCATGACCTGTATTCTCCAAAAGCCTCAGCTTCTGGTATAGAACTTGGACAAATTCCAATAACATAGGGATGTCTTAGCACTCCAGTTTTAGTAACACTTAGCAAAAAAAGAAGCTAAGTAAATTGCCTAAAATTATCACTAGAATGGTAGAGTCTGCAACTTAAGTTTTTCCAGGCTTTAGAGTTAAGTTTTTCTCCCCACACATAGTGACAAAAGTGCAGATTTTCCCCACCCCACATTTCCTGAGTTCAAGTGCCGGTGTGTGTGTGTGGGAACTGGGGGGAGAGGGGGAGAAGATAGTATTTCTTTTAGGAAAGGACCCTGTGGTCACATTTGTATCCTCAGCTGTTCCCAAAACAACACATGGCAAGTACATGTTGCTTCCTGTCCCCCCTAAGGAACTTTTAATGTCTGTGAAAGCCAGCTGTCTTACCATGCACAAGTACAGGCGGCAGACTTCTGAGCAGGTGGCCCATGGTGCTAGAAGAATCTGCAGCTGTCCTGGCTAGGATTTGCTGAAGCATTATAAACAGCCATCACTAGCTCCGTCCCTCTTCATCCATCTTCTGGCAGGGTAGCATTTATTATAAACAGCCATCACTAGCTCCGTCCCTCTTCATCCATCTTCTGGCAGGGTAGCATTTATTGCAAACACTCCTACAAAACACTTCTAGATACATTACCAGATGAATGTTTCTCAGACTTTCCTGCCCAGGCTGACTTTGAACCTCAGATCTCAGCCTCCTGAGATCCTAAGTAGGGGTGAACTACTGCCTCCCTCCCCAACTTTCCAGGGCCCTTTAACAAGATATCAAGCTCTGCCTGAACATCCGAGAGGTTCAATAGGACCTTGTTGCAGGATTTCTCAAGAACATCAGGCAAGGTTTCTGTGGTATAATTTGGCTTTATCCACTATTTCAGCACCCTGAAAAAGGCAGACATAATGTCTGGCAGGATTATAGACATTTATGTGCTATGCCAAGGGGAAGGGTTTGTGTGTCTGGAGCAACAGAGTTTGTTCCCAGAGTCAAGAACTATGGAGGACCAAAGGAAAGTGAGGATATCAGGCCCTGTTCACCAAAGCCTGGAACCCAAAGACATCCTCCCACCCCCAAAGCTTTGCACAGCAGGGACCCAGCGCCCCTTTCTTCTGCCAGGCTCCTACTTCAGGTAGGTGACCTAGCGTTGACCCAGAGGCGACGCCAGCCTGGTCCTGAGCCCCGCCGCCTCCGTTAAGGTTTTTACCGGGGCCTCCCGGCAGCAGCATCGGCAGCGCCAGTTTTCCACCTGCATCCCCCATCCCACCCCGTCACCATAGTGACGGCCCGCGCAGTGTTCGCACCGCCCCTTCCCACCCCCGGGAGCTGTCCCCGCCCCTTCTCACGAGCGACCACGCCCATTCATTACGACACGTCTCTCCCGACGTGGGCACGCCCCTTCCCTGCGACGTGGCCCCGCCCCCTCCAAACCCGGAAGCGGGAGAGACGAGCTGGAGAGACGGACGGCTGCGGAGGAGGGAGGCGGCCCGAGCTCGCTCGTGCATGCATGAGGCCCTGGGTTCAATTCCTCAGCACCACATAGCAAAAAGAAAAAAGCCGGAAGTGGCGCTGTGGCTCAAGTGGTAGAGTGCTAGCCTTGAGCTGAAGAGCTGAGGGA
>NW_012267227.1:2557138-2563076 GCF_000151885.1 Dipodomys ordii
AGTGGGGGCGGCCTGGGCCGGTGAGGGGTGGGAGAGGCCTCGGGGAGCTCCGTGTGTGTGTGTGTGTGTGTGTGTGGAGAGGTGTAGGTGGGTGTGTACGGCGCATGCGCGGCTGCTGGGACTGGGTGTGACTTTGTGAGTGTAGCCCACGAGTGGACGTGCCCATGTGACTGTGCACGTGATTGCATTTCATGGGTGTCTACGTCCAGTCTTGGTGTCTGGGTTCTTCTGCTTGGTGTGCCTGCGACCCGGCCTTTGTGTGGCCGCCTACCCCACCACACACACCCCATGTGAGGGGATGGGAAAGCCCAGGTGGAGGGCAGAAAGCTTTAAAGCGGCCTCCTGTTTTAATCATCTTGGGCTGTGGTTCCATGGCCCAGGAGCATTTCGTTTCAGTAAACTTTTAAGAACCATGAGTACAGGCGGGTTGTTTCTAGAGATTGTGACAAAGGCCTGGGTCGTGGCTGAGTACAGGCCAGGTGCGAGGCTTGTGAATTGAATGCAGGAAGAGGAAAGTCGCAAGGTTGATGTGTCTGACTTGTCCCTTTTGCAACTGCTTTGTCCCCACCTGCAGTGGTCCAGAGATCCTGAACAGACTAAGGAGTAACTCAGTAGCTGCGTCCAGATTTCCAAAAGCTTTTACACCAAGGGCTCTGGAAGACAGGGAAGAGATGTCAAGTAGGCAGCTTTAACCTTCGGTGAAGTTTAGAGAGAATGGATGCGTTGCTGGAGAAAAGAGGGAGACATTCTCTAAACACTTCTAAAAGGACAGCACTACACCGATGTATAGGGAAGGATACCGACACTAAAAAGCCATTGCTGGGCTGGAGGTGTAGCTCAGTGGGAAAAGTTCATGCTTAGCATGGTTAAGACTCAGAATTCAGTCCCCAGCACCAAACAAAAGGAAACAGCCAACCATAATCCTGTCATTTAGCTAATTCTCAGGAGCTAATACTTTGTTTTTTCCAGAATTAATCATCACTGATTGTCCAGATGAAAATGAGCTAACTTGAGGTAAAGGATCAGAAACTTATGACTAGTGACTTGAACATTTGTCAGGCAATTTCCTTGGCTATTCTGCTGGAATCCTGGACAGATGTACATTCTTTTTTTTGTTCGGTCATGGGACTTGAACTCTGGGCTTGGGCACTGTCCCTGTGCTCTTCCGCTCAAGGCAAGCGCTCTACCGCTTGAGCCATAGCGCCACTTTCAGTTTTCTAGTGGTTTGTTGGAGATAAGAGTCTCACCAACTTTCCTTCCCCAGGCTGGCTTTGAACCTCGATCCTCAGATCTCAACCTCCTGAGTTAGGATTACAGGCTTGAGCCATCGGCTCCCAGCTCAGCTGTACATTCTTAACTGCCAGCTTTATCACCCACTAGCATAAGGGTAAGAGAAGCCTGGGTGTCCTCGAGTCTTCCCCTCCCCCCCCCTCCTTTCCCCCCCCACGGGGTGGGGCTTCCTTAATCACCAAAAGGCTGATCCCTCGTGGCCCTTTCCCCATCACTATGAACAGGTGCCTTTGTTTTTGTGAAGGGCCAGTTCACATGAGATCAGATCACATGGAGCTCACTATGTCCACCGTATTGAATCCTGACCAGTCTGATCACAATCTCAGCTAACCTATTACGGGGCACAGAATGTTTCTCTTGTGACTTGCAAAACATTGGGCATTAGTGGATGAAAGAGCGCCCAAACAAACTTGCCTTTTAATCCCCTTCCAGCTGCTTTCTGTTTGCAGCAGGGGCTTTTTTTTTTTTTTCCTTCTCATGAACATCAGCTGGTCAGATGCAACATTTGGTACCAATCTCACCTTTCATTACTGCCAAACTAGCACAAGTGTTCAAATCACTTGTTCCTGCAAAAATGTAGTCACAGCTGAGTGGAATCTGTTGGTCCTGCAAGATTAGTTGTAATGCATTACAGGTGGCTGGGAATTATCTTGAGGACGGTGGGTGAGGAGTATCTTTCTGCTTTCTGCTGTGGGAAGAGGTGGCTGACTGAACTTGCGTGGCTGTGAGTTGACGTGGTATTTTGGTTTGTATATTGCAATTGATCCCAAAACTATAAATAACTTTAAATTTTTATGTTTGTTGCTTCTAGAAGCAAACAGTCCTGGTTTTGATTAGGAAGATAGCTTCTACATCTGTTGGTTTGTGTGCGTATGTGTATGTGTGTATGTACGCACTGGCATTGGAGCTTAAACTTAGGTTCAGTCACCATTCTTTAGCTTTATTGCTCAAAGTTGGTGTTCTGCTACTTGAGCCACAGATCCTCTTCTGGCTTTGTGCTGGGTATAAGTGTTTCACAGACTTTTCTGTGCAGGCTGGCTTTGAACTGTGATCCACAGACCTCAGCTCCTTGAATGTTTTAGGATTACAAGCATGAGTTGCTGGCACCTGGCTTAATCTGTTGGTTTTATTTACTTAGCCTGTTTTTTATTTGGTTTTGTTTTTGCCAGTCCTGAGGCTTGAACTCGGGGCCTGGGCATTGTCCCTGAGCTTTTTTTTACTAAAGACTAGTGCTCTACTAGCTAAGCCACAGCACCACTTCTGGATTTTTCTGTTTAATGTAGTGTTGAAGAATTAAACCTAAGGCTTTAAAATATTTGCTAGGCAAGCACTCCACCACTAAGCCCTAAGCCACATTCCCAGCCCTTAGCCTGTTTTTGTCCGTCATGGAGCCTGAACCCTGGGCCTGGGCGCTGTCCCTCAGCTCTTCAGCCCAAGGCTAGCACTCTACCACTTGAGCCTCAGCACCTTCTGGCTTTTTCTGCTTATGTAGTGCTGAGGACTTAAACCCAGGGCCTCATGCATGCAAGCACTCTACCACTGAGCCACCTTCCCAGCTCCATAGCCTGTTTTTTATATTGCCTCCTGTAAAGTACTTGCTTCTGGAAAGATACTATTAAATGTAGAAAGTATTTCGGTGGTATAGGAGTATTTAAGATCTGCCCAATTATAAGGTCTTGGAGAAGTAACTGTACTAGTTGCTTTATTGAACAGTAATAATCAGTTATGAGAGCTTAGAATGGCTTATTTTAGCATGTTAATCTGCAAGACAAAGTTGATGTTTTAGAGGGTTTTTTGTATAAAGAATAGCTGTGTTTAAGCACTCAGATTTTCAGCATAAGACCACTGACTTGGTATTTTTAAATAACTGAGGTATTTTTAAATAACTGAGGATTTTAACAAACTTCTCTGAAAGTACCATCTTAGCTCTGAAATAAGATCATTATTACAGTCTCAAGAGTATTGAGTCTGGTTTAATATTGGAATGCCTATGTTTACGGTCTCCTGGGCCTTTTGTTAAGAAGCTTTTAGAGGTAGGGACAATGGGGAACCTTTGTGTGTCTCTTGGGAGCGGATCTGGAGGGTCAAGGAATGAGGAAGAGCTTCACTGAGTTTAGAGAACCCTGCTCCGTGTGACAGTCTTGAACTTTCTCTGAAATGTCAGACCAGGAGTTAAACCCCTACTCGGTTACCTTGTTCATGATGTAACAGGATGTGGCTCCAAACGGATGGGTGGAAATTCCTCAGTTGGCAATCAGAATCTGCAGCAGGATCTATAATTTCATGCTCTTGTTATGATGCAACACAGAGGCCCAAACAAAAAGGGGAACCTCAGAAGCTCAGCCCGTCCAAAGTTCACCGCGATTGTAGAAGGGCCTCACGTAAGACCGCTGTATGCCAGGCACTGGTCTAGGCCCCAAGGATACATCTGTGAAACTCACAGAGGAGGAAACAAGCTGGAAGAGAGTTGTATCAAAGTTACAGAAATGGCACTGTAGCTCAAGTGGTTGAGTTCTGGCCTTGAGCAAAAGAAGCTCAGAGACAGTGCCTAGGCCCTGAGTTCAAGCCCCAGGACAGACCAAAAAAAAAAAGGTACAAAGCTATAAAAGATAGAAGTAGGGCTGGCAGTGTGGCTTAGTGGTAGAGCGCTTGCCTACCACTCATGAAGCCCTCAGTACCACATAAACAGAAAAAGCCAGAAGTGGCGTTGTGGCTCAAGTGGTAGAGTGCTAGCTGTGAGCAAAAGAAGCTCAGGGACAGTGCTCAGGCCCTGAGTTCAAGCCCCAGGGTTGGCAAAAAAGAAAAAAAAAAAAGCTAGAAGTATCTCTCTGAAGACATTGTTGCTTTGAGTCTTTTATGTATCTTTGAAACACATCCTTGAAAATGGCAGGCTTGCCTGAATTCTGTGTGGAGTTTCTGAACTCAGGTTAATGCCATCTCTTGCTCAAGAATTCATGAAGCAACAGGCTCACTGTAACTCCTTTCTCTAGAAGGACTGGTTCCCTGTCATCAGATAGGAGGAACTGTATTACGGTGGATTCCTGAGATAGTGTGGACAGGCAATCAAGGGGACTCAGTTCAGAATGTGTAACTAGGGCTTGCCCTGGGGTGTCAGAAGGCCTGCTCTGCCCGGTCTCTGTGACAGCCATATTTTCTTAATAAGTCATGTCCATTTTCTAGTCTAGAAGAACTAATGGGTTGAAATGACAATCTCTCTGCTCTGTGATTACACCAAATTGTTTTCTGTTGTTGAAGTGGATACTGAAAAGGTAAAATAGCCCATTTCCATGGTTTTAAAGTATTATTGATTTAGCGAGACCAGACTTTTATGTTCACTTTTGATGCAAGCATGCTTTTATTTCAGGGTTAACCTCCATTCTGGCTGATCATGGGAGAGATTAAAATCTCTCCTGATTATAACTGGTTTAGAAGTACAGTTCCCCTTAAAAAGGTATGTATGATTTTGCTATACCTCTTTACAAACTCTTGTACAGTTTTTATGTGTGATTTAGATGCTGAGTCTCAATAGTGTGTGAGTAAAGATTATTGCTTGTTATCATGCCTTGGGGTTAATAGAGCACAAAGTTCACCTGTGTCACATGACGTCAGTGTTTGAGACTTGAGCAAAAGCAAGCATAATGACAGTATGCTTTATTGTGTGTGTGTGTGTGTGTGTGTTTGTAGGTGTGTATGTGGTGTGCACACACATGCGCCAATACTGGAACTTGAACTCAAGACTTTGTGCTCTCGCTTGGCTTTTCTGCTCACAGCTGGCGCTCTATCTCAGATAGTCAGATTGTATTTCTGTTCCTCAGACTTCAGATTTACAATAGATCACATTACAGTCTCTGCCATGATGAACTTCCTCTGCATAGTTGTTTTCCAGAAACCTGTGTACTTAGGATATTAGTAAACTCTTAGTAAATACTTAGAGTTCGACCATTGACTCTGAGCCTCAAGGTAATCCTAAACAATTGGAGATCCCAGATCAAGGGTATCCCCATCACAGAATAAAAACTCTGTTGAGGGCTGGGAAGGTGGCTCAGTGACAGAGTGCTTGCCTTGCATGCATGAGGCCCTGGATTGGATTCCTCAGCACCACATAAGCAGAAAAAGCTGGAAGTGGCGCTGTGGCTCAAGCGGTAGAGCGCTAGCCTTGAGCTGAAGAGCTGAGGGACAGCTCCCAGGCCCAGAGTTCAGGCCCCACAGGTGACAAAAAATAAACTCTTTTGAGTCCCTTGTGCCAGTGTTAGAATCCTGTGATAACAAGTTTATGGTCTCTGTTAGATTCTGTCAGTGTAGACAGAATTCTTGCCTCTGCCCACTTGCCAGGAGAGTCACAGAAGCTACAGTTAATAACAACTGGGCCAGGTGCAGTGGCTCATACCTGTAATCCTGGGAGGAGATCAGGAGAATGCATTTGGAGCCAGCTTAGGTAAAAACTTAGACTATCTCAGCCGAGCGCTAGTGGCTCACGCCTGTAATCCTAGCTACTCAGGAGGTGGAGATCTGAGGATAGCAGTTCAAAGCCAGCCCGGGCAGGAAAGACCATGAGACTCCTATCTCCAATAAACCACCAGAAAACCAGAAGTGGCGCTGTGGCTCAAGTGGTAGAGTGCTCGCCTTGAGCTGAAGAGCTGAGGGACAG
>NW_012267227.1:2563286-2564828 GCF_000151885.1 Dipodomys ordii
GTGGGGCTTGAACTCTGGGCCTGGGCGCTGTCCCTCAGCTCTCCAGCTCAAGGCGAGCGCTCTACCACTTGAGCTACAGCGCCACTTCCAGTTTTCTGGTGGTTTATTGGAGATAGGAGTCTCACAGTCTCTCCTGCCCAGGCTGGCTTTGAACTGCGATCCTCAGATCTCAGTCTCCTGAGTAGCTAGGATTACAGGCGTGAGCCACCAGCGCCCGGCTCGTGTTCTGCATCTTGTATATATACATTTTTGTAATTTGGGGAGGGGAAGGGGTGTAACGGAATGCTTAAATGGGGATGCAGGTTGACCCATTGTGAGGATGAGATGTACAGGACACTGTTGAAAATAAACTTTACAATGTAAGGAGTGGGGAGGGAGGAGGTGGGGAGGGATGTGAGGTGGGAAAAATCAAAGGAGGGGGTAACAATGCTCGATAGGAAATGTACTCATTACCCTATTCATGTAACTCTAACCCCTCTGCACTGAGACTATCTCCTACCTCAGACAAACTGGGTATGGTGATAGATGTCTCTGTAGCCCCCCACTATGTAAGATGGAGAAAGGTCAAAGTTGAAGACTAACTCTGGGCAAAAAGCCCAATATACTATCTGCAAATATAACTGAAGCCGAAAGGCCCGGGAACATAACAAGTGCAGGCCTTGAGTTCAGTACTGCTCAAAAAAGTCTTTCTCTGTAGACGTATGTATTCAGTTCTTCCACCTGCAGACAAGATACCTACTATATGCCTGGTACTGTTGGGGGACTCATGTATCGAGTTTCTGTGAACAGTTTGACAAGTTGGTGTGGAGTGTATATGTTCACAGATGGGAAGGAGGCTCGTGGTTACCTGACATTATAGCACACACAGCCCAGGAGTACAGGGATTGGAATTAGAGTACAATGATATTTTATATAAAACTTTTAAAATTTTGAGCCAGTCGCTGGCGGTTCACACTGGTAATCCTAGCTACTCGAGAGGCTGAGATCTGAGGATCATGGTTCAAAGCCAGCCTGAGCAGAAATGTCCCCCTGAGACACTTATTTCCAATTAACTACTCAAAAACTGGTAGTAGAGCTTGTGGCTCAAGTGGTAGAGTACTAGCTTTGAGCAAAAGAGCTCAGGGACAGTGCCCAGGCCCTGAGTTCAAGTCCTACTCCTGACCAAAAAGAAATTTTTTTTGTTTTGTTTACCATGGTTTTTATCCTACTTTATTCAGTTACTCTATAAAGTAGAGTAATTGTTTCTAGAATGTAGTACTAGATAGGGCATTTTTTATTTTGTGATAGTATTTGAAGTCTGTCTAGGTAAAAAATTCCAGAATGAACTATATTTGCTAGTTGTTTTCATTGAAAGAGAGAACCACTAGTTAAGCAGGAGAGAGTTATAGTTAAAATGGCTTAGATTTTGTTTTTTGTTTTTTTTTTTTTTTGGGGGGGTCGGCAGTGGGGCTTGAACTCTGGGCCTGGGCGCTGTCCCTCAGCTCTTCAGCTCAAGGCGAATGCTCTACCACTTGAGCTACAGCGCCACTTCCGGTTTTCTGG
>NW_012267227.1:2564878-2587171 GCF_000151885.1 Dipodomys ordii
CTGTCCCTCAGCTCTTCAGCTCAAGGCGAATGCTCTACCACTTGAGCTACAGCGCCACTTCCGGTTTTCTGGTGGTTTATTGGAGATAGGAGTCTTACGGTCTTTCCTGCCTGGGCTAGCTTTGAACCTCGATCCTCAGATCTCAGCCTCCTGAGTAGCTAGGATTACAGGTGTGAGCCACCAGCACCTGGCAAAATGGCTTAGATTTTAACATGTTAATATTTTAAGATAAAGTTAGTTTGTAAAGAATAGTTTTATTTTGTGCTGGTAGTGATACTTGAACTCAGGGCCTGGACGCTGTCTCTGAGCTTTTTCACTCAAGGCTAATGCTCTACCACTTAGGCCCCATCTCCACTCCTGGCTTTTTGATGGTTCACTGGAGATAAGAGTCTCATGGACTTTGCTGCCTAGGTTGGCTTCAAGCTTTTCCTCAGCTCTCAGCCTCCTGAGTAGCGAGGATTATAAGCATGAGCCACTAGTGCTCAGCTCATTTTATTTTAGTAGAAAAACTACAGCTGTGTTTCATCTGTACTTCATGGAATTTCAAAGGCATAAGAATGTGGGCTGCTTATAAGGGAATCCTTTCCGTTCTGCCCTCTGGATCCACTGTCCTCCCAGGAGAAGCGGCCCCAGGGTCCCTCTACCTGCCTCGGTCTTTCAGGTGATCCCCAAGAGCGCCTGTATTTATTTGTTTGGTTGGTTGGTTGGTTTTGGGTCCGAGCGAATATGGGGCCTGAACTCTAGGCCTGGAGCTCCTGTATTTAGACCACCAGATCCCAAATATCCAAATGTACCCAAACAATCTTAGAAGTCATTGTAGGACATAGTTTTTGTTGGGCTTTTGTTGTTGTTGTTAGTTGTGGGGCTTGAACTCTGGGCCCAGCTAGGATGTAGTTGTTGTTGTTGTTGTTGTTTTGTCGGTCGAGGGGCCTGAACTCTGGGCCTGGGCGCTGTCCCTCAGCTCTTCAGCTCAAGGCTAGTGCTCTACCACTTGAGCCACAGCGCCACTCCCGGCTTTCTTCTTTTTGCTTATGTGGTGCTGAGGAATCGAACCCAGGGCCTTAGGCATGCAAGGCAAGCACTCTACCACTGAGCCACCTTCCCAGCCCCTAGGATGTAGTTTTATTGATTAAAAATTTCCAATTATCATTTTAGTCCATAAAGCATAAGTTTGCTTTAAATTTTGTGGTGCTTGTCTTCTAATTATCAAACTGTTATTTTTCTATAGGAATTTTGACAAAATGACCAATTACAAAACTCTTGAGAAAGTCAAAATAATAGCGTATGTAATTATAGCTATGGTCTCTTGTCACTTTTAAGAACATGCTATCCTGGGGCTGGGAAGGTGGCTCAGTGGTAGAGCACTTGCCTTGCATGCATGAGGCCCTGGGTTCGATTCCTCAGCACCACATAAGCAAAAAGAAAAAAAAAAGCCAGAAGTGGTGCTGTGGCTCAAGTGGTAGAGCGCTAGCCTTGAGCTGAAGAGCTGGGGGACAGCACCCAGGCCCAGAGTTCAGGCCCCACGACCAGACCCAAAAAAAAAAAAAAAAAAAGAAGAAGATGCTATCCATGTTACTTTTCTTACAAATTAAATTATTTGGATAATTCCCTAAAAGATATGTTTGTCTTGCATGACTTTATTACTATAAGATTGAGATTTGTGGGTATGCATTGTCAAAGGTTCTTTTATTTTATTTTGTGAACATACTGTACAGAGGGGTTACAATTACATGGGCAAGATAATGAGTACATTTCTTATAAAGCATTGCAGCCTCCTCCTTTGTTTACCCTTCACATCCCTTCCCAGCCTCCCCCCCCCCCCCCCCCCCCCCCCCCCCCCCCCCCCCCCCGCGCCAATCTAAGGTTCTTAAGAGGTTTTGTTTTGGTTTCCATTCCTTTTCAACTCAGGGCCTGGGCAATGTCCTTAAGCTTCTTTTGCTCAAGGCTAGTACTCTACCACTTGAGCCACAGTGCCACTTCTTTTCTTTTCCTTTTTTTTTTTTTTGGTAATTTATTTAATTGTCTCAAGGACTTCACTGCCTGGGCTGGCTTTGAACTTGGATCCTCAAATTCCCTAAGTAGCTAGGATTACAGGTGTGAGCCACTGGGCACCTAGCTTGTTTGCTTGTATTTTAAACCACAAGAAACCAGGAAAGTAAAACAAAATTGTGAGTGGCAAAATACACAGGGGAAGAGATTCCTGTGTGACATTGGGAAATCCGGGCCATTACTCCATCTCTGTAGACTTGGCCTTGCCCTGTGAATTAGCTCCCTGTGATGCAGTAACCTCAGGTCAGTGTGCTGCTGTCCTGAGAGTGACTGTGGAGAGCCAGCTAGGAGGTTCAGACAGAAGCATTTAGGGGCCCTGAGGTTTTCCAACCTAAAAGTAGAGCCTATATTGATTTGAACTGGCAAATGCTTGTGCAGTGAATTATAATAGTCACACTTGGCTGCAGAGTGCCTGGTTAATAACCACTAACTTAAGATGGTTTCTGATGACCCCTCCTCCCTCCTCTCCCAGAAGAGCCTGTTTTCTCCCGGGGCCCACTGCTCACCCCCACAGTTTGGCCTGAGGCATCTTCCAGACTCCTCATGTACACCTGCTTTGCCTTACCTACTAGGCCAGGGTCACATAGCAGCCATTCAGCCTTCCTC
Source organism: Dipodomys ordii (assembly GCF_000151885.1). Taxonomy (NCBI): domain Eukaryota; kingdom Metazoa; phylum Chordata; class Mammalia; order Rodentia; family Heteromyidae; genus Dipodomys; species Dipodomys ordii. Next base: position 2,567,534 of record NW_012267227.1, read on the forward strand.
TGGAGTCACTTCCCACCCCTCAGGCTTGGTCCAGACCAGGTCCAAAGCATCTCTCCTCAGCTGGAGCCATCCCTACCTGCTTCACCACATAGCCTAGGGTACTGATCTCTGTGGCAGCCTGCTGATCCCAGCATGGGAAACTGACTGCCAGCTTGCTTCTTGTACACACATGCGCATGCACACACAAACATACACAGAGCCACAAGCATGCAAGGGCGGGGAGGGGGCAAAAGATGCCATGCCCAGAGTTTACTGTTTGATGTTAAATCTGATGGTAAATCAAGCTTCTTCCTGTTATTATGGACAGGAAAATTCAAGACCAAAAGAGCCACCCAACTCCGTGGAATGCGAGAAAAGAAAAGGAAATCAGAGCAGTTTGTTGTGTGCACTGAATCCTCTATGACCCCCCAGGTCAAGGCAGTATTAAATTGTCTTTGAAACTATGCATCGAAACCAGATGTAAGAGTTCTTGTTTTCACTTTCTCTGCAGATTATTGTTGATGACGATGACAGTAAGATATGGTCACTCTATGATGCCGGCCCCAGGAGTATCAGGTGTCCTCTCATATTTCTTCCTCCTGTCAGCGGAACTGCAGATGTATTTTTCCAGCAAATTTTGGCATTGACTGGATGGGGTTACCGGGTGATAGCTGTAAGTATTGCTGTATCAGTATTAAAATTCAGATTAATTACTTTTGCATAATGGAGACTTTTTTTTTTTTTGGTCATTCATGGGGCTTGAACTCAGGGGCTGGAAGCTGTCTCTAAGCTTTTCTGTTCAAGTCTAACGCTCTGTCACTTTGAGCCACAGCTCCACTTCTGGTTTTCTGGTGGTTTATTAGAGAGATAAGAGTCTCACAGACTTTCCTGCTGGGGCTGGCTTTGAACCTTGATCCTCAGATCTCCCCTCCTGAGTAGCTAGGATTACAGGCGTGAGCCACCAGTGCCTGGCTACACAAACCGAATTTTAATAATTAAAGCAATATATCAAATCAAAACTTATCCTCTAATATACATGATGGTATATTAGCAGAATAAATATAAGTACTTAAACAACAAGCCTGTCAGATGGGTTTTATGTATATAAAAACAGAGGAAGCTAGCACTGGTGGCTACTCAGGCAAAAAAGTCCATGAGACTCTTATCTCCAATTAACTACCAGAAAACCAGAAGTACAGCTGTGGCTCATAGTGGTAGAGAACTAGCCTTGAGCTGAAGAGCTCAGAGACAGTGCCCAGGCCCCAACTTCAAGCCCTACAACCAACCAAAAAAATACATATTAATATAATAAAAACAGGGAAATTCTTAGGAGACAAGCCTGAATCCTCTAGAGATGAGTTTATGCTTTGTTGTTCTCCCCATCACCAGTATTAAAGGGCCAAGTGCCATACTCTTTTCAGTGTAATAAAGAACAAGAGACCAGATACAATAAGTCAATCCAAAAGAACCATCTTATTGATTGCTCCTTAAGGAAATAGTACTGAATAGAGGGATCCCTCCTCAGAACAAATGTTATTTCCAGTTCTCTTGAGCTCTTTGAACATCATATCCTCCATTCACAAGGCAATTGGGCTTAAACAGTATTGCCTCGGTACCCGGCCCTTGCTAGGCTGGTGAGGTACCACCGAGCCCTATTTGTTCCTAATTTTTAGGACTTCCTGTCCAACCAAGGGTCTGAGCCACATTCCACCTACCTTGTTTCCCATCATCATGGGGCCTAGTTATAGGTTAAAAAATTTTCTCCCCAGCATTGGCCTCAAACCACGATCCTCCCTCTCAGCCTCCCAAGAAGCCACTGGCTTCTTGGTATGAGCCAGTGGCAATCAGCATCTTTCTCTCCCCAACTCCCAGGGTTTGAACTCAAGACCCTGTGCTTGCTAGGTGCCGGCCTCTGCCACTGAGCCATCCTCCCATCCAGACAACACCATGTCTTTCCTTGGATCCGTTCTGATCTACTCTCCCTTCAACCTCACACTTAGCTAATTTGGCAGTTGATGTGAGCTAAAGTTGTTATTCACATATATCCCTAGAGTATGTTCACTTTTTATTCTCTCGAAATTTTGGTCTTTAGGTAAAATACGTTAAGTTTAGAAGAAAGTGAAAGCTTTCATATATTTTAAGAGGCAAAGCTTGAGCAAATAAGAAATGCTATTATGTAAGGTTCTTTTTTTTTTCCCCCTCAAATGAGTTGCATTTTTACTCCCATGGTTTTTTAAAGTGAACTTGTCATTTCAGCTGCAGTATCCAGTTTATTGGGATCACCTTGAATTCTGTGATGGGTTCAGAAAACTTTTAGACCATTTACAATTGGATAAAGTGAGTACCCTGGAACCTAATTTACTACATGCATTTTTAATGTAACATTTATCTTGTAAAGCTTGGAGTTGTCCTTTTTTTAGGGGGAAGACTGGGATTTGAACTCAGGGCCTTAGGTGCTCTACCACTTGACTGACACCCCTATTCCCTTTTTGCATTTGTTAATTTCCAAAAGGGTTCGTGCTTTTTTCCTGGCCTGCGATCCTCCTATTAATGCTTCCCTGATAGCTGGGGTGACAGGCACACCCTGCTACCTCTAGCTTTTTATCTCAAACCTCCCAATCTCAGACTCCTGAGTAACTAGGATTATAGGTGTGAGCCACCTTGCCTGGGGTTTTCTTTCTTTTAATGATAGCCTTACTGCGATATAATTCACATATCACATAATTTACCTTTTATACAGTTAAATATTTTTTAGTAAACTCCCAGATGCCTGCAGCTATCACCTTTAATTTTTTTTTGGGGGGGGGGTGGGGAATTTTCCCACAAAGAAATTCCAAGCCAGCATTCAGGAGGCTGAGCCAGGGAGGAGCTCAAGTTTTAGGCCAGCCTGAATTACATATCAATTTTTATGAAAACACTATATCAATTTTTATTTTAAAAAAAGGAAAGAAAAAAGCCTGGCGCCAGTGGCTTATGTCTGTCATCCTGGCTAATGAGGAGGCTAAAATCTAAGGATAGCAGATCAAAGCTAGCCTAGGCAGGAAAGCTCATAAGATTCTTCAGTAACCACCAGAAAACTAGAAGTGACTCTGTGGCTCAATTGATAGAGCTCTAGCCTTGAGCAAAAGAGCTCAGGGGCAATGCCCAGGCTCCGAGTTTAGGCCCCGTGACTGAACCCCCAAAAAAAGTCCCAGATTGATCAGCTTTGATTCCCCATCTTCTTTCCTAGCTCTGCAGCCTGCTGTTTTCTGTTTCTGTGATTTGTCTTTTCTGGTTATTTTACATAATGTGATCATATGCTGTTTGGTCTTTTGCAACATTTCTCAAGTTGTCTCATAGCATGAGTCAGTTCAGCTTGAGTATCCCTTATCTGAAATGCTCAAGATCAGAAGTGTTTAAGGTTTTGGATGAATGAGGTAGTACACACCTGTAATCCTGGCCACTTAGGAAGTTGAAGCAGGGGGACTGAGAATTCAAGGTCAGCCCCTGACCTTTTGAGCTAGGGTCAAAAAATAAAAACTTCAGGGCACTGGTGGCTCACTTCTGTAATCCTAGCTACTCAGGAGGCAGAGATCTGAGGATCAGAGTTCAAAGCCAGCCCTGGCAGGAAAGACTGTGAAACTCTTATCTCCAATTAACCACCGGGAATGGCGCTGTGGCTCAAATGGTAGAATGCAAGCCTTGAGCACAAAGAGGCTCAGGGACAGTTCAAGCCCCATAACTGACAAAAAATAAAAACTACAGCCAGGCACTAGTAACTCATGCCATTAATCCTAGCTACTCAGGAAGCTGAAATATGAGGATCTAGGTTCAAAGCTAGCCCAGGCAGAAAACCAGCAAAATGCCAGACTGGTGAACACTGGTAATGAGTGGAAAAAGCTGAGCAGTAGTTCAGAGCTCTCAGTTCAAACTCCTAATACTGCTCCAGTCCTCCCCTCCCCAAAATAAATAAACTAAATGGCTTGGGGCATGGTACAAGTATGCTTGTGTAGCTTGAGAGAAGGAGGCCCTGAGTTCAGCCACCCAGGGGTGAGTGACAAAAGATAAAAATATTTCAGATTTTGGAATTTTTTTTTTTTTAATCTGGTCATAGGGCCTGAACTCTGGGCCTGGGCACTGTCCCTCAGCTCTTGAGCTCAAGGCTAGTGCTTTACCACTTGAGCTACAGTGCCACTTCCGGTTTTTTCTACTTATGTGGTTCTGAGGAATCGAACCCAGGGCCTCGTGCATGCGAGGCAAGCGCTCTACCACTGAGCCACCTTCCCAGCCCCTCTTTGGGTACTATTTTTAACTGGTATACGTAATTTGAAGGCACAGTTGTGTTGTTTTCTTGATGTGGTGTGTAAACTTCATTTAAATATAGTGTTTCTTACATTTCTAGCTACTGTATAGATCAGACTATTGAATTGTGATGACGTTGTATTCTGGGATTAGTGATAACCGAAGTAACTTTTTTTTATATACTCCTGTTGGGAATTGATCAGCGTTCTGGGCCCTGCCTTATGTTTGTTTATAATTAGGTCCATCTATTCGGGGCTTCTTTGGGAGGCTTTCTGGCTCAGAAATTTGCCGAGTACACTCACAAATCTCCTAGAGTCCATTCCCTCATTCTCTGCAATGCCTTCAGCGACACCTCCATCTTCAACCAGACATGGACTGCAAACAGGTGAGACATAAACAGCAGGTCAGAATGTTCTGGACTGTTGGCTTAAGGTGTGTGTGTGTGTGTGTGTGTGTGTGTGCGCGTGCGTGCACGCGCGCGCGCAGTGGAGAAGAAAGATTTGTATCTGTTTCTGAATTCTGCAACTTCTCTGGCTTTAATTTTTTTTGGTCAGTTGTGGGGCCTGAACTCTGGGCCTGGGCACTGTTCCTTAGCTCTTCAGCTCAAGGCTAGCGCTCTACCACTATGAGCCACAGCGCCACTTCCGGCTTTTTTCTTTTTGCTTGTGTGGTGCTGAGGAATCGAACCCAGGGCCTCAGGCATGCAAGGCAAGCGCTCTACCACTGAGCCACCTTCCCAGCCCATCCCTGAGCTTTTGTACTCAAGGCAGGCACTCTACCACTTTGTGATTACTTGGAGATAAGAGTCTCACATATTTTCCTGCCTAGGCTGGTTTTGAAACACGAGCCTCAGATCTCACCCTCCCGAGTAGCTAGGATTACAGGACTGAGATAGGCCAGCCCATCTGTTTCCTATGGAGATTGACCCCATTCCCATCTGGTGTACTGCCCTCAAAGGCCCTTCCCAGATGGTTTCTAGGAAAAGATTTGCTCCCACTTCTAGTGCAGCAAATACACCCAGTAAGTCTAGAGCTAAAAAGCAAATTGAGAAGGAATCCAAGCAGGATAGACCATCCTGAGGCAACATTTTGGTATACAGCTAAGCCCAGTGCTCTGGTCAAACAGGGGAAGGTCTGTCAGGCATGCAAGAGGTCTACTTCTCTATACAGCCATAGGGGAGAGGATAGAGATTACCAGCTCATACATCTGAGCCTTCATTTGTTTCATTACTTTGGGATGCACAAAAAAAAAATCTGTGCTTCGGGGGCTGGGAAGGTGGCTCAGTGGTAGAGTGCTTGCATGCATGAGGCCCTGGGTTTGACTCCTCAGCACTACATAAGCAGAAAAAGCCGGAAGGGGCGCTGTGGCTCAAGTGGTGGAGTGCTAGCCTTGAGCTGAAGAGCTGTGGGACAGTGCCCAGGCCCAGAGTTCAGGCCCCACGACCAACAACAAAAATAAATCCGTGCTTCAGGATGAGAGTACAAGATGGCTCTGCAAAGGTGGCAAAAGGGGTGGTCTCATTCCAGAGTAGTAACCCATATAGCTTATGTGCTGGTGTAGTATTAGTACCATGTACATAGCACCTATGTCCACCCGAAAAGCAGCGTGTTCCCCACCACCCATTTTTACCCAGGGTTCCTCTGGGAAAAGCTGTGTCCTGTGTGGGCTTTTCTCTCTGCACCTGACTAGATTTCCTTTTCCACCCTCTGCAAACTCTAATCTTCCTCTTTCCAGTATCCCTCCTCCTCACTGGTGATGCTTTGCATCTCAGTAAAGTAAATTATATACAGTGCATTAATAGAAGAGAGCTCTCATTCCAGAACTTCTAAGAAATCCTCACCTCTGACTTCAGTCTGTGTGCAGCACTGGGGGAGGGGGAGAGGGACATTGCAAAAGCCAGCAGGAAAAGAGGTGAAGCAGTGCTGCCATCACCGAGTGGCACTCAAGTGCCAGGAAGCACCAAAGTCAAGCCTGCCACTCTTTATTTTCCAGCTTTTGGCTGATGCCCTCCTTTATGCTCAAAAAAATAGTTCTCGGAAACTTTTCGTCTGGCCCGGTGGACCCCGTGATGGCCGATGCCATTGACTTCATGGTAGACAGGGTAAGGCTCGTGGCTGGGGCGTGGGGACACCTTGGACTGGGGATTTCCACAGTGACCTCGAGGGAGATCCATCCTTCTCATTGACCCCAACATTTAATGCTTTATTCCCACTCGTAAGGCCTGGCTACGTGAGTGCTTCCCATGGTTCTTCACCCACATCCCCTGGGGAGCATCTAGATGCCAGATTCCAAATGGGAGCTGAATGCCTGCTTAGCAAGTTCAAAACCTGCCTCCCCCCCCCAATAGAACAGTAATGTATTAAACTGCAGAACTCTAGAAGGAAAGGTTTTGAAAGGTTTTTACCTAAACAAATGATAAATGTTTAAAGTGTGTTCAACCTGATTTAAACATTACCAACTGTGTTATTCTATTAGTATGTACAATATATTTTTTTTTTGGGTCCGGTCGTGGGGCCTGAACTCTGGGCCTGGGCGCTGTCCCTCAGCTCTTCAGCTCAAGGCTAGCACTTGAGCCACAGTGCCACTTCTGGCTTGTTTCTTTTTGCTTATGTGGTGCTGAGGAATCGAACCCAGGGCCTCAGGCATGCAAGGCAAGCGCTCTACCACTGAGCCACCTTCCCAGCCCCAAAATGATTTTTTTTTAATTCAAACCTGCGTATGGTTAGCTTATTCCTGTAATCCCAGAACTCATGAACCTAAGGAAGATTGAGAGTTCAAAGCCAGCCTGGGCAACATAGTAAGACTCCCATCTTGGAAACATACTAAGGCTTCACATGAGACAATCCACCTGGAATCTAGAAACCTGGGAGATTTTCCTTTTTTTTTTCTTCAGTGCTTTGAGACAGAGTTGCAACTCTTTAGTTTAGGCTGGGAATCATTTTTGCCTCCGAGTGCTGCGATTACAAGTGGGAGCCTCTACACTACACTTAGCTGGGATCTGCAATTTTACCCTCTCCTGCTCAGGTAAATGTGATGAACCAGGTCTGCAGGCTTCCATTTAGGAGCTAATGGACAGGTAATTGGTGAGATCTCTTCCGGGTCAAAGATCCCTTCAATGTTGAGGGGCACAGATTGGCTTGCTCTGCCCGTGGACACCTGGTTGAGAGCTGTGGAACCATAAACATCTGTAGACTTTGACATAAATACCTAGAATTATTTCAGAAACCTTACCAGTGTTTCTTTCTGCAGCTGGAAAGTTTGGGGCAGAGCGAACTGGCTTCAAGACTCACCCTGAATTGTCAGAACTCTTATGTGGAACCTCATAAAATTCGGGACATTCCAGTAACCATCATGGATGTAAGCTTTGCTCCCCTCCCCTCCTGCCATGTCAGATCATTTCAGATGAGCTATTGCAAAGGCTGCCTTGCTTTTAGTTTTTCTCACTTCCTGGATTTTTTTTTCTCCTGGCAAGAGCAACATAGACTTACACAGCCTGCTTAGACTTTACCCATCTGGGTGCTTTTTTGCCAATCATGGGGCCTGAACTCTGGGCCTGGGCGCTGTCCCTCATCTCTTCAGCTCAAGGCGAGCGCTCTACCACTTGAATGACAGCACCACTTCCAGCTTTTTCTGCTTATGTGGTGCTGAGGAATCAAACCCCGGGCCTCATGCATACAAGGCAAGCACTCTACCACTGAGCCACCGTCCCAGCCCCCTGGGTACAGTAAAAAAAAATTTTTTTTTAATTTTTGTGCTAGGGATCAAACCCAAGGCTTTGTACTTGCTGGACAAGTGCTTTACAACTGAGCTACAACCCTAACCTGTTCTTTTCTGTTTTAATATATCAAAATTGACCAGGCTAGTTTTTTAAATGGTTTGGGAACTGAGTACATTATCAATATTGTACAAACGTCATCACTATTCTATCCCAGAAGTTTGTGTGTGGTACTGGGATTTGAATTTGGGGCTTGGAGCTCACTAGGCAGGCAGGATCTTTGTTTTGCCCAAACTTTGTTTCCTATTGTAGTAGCCAGTTTTTCTGTTGAGATGGAGTCTTTTCAGACATTTTGCCCAGCTGGCTTCATACAGTGATCCTCCTATGCAGCTGGAATTAGACAGAAGCCAACCAGAACTTTTTTTTTTTTTTTTGTCAGTCCTGGGGCTTGAACTCTGGGCTTGGGCGCTATCCCTGAGCTCTTCAGCTCAAGGGGAGCACTCTGCCGCTTGAGCTAGCAACACTTCCAGTTTTCTGTTGGTTTATTTGAGATAAGAGTCTCACGGACTTTTCCTGCCTGGGTTGGCTTTGAACCGTGATCCTCAAATCTCAGCCTACTGAGTAGCTAAGATTACAGGCGTGAGCCACCACTGCCCAGCGCGATCCTCTACACCACACCACCTCCTCTCCCCCCCGTCCCCCCGCCATTCCCTTGAACAATAACTGCTCTTCCTTCTTTCCTCTCTGGTCCCTGGCAACCGACAGTCCACTTTTGTGTCTCTGTGAAGTTGCCTACCCTCTCAGATTCTTGTGCCTTGCTTTTTTCACTTAGCACAATGCTTTAAGGATTTTTGAGGTTGAAGGCATTAGCTAAGTGGCAGAGCACTTGCCTAATAAATACAAGATCCCATGTTCAGACCCCAGTACCTTTAAAAAAAAAAAATGTGAACTGGGAAGGTGGCTCAGTGGTAGAGTGCTTACCTTGTATGCAGGAGGCCCTGGGTTCAATTCCTCAGCACCACATAAGCAGAAAAAGCTGGAAGTGGCGCTGTGGCTCAAGTGGTAGAGCACTAGCCTTGAGCTAGCCCGGGCCCAGGGTTCGGGCCCCATGATCAACAAAAAAGATGCATTGATGCTATAACATGTTCAAATATTGTGCCTTTAAGGCTGAGTAACATTCTACCCATCCATGCCTGGGTCAGTGGACACCCAGGTTGTTTGTCCATGCTGGCCCTTGTGACTAATGAAAGCATCTGTGAACTCTGGGATGAAGGTATCTGTTGAGTCCTGCTTTTCGTTATTGTGGGTGTGTGCCTGCAAGAGGGGTCGCTGCCTTAACTTTGAGGACTGAACTACCCCAATGTTTCCATGTGGCTGTAATACTTTACATCCCCCTTGGCAGTGCATAAGGTTCTGATTTCTCTATAGTCCGAACAAGAGTTATTTCCTGATTTTTTTTTAATAATGGCAATCCTAATGGGTATGAAGTGGTGTCTCACTCTGGTGAGTTTTGTTATTGCTGGGATGGAACCCAGGGCTTCTAACTGCACTGTACCAGTGACCTACAGCCCTGACTTGCTTATGCATGTGTGTGACACTGCTGGGGCTTGAACTCAGGACCTCCCATTCAGCTTTTTTTTCTTTCCACTCCCTGCCTAGTACTCTACCCTTGAACCACATCTCCACCTTTTTTTTTTTTTTGGTCAGTCATGGGGCCTGAACTCTGGGCCTGGGCACTGTCCCTGAGCTCTTCAGCTCAAGGCTAGCGCTCTACCACTTGAGCCACAGCGCCACTTCTGGCTTTTTCTGCTTATGTGGTGCTGAGGAATCGAACCCAGGGCCTCATGTATTCAAGGCAAGCACTCTACCACTGAGCCACCTTCCCAGCCCCAACACATCTCTACTTTTTGTAGGTTAGTTGGAGATGAGAGGCTTAAGGATTTGTCTGCCTAAGCTGACTCTGAAATGTGATCTTCAACCTCCCAAATAACTAGCATGATAGGTGTAAGCCACCAGCACCCATCTTCCCCTTCCCCTCCCCCCCTCTGTCCTAAGGCTTGAACACAGGGTCTGGGCACTGAATTTCTTTTGCTCAAGGCTAGCACTCTACCACTTGAGCCACAGCACCACTTCCTGCTTATTTGGGTTATGTATTGGCAATAAGATTATTTCATGGACTTTCCTGCCCAGGCTGGCTTCGAACCATGATCTCAGCCTCCAGAGTAACTAGGAATGTATAGGTGTAATCCACCGACACCTAGCTTTAAAAAAAAAGGTAACCACTTTATTTTTGCCTCATGTTATTTGAATTTAGGAATAAATAGATTTATTTTTAAGACTTTCTTGGTCAGGAAATTACCCTAAAGCATGCAAACTAACTGCACTCTGCTCTGATTGCTGCATTTTATTTTTGGTTTCCCCAGTCCTGGGGCTTAAACTCAGAGCCTGGGCACTGTCCCTGAGCTCTTTTGCTCAAGGCTAGCACTTTATCACTTGAGCTACAGCACAACTTCTGGCTTTTTGTATTTGTGTAATACTGAGGAATCAAACCCAGGGCTTCGTGCATGCTAGGCAAGCACTCTACTACTAAGCCACATTCCCAGCCCCTGCATTGTGGTTTAACATGAACAGAGCAAGCTTTTTAGTGCTCACCACAGTGTGAGGCTCTGGGTTTGACCTGGGCCGGGGACCACTCTGGGCAGAGGCATGTTCGTCTGTTAGGAAAGAATGTGTGAAATCCAGTTCGTCTCTGCCCTGTGTTTCCTCAGGTGTTTGACCAGAGCGCACTGTCAACCGAAGCCAAGGAAGAAATGTACAAACTGTACCCCAATGCCCGGCGAGCTCACCTCAAAACGGGAGGCAACTTCCCTTACCTGTGCAGAAGCGCAGAGGTGAATCTCTATGTACAGGTAGGTCACCTAGAGTCTGGAGCCAGTGGGACTTCCCAGCACGATTTGGAGAGTGGATTAAGCAAGGGATGACAGAAGCTTGTGGAGGAAAGGGCCACTAACTTGATGAAATGGACTCCAGTGTGTTGAGAGACCCGGAGTACTCTGTTTACTATCCCTTTTTCGAGGATAGCAGGCCTGCTCCTTACACCAGGCCTAAATGAGCCTCATGAAGTAGGTTTTGTTGTTGTTGTTGTTTTGGTGCCAGTCCTATGGCTTGAACTCAGGGCCTGGGTGCTGTCTGTTAGATTCTTTTTCTCAAGGCTAGCATTCTACCACATGAGCAATAGCTACACTCTGGGTTTTTGGTCATTATTGGAGATAATGTCACACATTCCTGCCTGAGCTGGCTTCAAACCACAATCCTCAGATCTCAGCTAGTATTGCAGGCGTGAGCCACCAGCACCTGACTTTTTATGCTATTTTTTGGTGGTTCTGGGGTCTGAACTCCACGTGCCTCGCAGGTGCCCTACCACTGAGTCACACACAGCTCGTTTTCTTCAGTTGTTACCTCTGTCTCCTCTGTGGATATTACAGGCACGTACCACCACACCACCCAACTTATTTATTGAGATGAGGGGGTCTCAGCTGGCCTCTAGCTATGGTTCTTCCGATCTCTGCCAGCCAGGTAGCTGGGATTTGTAGACATGAGGCTGGAGATGTAGTGGCTTCTTTGTATAATCTTATTGTAGTAAAGGAGAGAAAAAAACCACTACCAAGTAAAACGCTTCTTCATTCTCTACCTATAGGGCTACTAGAATGGTAGTGGCAAGTGACTTCCTTGGCAATTTAGCTGATACCAGGAGCTTTATGGAGAAAGTCACGTTCCTGGATCCTTCTATCCCACTTGTACAAGTAGAACTAGGGAGAGAATCTGAAAACATAGGAAATGGGTGTTGTGGCTCAGTTTTAATCCCCGCTACTTACCTAGAGGTAGAGATAGGGAGGAGCTGAGAGTCAAGGCCAGCTTAGGAGATATTTAGTGACCCCTCGTCTCAAACAAGCCACACATAGTGCTGTATGTCTGTCATCCCAGCTATGAGAGAGATAGGATTTGATCTGATGCTGTCCTGGGGGGTGGGGGGGGGATGAGAGATCAGAAAAATAACTAAAGCAAAAAGGGCTGGTGAATACATAGTTCAAGTAGTAGAGTGCCTGCTGCCCAGGCTAGCTTTGATCTGTGACCCACTAGGTCTCCTAAAATGTGCCCTAGTAGGATATGCTGGTACACATCTATAATCCCAGCACTTGGGAGGCTGGGACAGGAGGATCAGGAGTTAGAGGCTAGCTTGGGTCACCTAGTAAAGACCTGGTCTCAAACAACTTTTGCGTCTTCTGTGTCTACCAAGATTTCTCCCATTAGTCAAACTTTAGAATAAAACCTTTTTGCGTGCGTGGTACAGCGATCAAGGCAGCTGAGCCTCCATCCCAGCCCCACCGCCCTGTGTTTGCACAGATCCATTTGCTGCAGTTCCACGGAACCAAATACGCCGCCATCGATCCATCCATGGTCAGCGCCGAGGAGCTTGAGGTACAGAAAGTCAACCTGAGCACAAGCCAGGAGGAGCAGTAGCTGTGGGCCTCACGGTTAGTGACGCACGCCGTGCGTGACGTGCGCTCGGCTTCCCTGATCAGTACCTCCAACCAGCCTCTTCGGGAGGTGCCAGCCCCACTGCGTTTCGGAAGGAGGACTGATTGTCACCTTGGCAACAGGTGCAGCTCTTCTGAGCCAGTGCGACTGTCCCCTCTTCAGTTTTTTTTTTTTTTAGCTTTTAAAATTTGAGAAAAGTACTTTTTGAAGACTGTCACTTTAAAAATCATGAAAATTTTGCTACAAAAGTCTTCGCTACTGTTCCTAGGTGAATTAATTTCGGGAGGTTAGGGTTCCTTCTCTTATCTTTCTTGTCTTTTGTGTTGGGTGCAGCAAGGCCACACAGCACTCGGGCTGAGGCCACCACCCACCCACCCATTTCCCATGAAGCACACTGTTCTCAGTGCTAGCCCTTGTCTAAGACAGTACAGTATTTGGAATTAAAAAGTCAATTTCAGGGAGTGGTGCTGTGATTCTTTTGCTGCTGACTTGGGCTCCATAGATTGGTAAGTCACTTCTACATAAAGCACAGGTTGCTCGTGCTAAATTTGAGGGTCCCAGTTCCAAGCCAGTCCAGGAAGGAAGGACCATGAGACATCCTACCTCTAACCAGCAAAAAGCCAGAAGTGGCACTGTGACTTGTGGTAGAGTACTAGCTTGGATGAAAAAGTTCAGGGACAGCACCCAGAACTCAGTCCCAGAATAGGCATACACAAATGAAAAGCTGCTACTATGTGGCAGGTCTTTTCTTACCTTTTTTTTTTGAGTGAAAACTTTTTGTTGGTCGTGGGACTTGAACTCTGGGCCTGGGGACTGTCCCTCAGCTCAAGGCGAATGCTCTACCACTTAAGCCACAGCATCACTTCCGGTTTTCTGGTGGTTTATTGGAGGTAAGAGTCTCACGGTCTCTCCTGCCCGGGCTGGCTTTGAACCGCGATCCTCAGATCTCAGCCTCCTGAGTAGCTAGGATGACAGGGGTGAGCCGCTGGCGAGCGAAACGTTTTAAACACACATAGAAAATAGTACAATTGTATCCCTAAACTTTAGACTTCGCTATGAATTGAAGTTTTATCTCTCAAGCTGCCCATTCTTCCACATTTATAGCTGGATTATGTTAAATCCATTTCTGATACCATCACCTGCCTATGTGTACCAAAAGAGAAAAGAATTATTTAGAAACTAGTTGACATTTCTGTAGATAACTCAAAATTTTAGACCTGGTGCCAGCAGCTCATACCTGTTTCTAACTCTTAAGGTGGCTGAAGATTGTTGGTCCAAAGCCAGCCCAGGCAGACAAATCCTGTAGCTCAGGTAGTAAGAGTGCCGTGCTAGCTGTAAGAGCATGAGGTCAAGTCCCCATACCAGTGCACACACAAGAAAATAGTGGCCATTTTAAAAAGAAAAATAACTTGGTACAACTGAGTGAAATTATCTGATCATGAAAAGACAAGATGGCTGAACAGAAAGGCACCCGGCATGCACTAGCTCCTCCGCAAGCGACAGGGGTAGAGCTACACAGCAAGGTGACTGACTGTACAACCCTGGGTGGAATTAAACAGTTGACAACCAGAGATCCTGTAAAACTCAAGCATCTTGGGACAGCATCCACAGCAAGAGGAAAAATCTGCTGCCACCTGACTGCAGAGTCACGCATAAAGAGGAGACCCAGCCAACTCCATGGTGCAGGTACTGGTGCTGCTGGCGGTGGCAAAGATCACAGCCCTTACCAGCCCGATGTCTGCACAGTCCAGCTCTGGAAAAGGCATTCACTTCAGCTCCCAGCACCCCCAGCGCTGCAGCCAGGAGCCTTCTCGAGAAAGGATGGAGTGAGGACCGGTGATGTGGAAGGAGCCAAAGGACCAGAACGTGGTGCCAGGTCTAGGGGCTGCTGCCTGTGGGGTCACCACCACCTCTTCAACACCCCTGGGCACACAGAGCTGTTGCTAGCAACTGGAGGAGCTCTGAAGGCCTGCAGAGGTATGTGGGGACCGATGCCAAGCCATGCCACTATGGTCCCCAATGCAGCCTCAGCCACGTTCCACAGTCCCTCCTGTGAGCGACGCAACTGAGGAACTGAATCCAAGTCCCTGACTCCATCCCTGGTGAGCACTGCAAATGAAAGGATTTGGGAAGAAGTGTAAGCTCTAGGCCAACACCCCATCCTTAGGCGTGCACAGTGGGGAAGGGGGCCTGAGGTCCCGCACCTTGTCCAACCACACACTGTAGACAAGACCAGACGAGCGAAGTGCAGCTGTGATTCCTGACCCACCTCATGCCTTGGACACCAGTGTCTCACCAGAGGAAAAGAACTTCAGGCCCCCAGCACTACTAGAGCAGCCAGCACCAGACTCACATTCAGATAATCCAAGCATCAAAAGTGCCTGAGGAATCAGGCACCAGTGGCTCACACCTATAAAACTAGTCAGGAGGCTGGGGTCTGAGGATCACAGTTCAAGCCAGCCCAGTCAAGAAAGTCTATGAGATGCTTATCTCCAATTAACCACCAGAAAACCAGAAGTGGAGCTGTGGCTCAAAGTGGCAGAGCACTAGCATTGAGCAGAAAAGCTCAGGGACAGTGCCCAGGCCCTGAATTCAAGCCCCACTACCGATGGGGAAAAAAGTACCCAAAGAAGTCCTACTACCACTGGAATCCAGCACTCACAAGACTGACCACACAGGGGTGCACACACTGCTGGCTGTACCACTAGCAAATCCACTCTTGTACCAGCCACACATGGTGGGTCTCTTCAACTCCATTAGGAACCAAGCCCAGACTCACTCATCACAACCAAAGGAGCTCCAGGGAGCTGACACAAAGGTACAAAGTTAAAAATAATACATAACAATAAATCAAGACCTATTTTAGAAGAAAACTAAGATAATACTTTCTCACAAAGAATGCCATCTTTTAGAAGGGATAGAGATACCAAAGGCAGAGTCAACAGAGAAACAGAACAAATGTTAAACACGGAAAAATAGGGCACCTCCTGATCTCTGTAGTAAGAGTCCACAGATGTCCAAAAGACACAGAAGTAGGTATACAAAGAAGCCACTGAGAATTTTGAAAGCTCCAAAAGAAAGACAAAATTACAATGACAATGCAGAGTATGCAGTAAGAGATCGAGCAAAAGTGGCAGTGGCTCACACCTGTAATGCTAGCCATTCAAGAGGCTGAGATCTGAGGATCATGGTTCAAAGCCAGCCAGGCCTGGGGAATTCTTATCTATAGTTAAACCACCAAAAAGCCAGAAGTGGAAATAAGGTTCAAGTGGTAAGAATGCTAGCCTTTAGCAAAAAAGCCAAGTGAGAATGTGAGGCACTGAACCCCAATAACAGCTCAGAAACATAAATGTGTGTGTGTGTGTGCACGTGTGTGTGCCAACCAAACTCATTGGAACCAGATAAAGTATCAGTACTCTGTTTAAACAAGAAGTAAATTCAGGAAGTGGCGCTTTACCTCAAGTGATAGAGCGCTAGCCTTGAGCTGAAGAGCTGAGGGACAGCGCCCAGGCCCAGAGTTCAAGCCCCGTGACCAACCAAAAAAAAAAAAGTAAATTCATGCTGGGCACCAGTGGCTCACTCCTGTAATCCTAACTACTCAGGAGGCTGAGATCTGAGGGTCATAGTTCCAAACCAGCCTGGGGAGGATGAGATGCTTATCTCCAATAAGCTACTCAAAAAAGCCCCAAGTAGCACTGTGGCTTAAATGGTAGAGCACCAGCTTTGAGCAAAAGAAGCTCAGGGACAGCGTAAGCCCAGAGTTCAAGCCCCAAAATCAGCAAAAAAATAAAAATAAATTCATCAAGATTTGATTGTTCTAAATCTCTATGTACCTTTTAATGGAACACCCAAGTTGATATGAAAAACACTGGTTCTGAATCTTTTTCTTTATGGGTTAGTCATGGGGCTTGAACTCAGAACCTGAGAGCTGTCCCTGAGCTAGCGCTAGTGCTCTACAACTTCGAGCCACAGTGAGTGCCACTTCCCGGTTACGAATCTTAATACCACGTATGGACCAATGGATCATCCAAACAACCACCCAAAACCATCAACAAACAAGCAACAGACAAACGACACTATAGATTAAATGAACTCAACATTGACAGTGCACTCTAATAGTTACAGAATATATATTCTTTCCTTTAGTGCATAGAACGTTTTCTAGAACACACCATACTAGGCCATAAAACAAAGCCAGCCTGGGAAGATAGGTCTTGAGACACTATCTCCAAAATAACCAGCAAAAAGCTTAGCTGGTCTGTATGTGAACAATATACAAACAGAAAGGGAAATCATGAAAACAATTCCATTTTCAGTAGCCTCAAAAAAAAAAAAAAAACCTAGGAATTAACCTAATCAAAGGTGTAAAAGGCATTTATAGCAAAAAACTATAAAAATCTAAAAGAAATCAAGAGGACGCCAGGAAATGGAAAAAGCTTCCATGTTTATGGAAAAGTAGACTCAATATTGTGAAAATGGCCATACTGCCAAAAATTATGTACAGATTCAATGCAATCCCCATCAAAATCCCAATGACATTCAATACTCAGAGAAAGCAATCCAAAAATTCATATGGAACAACAAAAGACCTAGAATAGCCAAAACAATTCTAGGCAAAAAAAATTAATAATAATAATTAGGTAATATCACAATACTAGCCTTCAAAATCTACTACAGAGCCATAATAACAAAAACAGCTTGGTATTGGCACAAAATTAGACCTGAGTCGGGCACCAGCGGCTCATGCCTATAATCCTAGCTATTCAGGAGGCTCAGATCTGAGGATCTTGGTCCGAAGCCAGCCCAGGCAGGAAAGTCTGTGAGACTTAACCAGTTAACCACGGAAGTGGCTCAAGTAGAGCACTCACCTTGAGCTGAAAAGCTCAGGGACAGTGTCCAGACCCAGCGTTCAAGCCCCACGACCCAACCCCCCTACCCCACACACATAAAACAGACCTGAATGTTAATGGGATAGAAGACCCAGAAATAAAACCATACACTTACAGTCATCTGATATTTGATAAAGTAGCCAAAGACATACAGTACAAAAAAACAGCCTCTTCAACAATTGGTGTTGGGCAACCATATGCATGTGGCCTAGTTTGGAAGGTGGCTCAGTGGTAGAGTGCTTGCCTTGCATGCACAAAGCCCTGGGTTCAATTCCTCAGCACCACATAAGCAGAAAAAGCAGTAGTGCTCTAGCTCAAAGTGCTAGAGCACTAGCTTTGAGCTGAAGAGCTCAGGGACAGTGCCCAGGCCCAGAGTTCAGGCCCCACCACCGACAAAGAAAATTAAAAGTGGATCCCTACTTGTTACCATACACTAACATCAATTCAAAGTGGATCAAAGACTTCAACATCAGACTCAAAACTGAAACCATTGTGAGAGAGTAGGCGAAGCATTAGAACTTACGGGTATAGAAAGAAACTTCTTGAATAGAGTGCTAGGGACCCAACAGATAGGAGAGAGTCGGAAGGATTACATCAAAATAAAAAGTTTCTGTACAACTAAGGACGTAGTTACTAAACTAGAAGGACAGCCAGCCAACTGGGAAAAGATCTTTACCAGCAATACATCAAACAAAGGTCTAATATCCAATATATACAAGGGGCTGAAGAAACTCACTCCTCCATACTTAATAAAAATCACTTACGTGGGCACAGGAACTAAAGAGAGACTTCTCAGAAGAAGAGATACGAATGGCAAAGAAACATGAGGAAATGCTCATCATCCCTGGCCATAAAGGAACTGCAAATAGAAACAACTCTGAGATTCCATCTCACCCCAGTTAGATTGGCCAGCATTTGGAATTTAGACAACAACAAATGCTGGCAGGGATGTGGGGGAAAAGGAACTCTACTTAGACTGCTGGTGGGAAGATAAACTAGTGCAATCACTCTAGAAAGTAGCCTGGAGGTTCCTCAAAAAACTAAACATAGACCTTCCCTACAACCCAGCCACACCACTCCTAGGCATCTACCCTGAGCATCATGAACCAGGGCATGATAAGGACACCTGCACATCCATGTTCATTGCCACACCATTCCCAGTAGCCAAGGTATGAAAACAGCACAGATGCCCCACAATAGACAAATGCATCCAAACGATGTGCTACCTATATACAATGGAATTTTACCCACCCGTTAGAAAGACTAAATGTCATTTGCAGGGAAGTGAACCAAACTAGAACTATTCATGTTGAGGGAAGTAAGCCAAGATCAGAGAGAGAAATGGCGCACGTTCTCTCTTATACGCAGAAGTCATATCTAAAATCACTAAGGACCCATTGCAACAATGATGCCAACAGGACAGTATATTGGAAATGAACTTCACAACTTGGGGCCGGGGAGGGGGGGGGTAGGGAGGTGGGGGAAGGAAAGAGTAGTGGACTAACAACAAGGGAAGGAGGGGTAACAATGATGGACAAGTAATGTACTCATTGCCTTACTCATGTAACTGTAACCCCTCTGTACAGCATCTTTACATTAAAATAAAATGTAAAAAAAATGAAATAAAATCACTGGGATGTGACAAATTACATAGGACTCTAGCTACATAGAGACCAAAAAGAGGAGAGTTTTAGGAGAGAATCACAATGGTGCCATGCCTAAGCACCTCTTCATATTTATACAAAATAATAATACATACTGAAATGAACTCCTAAGGTATGGAAACAAAAGACTTTGTTAGTTTTTAGGGTTTTTTTAATGATTCTATCTTCCTTACCTTATATACAGTATATTCACGTGTATATCTTCAGGGGGAGAACAAAGGGTGACAAAGTGTAGCAGTGGAGCGCACTGGACATTGATGGATGTGAACTATACAACTCATGGGTGGAGATGGGAAGGAGGGAATGGAGAGAATAAAGGAACAGATGACAATGTAGCAAAGGAAATGGACTCATGACCTGACTCATGTAAATGGAACTCCTCTGTATATCACTTGTATAATAAAAAGAATTTTTTAAAAATCTGGGCTACTGAGCTGGGAAGGTGGCTCAGTGGTAGAGTGCTTGCCTTGCATGCATGAGGCCCTCGGTTTGATTCCTCAGTACCACATAAGCAGAAAAAGCCCGAAGTGGGGCTGAGCCTCAAGTGGTAGAGCGCTGGTCTACAGCTGAA
>NW_012267227.1:2588351-2592538 GCF_000151885.1 Dipodomys ordii
CAGGCAGGAAAGGCCTTGAGACTCTTATCTCCAGTAAACCACTCAGAAAACTGGAAGTGGTGCTATGGCTCAAGTGGTAGAGCAATAGCCTTGAGCTGAAGAGCTAGGGGACAGTGCCCAGGCCCAGAGTTCAAGCCCATGACCAACGACAACAACAAAAAAGGTTGGAAGTGGAGGTGTGGCTCAGGTGGTTGAAGGCCAGCTTGACTGAAAATTCCAAGCAGAGTGTTTCAAGTCTCAGTACCAGCATTAAAAAAAGAGTTCAAAGGCACTGGTGTCTCATGCCTGTAATCCTAGCTACTCAGGAGGATCTGAGGATTGTGGTTCAAAGTCAGCCTGGGCAGGAAATGAGACTCTTATCTCCAATTAACCACAAAAAGCTGGAAGTGGAGCTGTAGCTCAAGTGGTAGAGTGTTACCCTTCAGCCAAAAAAGCTCAGGGGGCAGTGCTCAGGCCCTGAGTTCTTGAACTCAAAACTTGAAACAGGCCAGGCGCTGGTGGCTCACAGCTGTAATCCTAGCTACTCAGGAGGCTGACATCTGAGGATCGAGGTTCATAGCCAGCCGGGGCAGGAAAGACTGTGAGACTCCTATCTCCAATAAACCACTAGAAAACTGGAAGTGGTGCTGTGGCTCAAGCGGTAGAGTGCTAACTGAAGAGCTGAGGGACAGTGCCCAAGCCCAGAGTTCAAGCCCCACGACTGACAAAAAATAAAAAAAGCCCAACAAAAACTGTCCAGCAATGACTTCTAAGACTGTTTGGGTACATTTGGATATTTGGGATCTGGTGGTCTAAATACAGGAGCTCTTGGGGATCACCTGAAAGACCGAGGCAGGTAGAGGGACCCTGGGGCCGCTTCTCCTGGGAGAACAGTGGATCCAGGAGGCAGAAGGAAAGGATTCCCTTATAAGCAGCCCACGTTCTTATGCTTTTAAATTCCATGAAGTACAGATGAAACACAGCTGTAGTTTTTCTACTAAAATAAAATGAGCTGAGCATCAGTGGCTCACGCTCATAATCCTCGCTACTCAGGAGGCTGAGATCTGAGGAAAAGCTTGAAGCCAACCTAGGCAGCAAAGTCCATGAGACTCTTATCTCCAGTGAACCATCAAAAAGCCAGGAGTGGAGATGGGGCCTAAGTGGTAGAGCATTAGCCTTGAGTGAAAAAGCTCAGAGACAGTGTCCAGGCCCTGAGTTCAAGTATCACTACCAGCACAAAATAAAACTATTCTTTACAAACTAACTTTATCTTAAAATATTAACATATTAAAATCTAAGCCATTTTAACTATAGGCTCTCTCCTGCTTAACTAGTGGTTCTCTCTTTACAATGAAAACAACTAGCAAATATAGTTCATTCTAGAATTTTTTACCGAGGCAGACTTCAAATTCTATCATAAAATAAAAAATGTCCTATCTAGTACTACATTTCTAGAAACACTCTATAGAGTAACTGAATAAAATAGGATAAAAACCATGGTAAACAAAAAAAAAGAAACTGGAAACAGGTCCTTTGAAATATCACATTTGGACAGAAAAAAACAAAAACTAAATACAGGTAGTATTCAAACTCATTGGAACATCATTAAAAGATCCATTGTCTACCTCATCAGCATACACAATCTGAAAGAAGGAAAGGTTAAAGAGGCAGAGTGTCTACTCAGGGAAATACAGAACATCATAATTTGGGGAAAGACAGTGACGTGTAGGTATAAGAGGCTTAAACACTCCCAAGTAGGCATGGCCAGGAAAGATCTTCACTATGACTTTTTTTTTTTTGTTGGTCGTGGGACTTGAACTCTGGGCCTGGGCGCTGTCCCTCAGCTCTTCAGCTCAAGGCGAGCGCTCTACCACTTGAGCCACTGAACCCAGGCAAGCGCTCTACCACTAAGCCATATGCCCAGCCCCAAAGAATTTTAAAATCTGCAAAACCAGCCATCAACTCACATCTATAAGCAACCCCATTAGACTAATACAGATTTCTCAGCAGAAATCCTACATGCCTAGAAGGCATGGAATAATGTGTTTCAATTCTGGCAAAAATGTAACCCCCAGCGGGGTGCAGAAATGGAGGAACAAAGGGTAAACAAGTACAGCAGTGGTGCTCACTGGACACTGTTGAAAATGAACTGCACAACTTGTGGGTGGGGCTGGGAGGGAAAAACTAGGAGAGAGCAAGGGAAGGGGTGACATGGTCCAAAAAGAACCCAGGGCTTCTGCATGCTAGGCAAGCACTCTACCACTAAGCCACATTCCCAGCCATGACCACAATTATTAAAGAAGATATATCTTCCTGGGTACCGGTGCCTCATGCCTGTAATCCTAGCTACTCAAGAGGCTGAGATCTGAGGATCACGGTTCAAGAAAACCGGAAGTGGCACTGTGGCTCAAGTGGTACAGAGCTTGCCTTGAGCTAAAGAGCTCAGGGCCAGTGCCCAGGCCCAGAGTTCAAGCCCCGTAACTGACCAAAAAACAAAAAAACAGAAGGGGAGCTGTGGCTCAACTGGCAAAATGCCATCCTTGTGCAAAAAACCTAGACTTCTGGGAATGTGGGTTAGTGGTAGAGTGCTTGCCTAGCATGCAGGAAGACCTGGGTTCGATTCCTCAGTACCACATACACAGAAAAAGCCAGAAGTAGCACTGTGGCTCAAGTGGTAGAGTGCTAACCTTGAGCAAAAGAAGCTCAGAGACAGTGCCCAGGACCTGAGTTCAAGCCCCAGGACTGGCAAAAAAAAAAAAAAAAAAGCTAAGAGAAGTGCCCAGGCCAAAGTTCAAGTCGCAATGCCAATCCCAAATAAATAAAGCTGGAGCTGAGATCTGAGGATCACAGTTCAAACCCAGCCAGCACAGGAAAGTCCCTGAGACTCTTATCTCCAGTAAACCACCAGAAAACCAGAAGTGGCACTGTGTCTTAAGCAGTAGAGCACTAGCCTTGAGCTGAAGAGCGCAGGGACAGCACCCAGACCCAGAGTTCAAGCCCCAAGACCGACAAAAAAAAAAAAGAGAGAGAGAGTCCACTAAAAAGCTCTGAGATCTAAGGAATAGTTTAGGCATTACAGCAGAATATAAAAAAATCAATACTCGAAGTAGCGCAGGGGCTCAAGTGGTAGAGCGCTCGCCTTGAGCTGAAGAGCTGAGGGACAGCGCCCAGGCCCAGAGTTCAAGCCCCACAACTGACCAAAAACAAAAAACAAAAAAAACTCAACAATTCATAGCATCTGTAATCCTAATGACTCAGGAGGCTGAAATGTGAATAACACAGTTCAACACCAGCTGGGGCAGGAAAGTCCATGAGTCTCTTATCTCCAATTATCCAGCAAAAAGCTGGAAGTGGAGATATGGCTTAAGTGGTAGAGTACCAGCCTCGAGTGAAAAAGCTAAGTAAGCACTAAACCTTGAGTTTGTAAGGGCTGGGGTTGTATGTGTGGGCATGCACATGTGCACACACGCACGTAAGCTTTTCTGTATACCAGCACTGAAAAAACAGATTGAAGTCAGGACCTCAATTCCATTCATAATAACTTTGAAAATAAAATCAATGACTTAGGTATAAACTTAGCCAAGGAGAGGTAGAAGATCTCCAGAAGATAATACTATGAGACTTGGAAAAATAAAATTTTAGATGGCATTAGAAGATGGAAAGTCCTTCTCTGCTCACACACTGGGCGATTATTGTGCAAATGACCATTGTACCCAAAGCTACCTACTGATTCAGTGTAGTCCTCATCAAAATCCCTACGCCATTCTTTATAGAAACAGAAAATCAGCTGGGAGCCGGTGGCTCACACCTGTAATCCTAGCTCCTCAAGAGGCTGATATCTGAGCATCATGGTTCAAAGGCAGCCTGGGCAGGAAAGTCCATGAGACTCTTATCTCCAATAAACCACCAGAAAACCAGAAGTGGTGCTGTGGCTCAAGCAGTAAAGCACTCACCTTGAACTGAAGAATGCAAGGGCAGTACCCAAGCCCAGAGTTCAAGCCCCACAACCGACAAAACAAACAAAATCAATCCAGAAATTCATATGGAAGCATAAAAAACCCTGAATGGCAAAAACAGTTTACAAAAAGAGCAACATGAGCCGGGCGCTGGCGGCTCACGCCTGTAATCCTAGCTACTCAGGAGGCTGAGATCTGAGGATCCTGGTTCAAAGCCAGCCCGGGCAGGAGAGACCTTGAGACTCCTATCTC
>NW_012267227.1:2595153-2603362 GCF_000151885.1 Dipodomys ordii
AGGCCCTGGGTTCGATTCCTCAGCACCACATAAGCAAAAAGCCAGAAGTGGCGCTGTGGCTTAAGTGGTAGAGCGCTAGCTTTGAGCTGAGGGGACAGCGCCTAGGCCCAGAGTTCAGGCCCCATGACTGGACCCCCCCAAAAAAACCAAACACAACTATTGCAACTGTGCAGAACTATTGCATGTGCAGAAATGTCACAAGAGTAGCTCCCCCTTTGTAAAACATATGGTAATAGGACTTAAAAAAAATAATAAAAAAAGCCAGGCACCAGTGGCTCACACCTGTAATCCTAGCTACTCAGGAGGCTGAGATCTGTCTGAGGATTGCGGCTCAAAGCCAGCCCGGGCAGGAAAGTCCGTGATACTCTAATCTCCAGTAAACCACCAGAAAACCAGAAATGCTGTGGCTCAAGTGGTAGACGCTCACCTTGAGCTGAAGAGCTCTGGGACAGCGCCCAGGCCCAGAGTTCAAGCCCCACGACCAACAAAAAAGAAAATAGAAAAGAAGAAACAGGAAGAAGTGGAGATTTCTTTTGGCTTACCCATTTCAGCGGTTCAGTCCACGGTCCGCAGCACTGAAGGCTTGTGCAGCCTAAAGCGTGTGGCCAGGAGACAAACAGGGAGAGGAAGAGCCCCTGCATCCTTGAATGGTGCTCAGGGCCACGCCCCCGAGGCCCGACTTCCTGGGCCCACCTCCTGAGCCCCCACCGCCTCCCAAAAGTGCCCTCAGCTGGGGCCAAGCCTTCCACAAATGCGCCTTGGAAGATACTGGAATGGAGATTCAAACTGTAGCACCTGGGCTCAGCTTCCTGAGTAGATGGGACTACAGGTGTGCACTACCATACCTGCCATCCCGCCTTTTATTCATTTTCTTATTTGAGGTGTTTTATTTTTATAGATTTTTGTTCTTTAAAAAGATTCACAGAGGGGCTGGGAAGGTGGCTCAGTGGTAGAGTGCTTGCTTCACATGCCTGAGGCCCTGGGTTCGATTCCTCAGCACCACATAAGCAGAAAAAAGCCGTAAGTGGCGCTGTGGCTCAAGTGGTAGGGCTCTAGCCTTGAGCTGAAGAGCTGAGGGATAGTGCCCAGGCCCAGAATTCAGGCCCTACGACTGCCAAAAAAAGATGCACAGAAGGCATGAGAATTTCATAGTTCCTTCTCCACTAGTGTCCCCTAGTAACTTCTTAAATATTCATTACAACTGATGAACCAATATTAATAAATTACTAACCATACTTCACAGTTAGGACAATTTAGGGGGTGTGTGCAACACGCATGCATGAATGTGTGTGGTATTGCTAGTGTTGAGGACTGAACTCAAGACTCTTAGTAATAATCATAATCATAAGCCAGGAACTGGTGGCTCATACCTGTCATCCTAGCTACTCAGGAGGCTGAGATCTGAGGATCATAATTCAAAACCAGCCCAAGTAGGAAAGTCCATGAGACTTTGATCTCCAATTAACAAGCAAAAAAAAAAAATGAAACCAAAAGTAGAACTGTGGCTCAAGTGGTAGAGCGCCAACCTTGAGCAAAATCAAGCTCAGGGATAGCATCCAGGCTCTGAGTTCAAGCCCCAGGACCCCACCTCCCCCCACACACACAGACACACAAAATGATGGATGGAGCCTTCCTTCTGATCAGGGTGGGAATACTGGCTTTGAACATCTAACCCCAACACTTCATTAGTGGCATAAGCTGAGCAAACTGCTTCTCTTCTGGGCCTACGTTTTATGTCTGTAAAGAGGTCCTCTGCACCCCAGGGCTTAGCAGTCCGAGACCCCAAGACACTGGATATACAGATGATGTGATGATCTATAAAGAGCCCCCTGACCCTATCCTTATAAAAAAGGTTATAGATATATCTGCCTGCCAGTCTTGACGTGGCTCAGCATTTCCAAAGCCTGGAAGATCTGGTAACAGTGACTTGTTTCTAAAGCCCTTAGTTGATGGTCATCTTCCGGTCAGGTGACACCCTTGACTGGTGGTCATCTTCTGATCAGGTGACACCTTGCTAGGGTCTCATGGGCTCACATGGCCGTGCAGCTCCTGGGCTGGGCATCTCCTTTCTTCCTGATGCTCTCTGCAAAACACAAGAACCCTACTGCCTCTGCCAGCCAGGACTGCTTTAGCTGTGAATTTCCTGCCAGACCCTATGCTAGATGGGAAAACAACTATAAGAACAGAGCGTGGGGGGGGGGTGCGTGTGTGTGTGTGTGTGTGTGTGTGTGTGTGTGCCCGCGCACATGCAAGCATGCACACCAGTAGTGAGACTTGAACTCAGGAACTGGGCTTTGTCCCTTAGCTTTTTCGATCTAGACTGGTATTCTACCACTTGAACCACAGCTCCACTTCCAACTTTTTGCTGGTTAATTGAAGATGAGAGTCTTGTAGACTTTCCTGCCTGGACTGGCTTTGAACCTTAACCCTCCAGATCTCAGCCTCCGGAGTAGCTAGGATTACAGGCATGAGCCACCAGTGCCCGGCTCCAACTTTGCTTTTAACATGGGATCTGTAATCAGTCTTTATCCTGCTCTACTGAAGGTTCCCAGGATTAGCTGAGTCAGGCTCACACCAGGCTTTTTGGGACTGACCTAGCTTATGATGACCCAGAAGTTTATCATATCTGGCTGGTACAACTCATATTAGGAAATATGCCATATTTACTGTTTCAAATTAGAAAAATAAAATAAAATGATGGTCTTCATAGCTTTGGTGGTGTGAAGGTCAAAGAGATCACCTGGGAAACAGGGCCAGCCAAGAGGCCCTGTGGTTTTTCCAGGTTCTGCCTGGCAGCAGAGCAAAGACCAGGCAGCTGGAAGGTCCAGAGAAAGGTCACACACCACACTGGCGGCGCCAGTACACCATGCGGCGGGGCCCTGTCATTCCCACAGGTGCCCAGCAGGGGGAGCGCTTACCGGCCAGGTCCCTCTTGCCAATAGCCGCCAGCCCCTCAAACAGGGCTTTGCTGGGATCCTCGCCCGCCGTGTCCACGCCGTGCAGCCAGATCAGCAGCATGCGGTGACCGTGCTCCTGGTAGCTCCGGGGTCCTGCAGGCGATTAGCCAGTCAAGAGCTGATCTGGCACCCCTCTGGAGCCCACGTCCATGCCACCCTTGGCCCCGCTGGGCACCCCCTGCTGCAGCAGGCCAAAGGCCTCCCCGGACCCTGCTCAGGGCAAAGGGAGGAGCAGTTCTCTGACAGAAGTGAGCATGGACCGTGCCACAGGCTCACGCCTGTAATCCTAGCTCCTCAAGAGGCTGGGGATTGTGGTTCAAAGCCAGCCCGGGCAGGAAAGTCCATGAGAGTCTTATGTCCAATGAACCACTAAAAAGCCAGAAGTAGAGCTGTGGCTCAAGTGGTAGAGCGCCCAGGCCCTGAGTTCAATCCCAAGGACTGGGAAGTGGGGTTGGGATCTTGGGGGTCAGATGATCCTGGGAACCTTCCTGTTTCCTCAGCCCTGGGCATTTTTCTGGGCATCCACTCTGTTCACTGGAGGGGGGGGCGTTGGCATCTATCCTGGGGTAGCAGATGCACACACATTGGGGGGGGGCTGCCTGTTCATGGCTGTGTTACAAACGAGCAGACAACAGAATGAGAGGCAGCTGGCCTCGCTCAGCCCCCTGCACCCCGGTCCACAGCCCCAGCTGCTCTTGGGAAATAACCTGGAAGGCAAACTGGAAACTTACTGTCCCCTGGGGCCTGCTGGACTCTCTGACGGGGCTGGGTGTGGCCAGGCAGCGGGAAGGTCTCAAGCTTTCTAGCTGAATAGACAGCCGTGTTTGGAATATAATTCTGCATGGTAGGGGTTAATGTACCCCCCCCTTTGTTTTTTTTTTTGTTTTGTTTTATTTGTCTGTCATGGGGCTTGAACTCTGGGCCTGGAACGCTGTCCCTCAGCTCTTCATCTCTAGGCTAGTGCTCTGCCACTTGAGCCACAGCGCCACTTCTGGTTTTCTGGTGGTTAATTGGAGATAAGAGTCTCATGGACTTTCCTGCCCAGGATGGCTTTGAACTGCGATCCTCAGATCTCAGCCTCCTGAGTAGCTAGGATGACAGGTGTGAGTTACCAGCACTGTGGCTTTTTACCTTATATCATGCCTTAGTACAAAGGTTGAAATTTCCAAATAGATATCAAATAACAGTGATGACACGGGGCCTTTTCTTCCCACTAGGGATGGCTTTCGATGCAGGGGTGGTAGGTGGGTACAGCTGGGGTAATTCTGAGGGTGTCTGTGGCTTTTCTGGGTCACTGCGGGGAGGATTCAGACCTGGAGGATTGGGGCAGCACAGGAAGAGGTGGAGGCGGTGCGGGGTCTGGGCTGCGGGTTGCCCTGGGTGGGGTAGGGGCGAAGCTGTACCTGTCCACTGTTGCTCAATGGCGGAGACGTGGGCCTCGGTGAAGCGCCAGGAATCCGCCAGCCTCTTCCACTCGTGGGGCCGCAGGCAATTGGAGGCGAGGTTCCAAAGCAGAGTGCGGAGCGGCTGCGTTTCGGGCCGGTGGTCCTGCTTGAAGGTCACGCTCTTCCTGGGGGGCTGGCTGGGGTCCCTGCAGGAGAGGTGATCCTGGGGAGCAGATCCCACCATACACAGCTGTCTGGGGGGGGCTCCCTGCCAGTGAGTCCCCCCTTTGGACAGGGGTGATATAGAGCCATAGCCCCATTACCCACCTGAGCTGGGCAGCCTGAGAAACTGAGTCAGCCTGCCACTTAATGTACATCAGACTGTTTCTGTTTGGTTTGGGCTGAGGCTTGAACTCAAGATTCTAGGTGCCATCTTTGAGCTTCTTTTGCTCAAGGTGAGCGCTCTACCCCTTGAGCCACAACTGTCACTTCTGGTTTTCTGGTAGCTCCCTGGAGATAAGAATCTCTGGGCTTTCCTGCCTGGGCTGCCTCTGAACTGCGATCCTCCGCTCTCAGCCTCCTGAGAAGCTAGGATTACAGGCGGGAGTCACCAGCACCTGGCCAGATTGGCTTCTGACTCTGAGCCTTGCCTCAAACTGCTGGCGCTGTCGTCCCACAGGCTCTGTTATTCACCTGCCTGACCCTTAACCCCACAGGTATAGTGCTGCCTCCTCCGGGAAGCCCCCCCAGATTTCTCATGGTTGAGGAGCTGTTTTCATGTCTTTGTTTTGGCTGTGCTTAGGATCAAACCCTGGACCTCCTGTGTACTAGGCAGGTATCTGACAGCTGAGCTACATGGCCAGCCTCTGTGTTCTTCTAGCATGGGGCTTAGTAGGACCACTGAGAAATTGTGGCCAATACCAGGTAGGTTAAGTACCAGGCTTGCTGAATCCCAGCAAGTAGAGAAGGGGGGGATTGTAAGGTTCTTTGTAGGCAAAGCAAGTGTGAACATGACAGATCACACAGGCATAAATGAAGCCCACACAAGCCCAAGCTCCTCTACAGGAATGAATATGGGATTCTAATTGTTACAAAGTCAAAAGTAAGGGGGCAACAGTGGCTCATGCCTCTAATCCTACTACTCAGGAGGCTGAAATCTAGAGGACTACAGTTTGAGGCCAGCCTCGGCAGGAAAAGGCTATAAGATTCTATCTCTAGATGCCAGTCAAAATCTGGGATGGAAGTATGGCTCAGGTGGTAGAGTAACAGCCATGAGCAAGCAAGCCAAGCAAGAACACAAGGCCCTAGTCAAACCTCTCTATCAGCAAAAAAAAAGAAAATATTAACTTTTGAGCCAGGCACTGGTGGCTCACCCCTGTAATCCTAGCTACTCAGGAGGCTGAGATCTGAGGATCAAGGTTCAAAGCCAAGCTAAGATTCTTCCCTCCCCCCCCCACCCTGCTCCAGTCCTAGGGCTTGAATTCAGGGCCTGGGCACTGACCCTAAGCTTCATTTTGCTTAAGGCTAGCACTCTATCACTTGAGCCACAGTGTTACGACTTTTTCTGTTTATGTGGCACTAAGGAATCAAACCCAGGGCTTCATGCATGCTAGCCAAGCATCTACCACTAAGCCACATTCCAAGTCTAATGATAATTTTTGGGAAATTATTATTTTTTTTTTTTTTGTCCGTCGTGGGGCTTGAACTCTAGGCCTGGGCGCTGTCCCTCAGCTCTTCAGCTCAAGGTGAGCGCTCTACCACTTGAGCTACAGCGCCACTTCCAGCTTTTTTTTTTCTGCTTATGTGGTGCTGAGGAATCGAACCCAGGGCCTCATGCATGCAAGACAAGCGCTCTACCACTGAGCCACCTTCCCAGCCCTGGAAATTATTATTGTAGTGCAAAATATACTGTGTATAAAGACACCTTAGGTCAGACATGATGGATTATATGCCTATCATCCTAGCACTGAGGAGGGAGTGGTAGGAAGAACACAAGTTTGAAGTCAGAGAGCTACATAGAGACACCTTGTCTCAAAAAAAAAAAAAAAAAGAGAAAACAGAAACACCGTCAAGCATACCAAAACAAAAAACATCCCTTCCATTCTGCCTCTTTCTCTCCCCCAAGTCCAGAGCAGACATCACCAATCAATAGCCACACGCTTTCGGAGTTCTGAAAGTTGCGCAAACACAGTGCCCCAAGGCTGTCACTGGGAGCTGGAGGTGGGATGGAGCCAACTTGTCCCTACTTTGCCACACCTGTGTCCCTCAGGCAGAAGTCGGAGCAGTGACCATGGCAGATCCATGCCACCATGAACCTGAGCTGGCCTCGTGCAGTACTGGTGGAACTCGCCCATCTCTCGATCCTCAGATACAAGCTTGGTGGTACACGGGGTGGGGTTCTCACCACTGGGAGAAGGCCTGGGACTCAAAGCTAGCTCCGCCCCGGGGCTGAAGCATTGCAGGGACCAGTGGCGATCGGGCCTCCGTACCTTCTGCCATCTGTAAAAACGATCGGCTTTTATGATCATGTCCACCAAGCCCACGTGGTTGCTGCGGGCGGCCACTGCCAGGGCGGTTTTTCCTTGCTGCAAGGAAGAGCCAGAAGGGAAGTTTCCCCAGGGGGCTTCAGGGAAACTTCTGGACTGACCACAAACCCTCTTGCCCAAAGAAAGGGTGGGGAGCAGAAGGGTTTTCTGGCTGTAGGACTCGGGTGCAGGGGGTCACGGGTAGAATAAAACAGTAGCCAGGAATCATTACTTCCATGTTTCTTAGGACTTTGATACATTAGAGTTTGGGGAGTGTGTGTGTGTGTCTGTGTGTGTGTATGTGCGTGTGTATGTGTGTGCGCATGCGTGCCAGTCCTAGGACTTGAACTCAGGCCTGGGCGCTGTTCCTGAGCTTTTTTCTCACTACTAGCTGCTCTACCACTTGAGCCACAGCACCACTTCCAGTTTTCTAGTGGTTTATTGGAGATAAGAGTCTCACAGACTTTTTGGCTCAGGCTGGCTTTGAACTGTGACCCTCGGATCTCAGCCTCCTGAGTGGCTAGGATTACAGGTGTGAGCAGTGTCCGGCAATGTGGGGGTTCTTGCATTTGTGGTAGGGTCTCTGGAGAGGAGGGAGCCCCGAGAGGTGGCTGAGGGGGAGGTACCTTATCTTTCAGATTGAGGTCAACCCCAGCGACCAGGAGCATCTCTGCTACATCCTGGAAGGCATGCTCCGCGGCCAGGTGGAGGGGCGTCTGTTGCCGCTGATGGAGAAGACAGGTGAGCAGCTCACAGACTTGCCAGAAGCCAGTGGCTCACGCCTGTCATCCTAGCTACTCAGGAGGCTGAGATCTGAGGATCGTAGTTCAAAGCCAGCTTAGGCAGGAAAGTCCCCGTGAGACTTTTATCTCCACTTAACCACCAGAAAGTGGGAAGTGGCGCTGTGGCTCAAGTGGTAGAGCACCTGCCTTGAGCTGAAGAGCTCAGGGACAGTGCCTAGGCCCAGAGTTCAAGCCTCATGACCAACAACAACAAAAAATAAAGTCAAAGAAAGGAAAAGGTTAAAGGTAGGAGATGCTTACTGCAGTATTATGCCTACTATGGCCAAAATGTAGAAACAACCAAAAAAAAAAAATCACCTTCAACAATCATTCAAATGAGTTGTTTTTTTGTTTTTTTTTTGGGGGGGGGTCCGGTTGTGAGGCCTGAACTCTGGGCCTGGGCGCTGTCCCTCAGCTCTTCAGCTCAAGGCTAGCGTTCTATCACTTGAGCCACAGCGCCACTTCCAGCTTTTTTTCTTTTTGCTTATGTGGTGCTGAGGAATCGAACCCAGGGCCTCAGGCATGCAAGGCAAGCGCTCTACCACTGAGCCACCTTCCCA
>NW_012267227.1:2604477-2623431 GCF_000151885.1 Dipodomys ordii
AAAAAAAAAAAAGTAGCCCAAAGCCAGGCTTTGGTGGCTCACGCCTGTAATCCTAGCTACTCAGGAGGCTGAGATCTGAGGATCATGGTTCAAAGCCAGCCTGGGCAGGAAAGTCTTTGAGACTCTTATCTCCAATAAGCCACCAGAAAATTGGAAGTGGCGCTGTGGCTCAAGTGGTAGAGCGTTTGCCTTGAGCTAAAGAGTGCAGGGACAGCGCCCAGGCCCTGAGTTCAAGCCCCACAACCAACCAAAACAAACAAAAAATAAAACAGCCCAAGCAAACATCCAAGAAATGCTTATCTCCAAAAAAATCCAACAAAAAGCCCAAACTGGAGCTGTGGTTCAAGTGGTAGAGCGCCTGGTCTATCCACAGGACTGTTCTGAGTCCTCCATGCAGCCAGCTCCTCAGGTCCCGGCCCCACCCCAATCCAAAGTGCCGTTTCTCTCCTCTGTGTTTCACAATGGGAACCCCTCAACCCAGGCCCCCACACTTACATGATCAGCCACATTAACGCAGCCTCCTGCCCTAACGAGGGCACAGGACACGTCCTCAGAGCCACTGAGGGCCGCGTAGTGAAGGCAGCTCCGCTTTTTCTAGAAGGAAACAGCTGTCAGTGCCAGCAGGGCGTCTCCTAATGGGGAGACTGTGGCAGGCGTATTCCATCTGGGAATTCAGTGACTTGCCCAGACCCGCTGACTTGTTACAAGGAGACTATGGTGGCCCGGCACCGCTGGTTCGCATTTGTAATCCTAGCCACTCAGGAGGCTGAGACTTGAAGATTGAAGTTCAAAGCCAGCCTGGGCAGGAAAGTCCATGAGAGGGTTTTTGTTTTTGTTTTGTCGATTGTAGGGCTTGAACTCTGGGCCTGGGCGCTGTCCCTCAGCTCTTCAGCACAAGGCAAGCGCTCTACCACTTGAGCCACTGTACCACTTGTGGTTTTCTGGTGGTCAATTGGAGATAAGAGTCTCAAGGACTTTCCTGCCCAGGCTGGCTTTGAACCGTGATCCTCAGATCTCAGCCTCCTGAGTACCTAGGATTACAAGTGTGAACCACCAGTGCCCGGCTAAGTTGTTGTTATTGTTGTTGTTGTTTTTGCCAGTCCTGGGGCTTGGGCTCAGGGCCTGGACACTGTCCCTGAGCTTCTTTTGCTCAAGGCTAACACTCTACCACTTGAGTGACAGGGCCATTTCTGGCTTTCTCTTTTTATGTGGCACTGAGGAATCGAACCCAGGGCTTCATGCATGCTAGGCAAGCACTCTACCACTAAGCCACATTCCCAGCCCAGTCCATGAGACTCTTATCTCCAATTAACAACCAGACAAGCAGAAGTGGCACTGTGGCTCAAGTGGTAAAGCACTAGCCTTGAGCAAAAAACGGCTCAGAGACAGTGCCCAGACCTTGAGGCGAAACAAAACAAAAAACCCATGATTTCAAAAAAAAAAAAAAGAGGAGACTATTATGGTCTCAACCTGCCTGTCACTCATGTCATAAGCTCTGGCACACAGACCAAAGCATGCCAGCCAAGAAATACAGATAATTGACTTTGAGAAGATGACTTCACACATGAGGACAGACCAGATTAGCCAGTGCCACGGGCAAAGGCCACAGCGACACCTGCTGGCCAGCTGCAGTTGATGCCCTCATGTCTGAGCGAGTCTGCAGGAGACTCCCTGGGCTCCTGCAGTCAGCTGGGAGAGCTGAGACCCATGATGGGAAACACAGCAGTCAGGCCCCACTTCAGTACCCAACTGTTCCAGTGTGCCAGGCTGAGGAGACCCTGAGATATGCAAGTTGCAGGGTTTTGACCCCGGTGCTTTGCGCATGCTCAGCTTGCTTTGCTCAGCTGGCGCTCTACCACTTGAGCCACACCTCCAGCACCTGCTTTTGGCTTGTTATTTTGGCGATGGGATTCTTGTAGACTTTTCTGCCCTGGCCGGCCTCCAACCTCAATCCTCCTGATGCGCTAGGATTACAGGGGTGAGCCGCTGGGTGCCCAGCTTAACATAGATGCTAGATGGGAAACAGGGCTCAGAGAGGGTGAGCCAGGTGCCCAAGCTCACAGAGCTTGGGGGGAGGGAAAAGGAACCAAGACCAGAACCTGGGTGTGCTTTCTCTGCATTCACACCATGAAACGTTCAGGAAATGCCGTAGCTTTGTCTGTGGGCTTAGAGTTCAAAACCACTCAGGGCCCGGCTACCTGGGTGAGGGCATTCACGCTGCTCCCGGCTCTGAGGAGGACTTGCACACAGTCCGGGTGGATTCCTTCAGCAGCCGAGTGCAGGGCCGTGAGGCCTTCCTGAAATGCAGG
Organism: Dipodomys ordii; assembly: GCF_000151885.1. Lineage (NCBI taxonomy): Eukaryota > Metazoa > Chordata > Mammalia > Rodentia > Heteromyidae > Dipodomys > Dipodomys ordii. The sequence continues at coordinate 2,606,787 of NW_012267227.1, forward strand.
GCAAGGGGGGTGAGGGCCAGGCCTGTGGCTGGGGGCCAGCGGCCTCTGAGCTGCTGGTCTTCCTGGGTGACGTCATAGCACCACAATCCCATCCCTGTATCTCTGCTCATCTTTTGGTCCTGTTCCGCCTCCTCCAGGAAGCCTTCCCTGAACACCCCGGACACATCCTGAGTCCCCCCCAACCTGCCCTCTCACCCCGAGTTCTGGGATGTGGCTGGGTTTTTGTTCCCCCCAGGCAGTTGGCAAAGGGAAGACAGGGCCTCTGCTTCTCGGCCTCTACCAAGGGAGGACGGGATGGCACCATGCCTTACCACGGTCTGCTCCTCCAAGTCCAGCCCGATGTCCACGAGCCGCTGCACCACAGCTGCGTGGCCCCGCCCAGCGGCCAGGTGAAGGGCTGTGTTCCCCTCCTGCAGAAGAGGGGTACCTAAGGGGCAGGCACAGGGAGCCCCAGAATCACACAATCTCATGGGACCCGGCTGGGATCTGCACACACATTCCCCCCCCCATCTTACAGACACAGTAGCTGAAGCCCAGAGACCACAGGTCCAAAGCCACAGGGACAGCGAAGGCCGTACAGGCTCAAGCCTTAGTTTCTCCTTCTTACACTTCCAGACACTCATTGGACTGGAGGCCTGGCTCAGTGGGGAAGTGCCAGCTGTGAGCAAGCATGCCAAGTAAGAACACAAGGCCCTGAGTTCAAGTCCACACCACTCACAGGCAAGGTAGATATAGGGCTTTAAAAAGAAAACAAAAGGGCTGGGAAGGTGGCTCAGTGGTAGAGCGCTTGCCTTGCATGCCTGAGGCCCTGGGTTCGATTCCTCAGCACCACATAAGCAAAAAGAAAAAAAGCTGGAAGTGGTGCTGTGGCTCAAGTGGTAGAGCGCTAGCCTTGAGCTGAAGAGCTGAGGGACAGTGCCCAGGCCCAGAGTTCAGGCCCCATGACCGGACCCAAGAATCTAGCCACTCACATTCAGCACAGGGGTTTGCTTAGAGTCCACTGAAGACGAGACTTATTCCACTCCTGATTCAGTGTTGAAATTGTGTAAAGCGTCTCTGATCATACAAAACAATATATACTGAACTGAGTACCAGAAAGTAGAAATGAGAGAGTTGTTTTCTCTTTGCTGCTGTTTTTCGTTTCTTTTTTCATCTTGCTAGTTCGTTTATCTGTCTTTGGGAGGGAGAGCAGGGTACAGAAATGGAGGGACAAAGGGTGAGCAAATGCAGTAGTGGTACTCACTAGACACTAGGTTGCAAATGAGCTAGACAACTTGGGGGTGACGATGGGAGGGGAAAACGGAGAGAGCGAGGGAAGGGGTGACCTTGTGCAAAAAGAAATGCACTCTTTATGTGAAGTATGTAACTGCAAACTCTCTGTGCATCACCTGTATAAGAACAATGTGAAAATTATTTGTTCATCAATTTTTAAAAAATGTTAAATACAGCTTGGAGCTGGGAAGGTGGTTTAGTGGTAGAGTGCTTGCAATAGCATGCATGAAACCCTGGGTTCGATTCCTCAGTGTCACATATACAGAAAAAGCCAGAAGTGGTGCTGTGGCTCAAATGGTGGCAGAGTGCTAGCCTTGAGCAAAAGAAGCTCAGGGACAGTGCCCAGGCCCTGAGTTCAAGCCCCAGGACTAGCAAAATAAAAGCACTAAAGTAAGAATGTTAATATCCCATCTCCTTAAACGACAGATTCACACATACATAGCACACAAAGCAGCTATAGTTTTTTTTTTCTTTTCTTTTTGTACCGTCCCTGAACTCTTCCTCCTCCCTACCTTTCCCCCCTCTTCCCCCCCACCCCAATTGAACTCAGGGCCTGGGTATTGTCCCTGAGCTTCTGTGCTCAAGGCTAGTGATCTACCACTTTGAGCCACAGTTCTACTTTTGGTGTTCTGGGGGTTGGAAATGAATCTCACAGATTTTGCTTCCCCCCCCCCCGCTTCCGCCCCCCAGTCCTAGGGTTTGAACCTCAAGGCCTGGGCACTGTCCCTGAGCTTCTTTTGCTCAAAGCTAGCACTCTGCCATTTGAGCCACAGCACCACTTCTGGCCTTTTCTGTGTATGTGGTACTGAGGAATGGAACCCAAGGCTCCATGCATGCTAGGCAAGCGCTCTACCACTGAGCCACATCCCCAACCTATCATGGACTTTCTTGCCTGGCTTTTAAGTGAAATCCTCAGATCTCAGCAACCAGCACCTGGCTACCTTTGCTTTTTTTTTTTCTCTCTCCTTATTTTGGTGGTAGGAGTGTTTGAACTGAGGGCCTAGAACCTGTTTGGTAGGCACTCTAGCACGTGAGCCACTTGGCTGGTGCAGTTATGGACTTCTTAGAAGGCTAACGATAAAATATTCAAATTACCCTTAGGATCAGCAGTGTGTTATACTGATACTTGCGGGAGGGAGAAAGGACTTGAATTCAGGGCTTTGCATTCTCCCTTACCACTCAAGGCTGGCACTTTGCCACAGATCCATTTCTGGCTTTTTGCTGGCACCCTGGAGATAAAGAGTCTCTCGGTTTGTCTGCTTAGGCTGGCTTCAAACTCCAATCCTCAGATCTCAGCCTCTTGAGTAGCTAGGATTACAAGCTTGAGCTACCAGCGCCTGGCTCATACAAATACACTTGAAATCCCTCCTCTGCAGCTCTGTTCCAATCCTCCCATAGTCCACGGACACATGCGCAGTGGCTCAGCCACAATACGGACACGAAGGACACAGTGAGGGTACCGTGGGGCTCAGGGGGCAGGGGTGGAGCCAGCAGAAGGCCTCGATCATCCTGGGTGTGAAGCCCCAGGTTCTGCCCTTGGAGGTACCCCACAGGGAAGGGTGGATGGGGGCCTGAGCACCTCGCGGCCACAGTACCTTATCCTTGACAGTGTGATCACAGCCAGAGCCCACAAGGAAGTCCAGTGCGTCCAGCTGTCCGTGCTCAGCAGCTCTGTGAAACGCCGTCCTTCCCAGCTGGCCAGGAGAGGTCAGTGAGCCTCCTCGCCCGGTCCTCCCGGCCTCTGCCTCCAACCACACTTGGCCTCTCTTACCCCAGATATTCTCTGTGAAAGTCCTCACTGCCCACACCTGCCTGGAAAGGCCAGACTCAACCCCACAAGAGCAGTCTGTTGGGGGTCCCCTCTCCCTGCCATCCTTTGGTAGCTCCCCGGCTGCCTACTGAAAGGCAAGATCTCCCCCCAGAGGCCCCTAGACCTCGCTGGCCTTCTGGCCAAGACTCCAGTCCACCCGAACCCACCTACTAGGGACCCTTTCTGCCTCTGAAGCTCCCAGAGCATCCTCTTTCCAACATTACCCCAAATCACCAAGGGCCACCTCCTCCAGGAAGCAGAATGCAGCACTCCTTTTTTCTTTTTTGCTGGTGGTAGGGCTTGAACTCTGGGCCTGGGCGCTGTCCCTCAGCTCTTCAGCTCAAGGCTAGCGCTCTACCACTTGAGCCACAGCGCCACTTCCGGCTTTTTTCTTTTTTTGCTTATGTGGTGCTGAGGAATCGAACCCAGGGCCTCATGCATGCAAGGCAAGCGCTCTACCACTGAGCCACCTTCCCAGCCCTCCAATGCTTCCTTTTCTAACACATCAAGCCCTTGATCAGCGCCTCCCAGAGGCAACTGGCCATGTTTGGCTCTACAGCCTGCCCTCTGCCCGAGCGCTCCCTCCAGGTGGAATCCAGTCTGCCCAATGACCAAAAGATACTTCAAGCAGGGGCACTGGTGCTCACGCCTGTAATCCTAGCTACTCGGGAGGCTGAGATCTAAGGATCCCAGTTTGAAGGCAGCCCAGGTAAGAAAGTCCTTGATTCTCATCTCCAAATAGCCAGCAAAAAAGTCAGACGTGGAGCTGTGGCTCAAAGTGTTAGAGTGCTAACCTTGAGCACAAAAGCTAAGGGCTAGCAACCAAGCCCTGAGTTCAAGTCCCAGGGCTGGCTCTTGGTTTTAAGACCTGGACTTCCATCAATGGGAGGAACGCGTAGCTTCACAGGGCTCTCACCTTATCTGCCTGGTCCAGGGCCACATCTTCCAGGTCTTCCATTATGAACACCAGCACAGGCACGTGACCTCTCTGGGCTGCACAGTGTAGTAAAGTCAGGCCATCCTGGAAACAAGCCCAGGGTAGGCCCTGTGCTCTGTGAAGGGAGGCTTGCTCATCCACTGTCAGATCCCAGCCACAGCTCCCCGCAGGAACCACACTGCGCATGACCAAGGGGCTGGGGGAGGTCAGCTACCAGCCCTGGGCCAACTGCCTCTCTACCTGGCTGAGCATTTGTACAAATCAGGATCATAAAACCTGACTCCCAGCTGGGCACTGGTGACTCATGCCTGTAGTCCTATCTATTCAGGAGGCTGAGATCTGAGGATCACAGTTCAAAGCCAGCCCAGGCAGAAAAGTCCGTGACACTTATCTCCAATTAATCACCAGAAAACTGGAAGTGGTGCTGTGGCTCAAGTGGTAGAGCGTTAGCCTTGAGCTGAAGAGCTGAGGGACAGCGCCCAGGCCCAGAGTTCAAGCCCCACGACCAACCAAAAAAAAAGAAAAGAAAAAAGAAAAAAAACCTCTGACTCCCTCAAATATCAACTCAGAGTGGATCAAGGACCTCAATATGGGCTGGGAATGTGACTTAGTGGCAGAGTGTTTGCCTAGCATGCACGAAGCCCTGGGTTCAATTCCTCAGTAGCACAGACACAGAAAAAGTAGAAAGTGGCACTGTGGCTCAAGTGGTAGAATGTTGGCCTTCAGCACAGAGAGGCTCAGGGACAGAGCCCAGGCCCTGAGTTCAAGCCCCAGGACTGGCAAAACAAAAACAAAAACGGAAAGAAAATGTGGTAGCTATACAGAATGGAATTTTACACAGCCATTAAAAAGAATAACATTATGTAATTTGCAAGGACCTAGAATACTCATGATAAATGAGGTAAGCCAAGCTCAGATTTTCTCTCATATGTGGAGGCTAAAATACACAGAGATATGACAAATTATACAAGACTCTGGGTGTTCACACACAGTGAGACCAAAGGAACACAAAGGCGCCAGGCCTAAGTGCCTCTGATCATATAAAATAACATTAATCGGCGCTGGGAAGGTGGCTCAGTGGTAGAGCGCTTGCCTTGCATGCCTGAGGCTCTGGGTTCGATTCCTCAGCACCACATAAGAAAAAAGCCGGAAGTGGCACTGTGGCTCAAGTGATAGAGCGCTAGCCTTGAGCTGAAGAGCTGAGGTACAGCACCCAGGCCCAGAGTTCAGGCCCCACAAAGGACCAAAAAAAAAAAAAAATCCAAGTTCATTGGTGCCCTGAATTCTTTCCCAGTACCCAGGTTGAAAATACCTTCTGGAAGGGATTTGGCCTGGAAATGCTGGCCTTTCCTAAAAGACCATTGACCTGCCTAGGAACATGGCTTAATGGTAGAGTGCTTGCCTAGCATGCATGAAGCCTTGGGCTCCGTTCCTTAGTATCACATACACAGAAAAAGCCACAAGTGGCACTGTGGCTCAAATGGTAGTGTTAGCCTTGAACAAGAGAAGCTCAGAGACAGTGCCCAGGCCCTGAGTTCAAGCCCCAGGACTAGCAGAGAGAGAGAGAGAGAGAGAGGCGAGAGAGGAGAGGAGGGAGAGAGAGAGAGAGAGAGAGAGAGAGACATCATTGACCCCCCTGAAAAGGCAATAATAAATAATAAATAAATCCAGGCATTATGACTTTCTGGGCCTCCTCCCTGCACACACACACACACACACACACACACACACACACACACGAGATCATCAGGGGTCAGCTCCCAAGCCTAGAACAGTTTACTGGGTGGGTAAACGGAAGCTGACCTAACCATACAGACCTTTCCAGTCTTCCTAACTGCCCTTTGGGGTGCCTGCTGGGGTTCTCTCTGTAAGAAGGCCACTGGCGGGAGGGCTCAAGAGTGTCCTCAGAGGGGCTGTGCTGTGTATGATGAACTGGGGGTACCCACCCATCCCCGCCCAACCCCCATTTCCCTCACACACATACACCCTCCCTTTTCCCAGACGCAGGAAGGCAGTCAGATAGAAGCTTCCCTGAACTCAGCTTAGCTCATCAGGGCTTTCCAGAAGGTTCTGGAGAGGCTGGGGCAGGGGAGGAGGGCAGGGGAGGTGGGCACAGCCCCTGGTTACCTTGTTCTCACAGTGGATCTTGGCCCCAGCGTTGACCAGGACCTGCAGGACCGGCAGGTGGCCAAACCAGGCGGACAGGAGAAGAGCATTCATCCCGAACTGGGACAGAGGACAGGGAGGGGAAGGGCGTGAGTGGGCGGGGCTGAGCCTCTGGACGGCGTCCACCATAGGGCAGCCCAAGTGTCACTCAGCCCAGGTGTTCCCAAGCTTTAGAAATATAAAGATCCGAAACAGAGGCTGGCTTACTACTGTAAACATGTTTGTGTGGGTGTGTGTTGGGCCTGGGGCTTGAATTCAGGGCCTGGGGCTCTGTCCCTTAGCTTTTTCCATTCAAGGTTAGTGCTCTACCACTTGGGCCACAACTCTACTTCTGGCTTTTTGCTGGTTAACTGGAGATAGGAGTCCCATGGACTTTCCTGCCTGGGCAACTGTGATGTTCAGGTATCAGTCTCCTGAGTAGATAGGATTACAGGCGTGAGCCCCCAGCACCTGGATGCTTTATTTTGGGGATAGAAACTTGTGTCTTTGGGGCTGGGAAGGTGGCTCAGTGGTAGAGCGCTTGCCTTGCATGCCTGAGGCCCTGGGTTCGATTCCTCAGCACCACATAAGCAAAAAGAAAAAAGCCGGAAGTGGCGCTGTGGCTCAAGTGGTAGAGCGCTAGCCTTGAGCTGAAGAGCTGAGGGACAGCGCCCAGGCCCAGAGTTCAGGCCCCACGACCGGACGGACCCCCCACCCCCCCCCAAAAAAAAAGAAACTTGTGTCTTTGCCCAAGGCTGGCCTGAAACAGAGAATCTCCCACTTCTGCTTCCTGAGTAAATGCACAGTACCACACCTGGCTAATTTATTGAGGTCGTCGCCTTAACTTTTTTCCCAGGTTGGCCTTGAACTGTGATTCTCCAGATCTCTATCTTCTAGTAGCTGGTATTATATAAATGAGGCATTGCACCCAGCCCAGGAAGAACCACTTGAAAACAAAAAAAAATTGGAAGGCAGCAATCTCAGAATCTCCTTTTTTCTACTACAACTTTATGCTAAGTAAACTGCAATGCTTCACAGCTTCCTTCCTTTCTTTCTTTCTTCCTTCCTTTCTTTCTTTCTCTCTCTCTCTCTCTCTTTCTTTCTTTCTTCCTTCCTTTCTTTCTTTCTTTCTCTCTCTCTTTCTTTCTTTCTTTTTTGCCAGTCCTGGGGTTTGAACTCAGGGCCTGGGCACTGTCCCTGAGTTTCTTTTGCTCAAGGCTAGCACTCTACCACTTGAGCCACAGCACCACTTCTGGCCTTTTTCTGCGTATTTGGTACTGAGGAATCGGATCCAGGGCTTCATGCATGCCAGGTAAGCACTCTACCACTGAGCCACCTTCCCTGTGTCCCCCACCCCCAATTTTATTTCTTTCAATAGGGCTTGGTTATTTTTTATGCCAATCCTGAGGCTTGAACTCAGTGCCTGGGCTTTGTTACTTAGCTTTATTTGCTCAAGGCTGGTACTCTCTCACTTAAGCCACAGATCCACTTCCAACCTTTTGGTGGTTAATTGATGATAAGAATCTCATAGAGGCCGGGCGCTGGTGGCTCATGCCTGTAATCCTAGCTACTCAGGAGGCTGAGATCTGAGGATCGCAGTTCAAAGCCAGCCAGGGCAGGAGAGACCGTGAGACTCCTATCTCCAATAAACCACCAGAAAACCGGAAGTGGCGCTGTAGCTCAAGTGGTAGAGGGCTAGCCTTGAGCTGAGGAGCTGAGGGACAGCGCCCAGGCCCAGAGATCAGGCCCCACGACCGACAAAAAAGAAAAAAGAATCTCATAGAACTTTCTACCTCAGCGGACTTTGAATTGAGATCCTCAGATCTCAGTCTCCTGAGTAGCTAGGATTACAGGTGAGCAAGTTGTTTTTTATGGTATTAGCCGGAGCAAGAGCCCTGCTTTCTCCTGATTACTTTGCTAACTAGGTCTTTATCAAACCACCAATTACTGGGCAGTCTATTGTTGTCCACATGGGATCCAGGGATGGGAAGGTCTCCCGATTTGTAAGGTGCTTGATACTAGAGTTCTTTATTCCTGCACAGGGACCATGGAATAACTGGGCCCTGAAGACTAACTGGAGCCAGTCTGGACCTGAGCATTTGTATCAACAACAATCTCAACAAAAACAATCGAAAAGCCGAGTACAGGTGCTTCATGCCTGTAATCCTAGCTCCTCAATAGGCTAAGATCGCAGTTTCAAAGTCACCCTGGGCAGGAAAGTCCATGAGGCTCTTATCTTCAACTAACCATCAAAAAGTTGGAAGTTGGAGCCATGGCTCAAGTGGTAGAGTGCTAGCCTTGAGAAAAAAAAAAAACTCAGGGAAGGCCCTGAATTCAAGCCCCAGAACAAGCACATACAAACAAAAACAAAAACAAACAAACAGAATGGATAGCCAGGTTCTGGTAGCTCAACCCTGTAACCCTAGATACTCAGGAGGCTGAGACAGATCTGCAGATCATGGTTCAAAGTCAGCCCAAGCAGGTAAGTCCATGAGACTCTAATCTCCAATGAACCACCAGAAAACTGAAAGTAGAACAGTGGCTCAAGCGGTAGAACGCTGGCCTTGAGCAAAAGAACTCAGGAACGGTGCCTAGGCCCTGAGTTCAAGCCTCATGGCAAGCAGAAAATAATCATAATAACAATTAATAATAATAAATTTTTTAAAGGTAAGATCTTGGATGCCCCACCCCTGCAAGGCCAAATACATAAACATGCCTACCGAATCCTCGTCGTCCACAGCAGCCTTATGCTCCAGGAGCAGCCGTACCGCCTGCTCATGCCCAGAGCCTGCGGCCCAGTGCAGGGCCACCCGGCCCACCTGCTGGGGAAGAGGAAATTTGTGACTGCCACCCGGCTGCCTGGCCTGCCTCCCACACCCTTCCCCCCATGACAGCTGGTCTGCAGGCTGGCAGGTCCCTTACTGGCTCTGTCCAGCTGGCAGGGGGGGGGGGGGGGAATCCGACCCTACTCAGGCCCTCCTCCCTAACGAGGCCCAAACAAAAACACATAAAACACAGTGCTGGGCTCACCTGTCACCCACCTGTCCATCTGCCTTCATGGCTTCTTACTAAGAGCCTACAAGGCTCTGCCCGGCACCGCCGTCCACTGCATCTCAAAACTCCCAATGGGCCAGGTGCCAGTGGCTCCCGCCTGCAATCTTAGCTACTCGGGAGGCTGAGATCTGAGGGTCAAGTTCAAAGCCAGCCCAGGCAGGAAAGTTGGTAAGATTCTTAGCTCCAATTAACCAGCAAAAAGCTGGAAGTGGAGCTGTGGCTCCATTGGTAGAGCATAAAACTCAGCAAAAGCGCCTGAGACCCTGAGTTCAAGCCCCAAGACCAGCATGAAAACAACAACAAACAAACAAATGAAAAACTCAAGGGGTCTGGGTACTAGTGGCTTATGCCTATCATCCTAACTAGTCAGGAGGCCGAGATCTGAGGACTGAGGTTCAAAGCCAGGCTGGACAGACAAATCCAAGAGACTCTTATCTCCAATCAGCCAGCAAAAAGCTGGAAGTAGTTGTGGTTCAAGTGGTAGAGCACCAGCTGTCAGCAGAAAAAGCTGAGGAAGGAAACCCTGAGTTCAAGCAGCCAAAATCCTACAGCTATTACTGTTCCCTGTAGTGTCCCCCCATACTGTGTAGCCCCTGCCACCCTCAGGAATCTCAGTTCCAGAACCTTCCAGCCACAAGTCCCACAGCAAGGAAGGGAAGGGCTACCTGAGTGGCACCCATGCCAGTTCTCACCATCTTTCCAGAAGAACTGGCTTTTCCTTCTATCTTCAGGCCAAGGACACCCCCTTGGTCCATCCCCCCACTTACCTGCATCCTTCCCTTGAGCCTGGGAAGCAGGCTCACCTCATTTGACCTCCCCCAATGACCCTGAGCCTGGTCAAAAGGGATCATTGCCACACACACACCCAGTTTGCAGATTCTGGCCTCTCTTGGTCCTGAACCTCTGAACTTCCGCCCACAGGCATCTTCCACCTCTGCTTCCCCATTGCTGCCCTTCCTGTGCTTCTCAGTGACTAACTTCTTTTTTTTTTTGCTTCCTTTCTTTTGAACTCAGACCTGAGCACTGCCCCTGAGTTCTTTTGCTCAAGGCTGGCACTCTACCACTTTGAGCCACAGCTCCACTTCCCACACACATTTTATTTTATTTTATTTTGCCAGTCATGGGGCTTGAACTCTGGGCCTGGGCGCTGTCCCTCAGCTCTTCAGCTCAAGGCTAGCACTCTACCACTTAAGCCACAGCGCCACTTCTGGCATTTTCTGCGTATATGGTGCTGAGGAATCAAACCCAGGGCCTCATGCATGCAAGGCAAGTGCTCTACCACTAAGCCACCTTCCTAGCCCGACATTTTCATGTTTAATTGGAGATAAGAGGTTCATAAGCTGGGTGCTGGTGGCCTGTAATCCTAACTACTCAGGAGGCTGAGATCTGAGGATTGAGGTTCAAAGCCAGCCCAGATAAGAAAGTCCATGAGACTCATCTTCAATAAACCACAGAAAATCGGAAATGGTGGTGGTGGAGCGCTAGCCTTGAGCTGAAGAGCTGAGGGACAGCACCCAGGCCCAGAGTTCAAGCCCCACAACTGACATAAATAAATAAATACATAAAAAGTAAACAAATAAATAAATAAATAGGCTTTCATGGACTTTCCTGCCCAGGCTGGCTTTGAACCCTGATCCTCAGATCTCTGCTTCCTGAGTAGCTAGGATTACAGGCATGAGCCACCAGTGCCCATCTAGTGTCTGATCTCTGCCGGCTGACCTTTATCTTCCTGCCCTCCTGTTTCTACTCTTTGTCCTATCAAATAGGCCAGAATGATTCTTGAGTTTGACTCTGGAACGGCTAAGCTCAACTTAGAATCTTGACCCTGACCTTGGACCAGGCCCCAACTACCCAAGATGTCCAAGACCTCCATGGCAATCGCGTGGATGGGGGAAGGGGGGCGCCATGCAGGGCCCAGTACGCACGTGGTTTCTGGCCCTGACATTAACCCTCTTCTCCATCAGCTCCTTCATCCTCTCGATGTGGTTCTGGCGGGCGGCCTGGTGCAGCTGCTTCTCCAGGGGGAGCACTGTGGGGGGGGGTCGTGTCAGTGAGAAGAGGATCCCCCCCCATTCTGTAAGAGCTGCTCTTCTGGAAATGGATGGACTTCATTTCTCTCTCAGGGCATTGTCTGGTTCAGAAAGACAGCCAGGACTGCATGAGTCCACCGCAAGACTACGCTCCCAGCGCAGTCCAGGTGTGGAAACCTTCTCTCCACTCCGCAGTCCTAACCCTGTCACCACTCTGTCCTGAGGTGCAGCCTTGCTTTGCCTTTCCCCACAGTTTCCACTTCTCAGGTTAAGAAAGCCTTAGAGCTGACCCTGCTGAGCCACCGTCCCCACGCCGCCGTGCGCTCAGGCCAGGCAGCAGGTTACCATCTGAGCTAGGAGTCCCCAGGCCTGATAATAGGGTCTCATCCATAGCACCCCACCTCAGTCATCCTGACTACTGTCCTTGGCTGAACCACAGTTCCCTGGAGCCCTGGCCACCCCTTGCTCTTCCCCGTACAACACAGCTCTCAGCAGGCTGCAAGCTGGGCACCCGGAGAGACTCCCCAAACTCTGCTTCTCTGTGGGACAACACCTATCCAGACACACAGATGCCTTTCTCTCCCAAGCAGGGCCCAGAAACCCTGGTAAGAGGACAAATATTGACTGGTCTGGCCCTTTGCACAGTCCTTGCGGGGAGGGAGGCAGGTAATCTTGGGTTTTTACTGTAGCCCAGCCCCATGTGTATCCAGGGACAGGTGGCCAGTGTGCTAAGGACAAGCCTGCTGTGCGGAGTGTTTTTCCAGAGAAATCCCACACCGCCTTGCAGCTGGAGAAGAGCGTGTTGAAAGTGTCTGAGGACCTCACAGCTATGGCCCAGACAATCACATGGTCCAGGGTCCAACTCCTGGCTACATGACTGATTTATGTTACGTGATTATCTGGTGCCTCAGTTTCCTCATTTGCAAAATGGAGATGGGAACTTCCCTGTGGAAGTTGTCAGAAAGGAGGTATTCCACCTTCTAATTATTCTAATTATTTCAAAAGGGGGGCACAGGATCAAGGGTAGGGGAATCTCACATTCAAAGTTTGAATAGTAGCAGGGTACTGGTGGCCCCGCCTGTAATGCTAGATACTCAGGAGGCTGAGATCTGAGGATCATGATTCCAAGGCAGCCCAGGCAGGAAAGTCCATGAAACTCTCATCTCCAATTAAACACCAAAAGGACCAAAGTGGAGCTGTGGCTCAATGGGCTAGAGCGCTAGCCTTGAGCAAAATAGCTCAGGGACAGTGCTCAGGCCCTGAGTTCAACTGACAAAAGAAGAGAACGAAGAAGAGGAAGAGGAGGAGGAAGAAGAGGAGAAGGAGGAGGAGGGGGGAGGGGGAGGAGGGGGGAGGGAGGGAAGAAAAAGAAAGATCAGGAATAGTAGCTAACACTTGTAATTCTAGCTACTCGCAAGGTGAAAATTGGGAGGATCATGATTCAAGGTAAGTTGGGACAAAACTTCATGAGATTCCATCTCAACCAATAAAAGCTGGGTAAGTGATAAAGAGCTGTGATCCTAGCTACAGGAAAGGCATAAAGAGGAGAACCACAATCCAGACCAGCCTGGGCAAAAAATAAGAGACCTTATTAAAAAAAAAAAAAAAAGACTAAAGCTAGGTTCATGCCTTATGTAATACTAGCTACTTGGAAAGCGAAGATTTGAGGATCTCAGTTTGAAGCCAGACTGTACAGAAAAGTCCATGAAACTTTTTTTTTTTTGGTTGTGGGGCCTGAATTCTGGGCCTGGGCGCTGTCCCTCAGCTCTTCAGCTCAAGGTAAGCATTTTACCACTTGAGCCACAGTGCCACTTCTGGCCTTTTCTGCTTCTGGGGTGCTGAGGAATCGAACCCAGGGCCTCATGCAGGCAAGGCAAGCACTGTCCACCTTCCCAGCCCTCCATGAAACTCTTATCTCCAATTAAGCACCAAAAAGTCAGATGTGGAGCTGTGGCTAAAGTGGTAGAGCATCAGCCTTGAGCACAAAAGCTCAGGGATAGTGCTCAGGCCCTCAGGCCCTGAGCACAAGCCCCAGGACCAGTGCGCACACACACACACACACACACACACACACACACACACACACACAAAGCTAAAGCAAAAAGGGCTTATGTTGTAGCTCAAAGTGGGAAAGCACCTGCCAAGCTACTGTATGGGCCTAGATACAAACCCCGCACTAGCAAAAAAAACAAAAGCTGGGCACACTGCTGGCTCACACCTGTAATCCTACTTAGGAGGCAAAGATCTGAGAATCACAGTTGAATGCCATCCCAGGCAAAAAAGCTGGTGAGATTGTCATCTCCGTTTAGCCAGCAAAAAGCCAGAAGTGGAAGCTGTGGCTCAAGTGGTAGAGTGTCAGCCTTCAGCAGAAACACCAAAGGAAAGCATGCAGCCCTGATTTCAAGCCCCAGTACTAGCACAGAAAGAAAGAAGGAAAGAAAGAAGAAAAGAAGAAAAGAAAAAGAAAGGAGGGAGGGAGGGAGGGAGGGAAAGGAGAAAAGAAGGGAAAGGAAACGATGAATAACCGAACACACTGTAGAAGAGCACCTTTCAGCCGGGTACCGGTGGCTCACGCCTGTAATCCTAGCTACTCAGGAGGCTGAGATCTGAGGATCACAGTTCAAAGCCAGCCTGGGCAGGAAAGTCCGTGAGACTCTTATCTCCAATTAACAACCAGAAAACTGGAAGTGGCGCTGTGGCTCAAGTGGTAGAGTGCTAGCCTTGAGATGAAGAGCTGAGGGACAGCGCCCAGGCCCAGAGTTCTGGCCCCACGACTGGAAAAAAAGAAGAGCTGGCACTTTGGTTGTGAGCCGCTCAGGCTGGGCTCCAGTGCCCGGCATGCCACACTCCAGCAGCACCACCTGGGATAGTGGAGAGTCACATCTCCCTCATAAGTGACTTCATCAGCTGGAAAATCACAGCAGGGGCAGAAAGGGATTTGTACAGGGCCCTGCCAGCTCGGATACACTCTCTTTGCTGAAGCCTGGGGGACTGGGCTGGTTTATGCTGCTGAACAACAAAAGTCTCTATAGGAAGAAGCAAACACTGTATGTAGCCAGCCAGAGATCACATTAGGATGAAAGCAGATCCTGAAGCCAGGAGCTGGTGCCTCACACCTGTAATCTTAGCCATTCAGGAGGCTGAGATCTGAGGATCATGGTTCAAGGCCAGCCTCGCAGGAAAGTTCTTGAGACTCTTACCTCCAATTAACCACTAATTAAAAAAAAAAAAAAGCCAGAAGTACAGCTATGGCTCAAGTGGCAGAGAGTTCACCTCGAACGAAAAAGCTAAGGGACAGTAACTAGGCTTAAGTCCCAGTACCAAGACACATACACACACACACACACACACACACACACACACACAAACATATAGATCTTGTCTTTTCCATCCACTTTACCCCATGCATTCAGCCATAGCAAATGCACACTACATTCTTTAGCCTCTGAGACTTTTATCCAACTGAAGCTTCAACTCACAAGCTCCTCCCACACACTGAATGCTCCAAGGATACTCAAATTTTGTTAGTGGTGGGGCTTGAACTCAGAGCCTGAGCGCTGTCCCTGAGTTTTTGTGCTCAAGGCTAGTGTTCTACTACTTTGAGCCACAGCTGCACTACTGTTTTTTGTTTTGGGTGGGGCTTGAACTCTGGGCCTGGGCACTATCCCTCAGCTCTTCAGCTCAAACCGAGAACTCTACCACTTGAGCCACAGCGCCACTTCCAGTTTTCTAGTGGTTTATTAGAGATAAGAGTCTCATGGACTTTCCTGCCTGGGCTGGCTTTGAACCCTGATCCTCAAATCTCAGACTCCTGAATAGCTAGGATTACAGGCATGAGTCATCAGCACCCTGCCACTACTCAAACTTTGAATGTGCGATTCCCCCTACCCTTGATCCTGTGCCTCCTTTGAAATAATTGGAACCTCTTTTCTTTCTTTAAAATGTACAGGGATTGAATTCAGGGTCTCAGCTTGCTAGGCAAGTACTCTACCAATTGCACCATGCCCCAAGCCCATTTTGCTTTTACTTATTTTCTAGACAGGCTCTCACTAGCTTTTTGCCTGGGAATTATCCCCAACCTGGGACCTTTCCATTTTCACCTCCTCGGTGGCTAGGATTACAGATGTGAGCACTGGCCCTAATAATCAGAACCTTGATGGAGTTCACTACCCCTCAGCTGAACAGGTAAGGTTTGCTTCAGTATACTGGACACCCAATGAGCTATGCCAGGAGGATGTAGGTGAGGAAAGGTGGAACCACCCGTCAAGACTCAGCTTGAGAGCCAAGCACCTGTAACCCTGGCCACTCAGGAGGCTGATCTGAGGCTTGTGGTTCAAACCCAGCCTGGGCAAGAAAGTCTGTAAGACTTATGTCTAATTAAGCCAGCAAAAAGCTGTAAATTGAGGTGTAGCTCAGCTCCAGTGATAAAGTGCCCATCTTAATTCAAAAAAAAGCAAGGCCTAGAAGCTTCGGTGCTCTTGCATGCTCTCTCTCGATCTCTCTCTCTCTCTCCCCTCTCTCTCTCCCTCCTCTCTCCACCCCCCCCCCTTTCTCTCTCACATACACACACAGCCTAGAAAACAGGATTAAGGACTCACAAGCTTTTTCTCCTGGCTCCCAGACAGGGCAGCAAGCTAGCTGACCCACCCAGGCCGCCCAAGCGCCCACCTGGGCCCGGCATTGCGCACGCTAAGCCAGTGGATGCTGGAAGCCACGCCCCCTCCCACCGTCTCTATCACTTACCTGTGACCCCCTGCAACTTAGTTAAGCACCCTGCTGCGCCCCAACTTGCTCATCTGCAAAATGGAGATGGCCAGAGGTATCTCTCGAATGGCTGCTGAGAGGCTGAATGACGTCCTGCCCTCTAGGGCCCAGCACCAAAGCCAGCACCCGTGAGGATCCTGATTCTCTCCATTTGTAGATAACGTCCCCCCCACCCCACCCCCGACGCCCCCCCAATACACCTGGGTCCGCTCGGAGGTGGCCAAACGGATCCGTCAACCTCAGCTGGCCGCCCTACTCGAGCATGGGGTGGGGGGGGTCCCTCAGCCTCGATCCGCCCGTGTCCCCCAGCCCTGGCGCCTCGGACTCACGGCCGTGGGTGTCCCACGCCTGATCCTCCTCCATCCCGCCGCTCTGCGCACTGCGCGCAGGTGCTGCGCGCCCGACCTCGGGGCGGGGCATCCGAGCTAGACCACGCCCACGGAGGGGCGGGGACTGGGCGGGCCACGCCGGTGGAATGGAGGAGCCTGGGGGCGGGGCCTGGGCGGGGCCACGCCAGAGGCGTGGAGGCGCCTGGGGGCGGGGATAGGGGCGGGGCATCCGGCTGGACCACGCCCGTATATGGGCGTGTCTGGGCGGGGCCACGTCAGAGGCGTGGAAGCGCCTGGGGGCGGG
>NW_012267227.1:2623598-2659440 GCF_000151885.1 Dipodomys ordii
GGGGCGGGGCCACGCCTATATCCTGGTGGGGCGGCGGGGTGGAGGGCCTTGCGCCTCGCCTGTGGGGCGGGTCACGTCCGTGAAAGGGCGGGGAAAAGGGCGGGGTGAGGGGCGAGGCCCAGAGGCCGACCCTCCAGATCCGAATCACAGGTAATTTGCCTAGTTGTTGCCCCGTTGGCCTCCCCACCGTCCATCCGCTTTGGATCCCCAGCACCAATTTATGGGATGCACCTTTTCCCCAGCACCTTCTCACGGAACACGCCATCAAACCTGGATTGCTGCCAATCTGACAACTCAAGAAAATCTGTGGGAAAACACTCATTAGATATTCCTCTAGGCCTTTTCTACCAAGGATGTAAAAAAAAAAAAATACACCTATGTCCCTGCGCAGATGCACTTGTGCACACAGGCCGGCTGCATCCATCTCTCTGCCTGGAGCATCCTGAGGACGCTGAGTGAGGTTGGAAAGGACCAGTGGGTGTCCGCCGGAGAGCCATCCCCCAACGGAGTGACTGGTGATTGGATTGCTGGTGGGAGGGAGCACTGTGGAGACACTCACCGGAAGTGGAGGAAGAGCATCGGGAGCCCAGGGCTGGGAGACCTGAGCTCCAGTCCAGATGTGGGCAGCCAAGGGGTGTGCCCTGGAGCATCTCTTCCCCCCTGTCCATGGGGCTTGAACTCAGGGCCTAGGCACTGTCCCCGAGCTTCCTTTGCTCAAGGCTAGCAACCCTACCACTTGAGCCCCAGGGCCACTTCCAGCTTTTTCTGTGTACTGAGGAATTGAACCCAGGGCTTCATGCATGCTAGGCAAGCACTCTACCACCAAGCCACATTCCAGCCCCATGGGTGACACTTTCTCACTAGGCTATTTCAGAATGCTTACATCAGCCCTTAGTGGGTGCCCATGATGGTGGTGATTGTCCTCTGGCACCGGCACTATCCTGTTCAGTCATTTTGACAATCTGGGGTGGGGCACAGAGATTAACACTAATTATAATCAAAGCTCTAATTTGCTGAGGAGGCAAAGGAGGCTCAGAGAGGTTGATGCATTGCCCCAACACACACAGCAAGCAGTGAGAAGTTGAGAGGGACATGTACATGTGACTCTCCACAAAGATGCTGGGTCAGGTCCAGGATGACCCTGCAACCCACAGAAGCACACCGACTCTAGGGAAGACTCTCTTACCAGGAAGGAAAGCGATTTGGAGAAAAAGCCTCAGAAAACCGTAAAAGCAAGGCCCAAGGGAACTGATCCGGAGCCCAGCCCACGCGCCCAGCTTTGCAGGCTGAGCCTCACAGAGCTGGGAGCGGAGGGCGGAGCCCGCGAGCCCCGCTGCAGTTCCGAACATCGACACGCGAGGGCGCCAGAGCCGCGATAGCCGCGGGCGGGGACTACCGTAATAACCACAGGTGTGCGCAACACAGGCCTTTCCTCCATTGAAGGGGCTAGAGGAGAAAGAGGAGTTAAGGACTTGGGAGGGTGGAGCTGAGCAAGACCTTCATCCTACAGGCCTATCCCAGTCCAAAGGCGGAGATAATAACATTACCTAAAGCAAAGGGAATTCAATGAGTCAGTTTCCAAAGACTGCTCTGCCACCCCACAAAGCCTAGAGAGGAAACTTCCTCTGTGTCTGCCTCCAAGATGGCAGCTCCTTTGCAGGGGTCCCAGTCTTTGGGAACAGATCTGACCCCTGTGTTGGAGTCATTATGCCTGGCCTCTCCCTATTGCCCTGTCCCCTCCCAGATCACTGCCAGCCTGAGTCAGACTGACTCAACTCTGTACTCTGCCAAAACTACAACCTAACAAGACTTGGAAGCCGGCCACCGGTGGCTCACGCCTGTAATCCTAGTGACTCAGGAGGCTGAGATCTGAGGATCGTGGTTCAAAGCCAGCCTGGGCAGGAAAGTCAGTGAGACTCTTATCTCCAGTAAACCACTAGAAAACTGGAAGTGGCGCTGTGGCTCAAGCAGTAGAGCACTAGCCTTGAGCTAAAGAGCTGAGGGACAGTGTCCAGGTCCAGAGTTCAAGCCCCATGACCGACAAAAAAAAAAAAAAAGACTCGGCAAATGTTACAAAAGTTCATGGAAGAGAAAATAAACCTGTGAAAAGACAGCAACGTTACAAAAGAAAAAGAAACGGGCCAGGCCCTGCTGGCTCAAGCCTGTAATCTACTCAGGGGGCTGAGATCTGAGGAGCATAGTTTGAAGTCAGCTGAGGCAGATAAATCTGCGAGCCTCTTATTGCCAACAAACTGACAATAAGCTGGAAGTGGAGCTGTGGCTCAAGTGGCCAAGTGGTAGAGTGCCAGCCTTGACCAAAGAAGCCAAAATAGCTAGATACCTTGAGTACAAGCCTCAGTATTGACAGAGAGACAGAGACAGAAAGCAGCTGTCAGAAGTGTGTGTGTGTGTGTGTGTGTGTGTGTGTGTGTGTGTGTGTGTGCACTGTGTATGTATCTGCTAGTCATGAGGCTTGAACTCAGAGCCTGGACACTGTCCCTGAGTTTTTGGGGTTTTTTTGGTCAATCATGGAGCTTGAACTCAGGGCCTGGTGCTGTCCCTCAAGGCTAGCTAGCGCTCTACCACTTTGAACCACAATTCCACTTCCAGTTTTGTGGTGGCAATCCCGTGGATGGGGGAAGGGGGGCGCCATGCAGGGCCCAGTACGCACGTGGTTTCTGGCCCTGACATTAACCCTCTTCTCCATCAGCTTCTTCATCCTCTCGATGTGGTTCTGGCGGGCGGCCTGGTGCAGCTGCTTCTCCAGGGGGAGCACTGGGGGGGGGGGTCATGTCAGTGAGAAGAGGATCCCCCCACTCTGTAGAGCTGCTCTTCTGGAAAAAAAGGCCAAGTGCCAGTGGCTCACACCTGCAGTCCTAGCTACTCAGGAGGCTGAGATCTGAGGATTGCAGTTTGAAGCCAGCCTGGGCAAGAAAGTCTGTGAGACTCTTATCTCCAATAAACTACATAGAAAAAGCCATAAGTGATGCTGTGGCTCAAGTGGTAGAGCACTAGCCTTTAGCACAAAGAGGCTCAGGGACAGTGCCCAGGCCCTGAGTTCAAGTCCCAGGACCAGCAGAAATTTTTTAAAAAAAGGAATGTCTTGCCTTTTCCTGTTCTGCCCTCCAGACTTTGCCTTCCTCCTCCCCTGCCCACAGGCCTGGCTCTGTGGGAAGGAGAAAGGGGAAGAAGGAAGATCAAAGAGTGGGTAGTGGGTGGAGTTGAACTAGAGTCCATACGTCAGGGCCAGTGGTCACTGGCACTTAAACACATTGTGTCCTGCACAACTCTAGGATGCACCAGAGTCCTCGACATTGAAATTTGCATAGGTATTAGCATAGGATGATGGGGGGGGGGGGGAATACCCCCAGAGAAAGAGCATCCTTTTCTGAATAGAATGAAACCTAAGAGCAAAGAACATCATAAGGACTCAGGTGTGGACTCACGCCTGCAATCCTAGTGACTCAGGAGGCTGAGATCAGAGGATCGCAGTTCTAAGCCAACCTGGGCAGAAAAGTCCGAGAGACTCTTATCTCTAGTTAACCAGCAAAAAGCCAGAAGTGGAGCTGTGGCTGAAGTGGTAGAGCACTAGTTTTGAGCAAAAAAAAAAAAAAAAGCTTAAGGACAGCACCCAGACCCTGAGCTCAAGCCCCCAAATGAACACACACACACACACACACACACACACACACACACACACACACACACACCATTGTCTGCACAGGGCTAGCCTAGAAGTAGCCCTTGGAGCAGGTCAAGGAGGGCCCAGAGGGAAGGGGGCAAGAGACTGATTTGGTTTCCTCTGGGCCTAACAAGCCTCCCTTCCTTCCATTCCCCTGCCCTGTTTTTCTACCACCCTCTTCTCCTTGGCCAGTAGGCCTGATGCCCCAGCCTGGTCCTACCTGGCTACCTCGCATTACACAGCTCACACCCTGCCATACCTCCAGGCCTTTACCCTGCCAAAGCCCTTCTCCTCCCCCTAACAACAACAACAACAACAAAGCTAAGTCGCATGCATTGTTTAGGGCCTGGCTCAGGTGTCACCTTCTCTATGAAGTCTCCAGTCCTACCAGTGAGAAAAGAACTTCAGCCAGGTGCCAGTGGCTCATGCCTAGAATCCTAGCTCCTCAAGAAGCTGAAATCTGAGGATCGTAGTTCAAAGCCAGCCCCAGCAGGAAAGTCCATGAGACTTTATCTCCAATTACCCACCAGAAATCTGGAAGGAGCGCTGTGGTTCAAAGTGGTAGAGGACTAGCTTTGAGCTGAAGAGCTGAGGGACAGCACTGAGGCCTGGATTTCAAACTCCATGACAAAAACAAACAGAAAAGAACTTTACTTCTTGTGGGGGCCACAGCTCAGGGTCCCACAGCCCAAGGAGCCCTACAATCCTGGTGTCTGTCTTCCCTACCTCCATATCTGTCTATATAACACGGAGGGAAATTGTCTATTTTGGGGAAGTGCAGATACTTATAAATTGCTACATGGGGCACAGTTGTAGTCAGCCAACCCTAAATGGGTGGGGAGGGTGTGAGGCAGCATTTCTGCTCTACTCTAGATCTTTCTAGAAGGCCAGCTTGCCACTGATGGCAAGATCAAGCTATAATGAACAGACTTGGAGCCCAAAGATTGGCTGGTCCTTTGGGGAGCAGATTCTCTGAATAAGGTAGTGGCTGGGAGTCATCTTTGGGGACAAGCTTGATTTCCCCGGGGAGCCCAGGGGTAGCCTCTAAGCCCTGTCTGTCTTGTTAATGACTGGTGTAACTGCTACCCTTCCCCTCAGGAAGAGGCCCTGCCATAATCTTAGTTGTTGGATCCTTTCAGAGGGCTTTATGCTTGAGCCCATGTGGAATGTTTATAGCCAGACTTATGTGCATGGCCCTACCTGTACATCAAGCAGATCCACGCATCCCTGGGGTTTTGCCTGGTGTCTGTAGGTCCCTGGGATAATGGGGGGGGTCAATCCTTCATATTCCATCTTTGGATACATAAAATGATTGGACCAAGATGGGAGAGATAAATCCTTCATCCACCATGTGGCCAAGATGGTGCCAGTATCTTTATTTCATGTTCATGCCCCAGGACCAGTGTATACACACACACACACACACTAGCAGGATGGAAGATTAGTCTAGAAGGCCTGTGATGCCTTTTTTTTTTTTTTTGTCAGTCATGGGACTTGAACTCTGGGCCTGGGCACTGTCCCTCAGCTCTTCAGTTCAAGACAAACGCTCTACCACTTGAGCCACAGCGCCACTTCCGGTTTTCTGGTGGTTCATTGGAAATAAGAGTCTCACGGACTTTTCTGCCCAGCCTGGCTTTGAACCACGATCCTCAGATCTCAGCCTCCTGAGTAGTTACGATTATAGTTGTGAGCTACAGGCGCCCAGTTTATGAAGCCTCCCTCTTGAGAGACCCAGATTAGTTTCCAGAGTGCTCACTCTGGTTAGAGACACCAGATAATGTTACCCACCCCAGACCATCCTTGGAAACATCTAAGTTCTTCCTTCCAATTGTGTGTGTGTGTGTGTGTGTGTGTGTGTGTGTGTGTGTAGAGGGTAGTTCCCGTGGGGAAGGGCTTCGTGTCAGCTAGTCATTCACTTATACCAGTAACTTCCTCTCTACCCCCCAGGCCTCCCTCCCCGGTTCCCACGACTTCAACTGGAATAGAAACAGAAATCACTTACTCAATAGGAAAGGGCAGGAGTCTCTCTGGGCCCCTTCGCCCACCTCATCTGCAGCTGGGGAGAGGAAGCAAGCAAGGAGAAAGCTGAGCTCCTAAAGCTGCCTCTTCATTTACACGTGTGAAATCTACGCCCAGAAAGGGCCAGCGACTTGTTCAAGGGTATCCAGTAAAGCAGCGCCAGGACCAAATCTGGCTGCTGCTTTTTGTCAGTCATGGAGCTTGAACTCTGGGCCTGGGCACTGTCCCTCAGCTCTTCAGCTCAAGCCTAATGCTTTAGCACTTGAGCCACAGCACCACTTCCGGCTTTTTCTGTTTATGTAGTGCTGAGGAATTGAACCCAGGGCCTCATGCATGTGAGGCAAGCACTCTACCACTGAGCCACCTTCCCAGCCCAACTTCTTCTTTTTTTTTTTTTTTTTCCTTTGTGTTGGTCCTGGGGCTTGAATTCAGGATCTGGGTACTGTCCTTGAGCTTTTGAACTCAAGACCTGTGCCCTAGTGCGTGAGCCATAGGAGATAAGGGTCCCATGAACTTTTCTGCCTGGACTGGCTTTGAACTACGATCCTCAGATCTCAGCCTCCTAAGTAGGTAGAATTACAGATGTGAGCCATCAGTGCCCAGACAAACCTGGGTCCTCAGTCCCCTACCCAAACCACCAGGCCTCCCCTGTGGGAACAGAGACTATACCCACTTCCTAGCTAGAACACAAGGATGAGGACTGTCAGACAGTACTGGGAGAAGACTCAGGTGGACTCCAGGAAACATGTCCCCTTGGAATGGCAGGCCCTCAGACAGGCACAAAGAAGCGCTTACCTCCTCCTAGATACGCTGTCAGAGTAGGCCACATTTGGAGTGCGGTAGCTCCTATGACTAAGGAGAGGGCTAGGGAGACGGCAGGAATCAGGAAAGATGGAAGAACAGGAAAGCCAACAAGACCAAGTAGAAATCATGGCCAGACATCAAGCTCAGGAACCCTGCATTCCACTGCAGCCCAGGGAAAGACCAGACCCCAGCATGACCATGAGCAAGCCCAGAGAGATGAAATGACATTCTCAAGATCCCCTGATTAGGAAGTAGGAGAACCTATGTAGACATGACCCCACATCTCAGTTCTTTTCACACAAGATTTCCAAAATAGGGAACACAAATGAATGTAAAACTGCAGCCCAGGGCTAGGAAGATGGCTCAGTGGTAGAGCGCTTGCCTTGCATGCCTGAGGTCCTGGGTTCGATTCCTCAGCACCACATAAGCAAAAAGAAAAGAGCCATTAGTGGCGATGTGGCTCAAGTGGTAGAGCACTAGCCTTGAGCTGAAGAGCTGAGGAACAGCGCCCAGGCCCAGAGTTCAGGCCCCAAGACTGGACCCAAAAAACAAAACAAAAAAAAAACTGCAGCCGAGGATGGTGGCTCATGCTTATAATCCCACTCAGGAGGTTGAGACCTGAGGATCATTGTTTAAAGCCAGCCAGGACAGACAAAATCAAGAGACTCATCTCCAATAAATCAGCAAAAAGCCAGAAGTGGAGATGTGGCTCAGGTGGGAGGGCACCAACCTTGAGCAGAAAAGCTAAGCAAGAGTGCAAAGCCCTGAGTTCAAGTCCCAGTACCACCACCACCAACAACAACAACAACAACAAGAACAACAACAAATGAAGTCCAAACTGGGTGCTGGTGGCTCATGTATGTAATCCTAGCTACTCAGGGGGCTGAGAGCTGAGGATCATGGTTCAATCCAGCGAGGGCAGGAAAATCCATGTAGTCCTATCTCCAACGAACCAGCAGAAAACTAGGAGTGGATGGAGGCTGTGACTCAAAGTGGTAGAGCACTAATCTTGAGCAAAATAACTTAGCATCCAGGCCCTGAAGCCCCACCACACACACACACACACACACACACACACACACACACAAAATGTAGTTCAAGGTTAGAGGCATGACTCATGGTATAGCACTTGCCTAGAAAGCAGGAGACTCTGAGTAGAACTGTGAAGTGCAGCCCCTGGACTCTTAGGGTCAGTGTGGAAGCTGCTATTAGCCTTCCCGGTCTAGGTGTCCCCTGGCTCTCTGATTTGGCTCTTCATTCTGGATCCTAGTTCTTATTCTCCTCAGGCTCAATTTCAGATCTGTTCATTGTCTGAGGATCATGGGTGAGAGGAAGACCTTCAGCCTCCCTTAGGAGGCTGCTGGGCCTTCCCTCTCAGGCCTCCGGGCCAGGCCAGAGTCATTCCAAGGCAGCTCAGCTTGAAGGCTGACAGCCAGCTTCGGCCTGCCTCCAGGGACTGAAGGAGGACACAAGGCCTGGCTGGGTGACCCTGCAGCCTGTGGTCAGCTGCAGAGTGCAGGCCGCTGGGGAAGAAGGTCAAGCATGATCTCTTCAGGGCTTGACCCAAGAAGAACCTCCAAGCTGGGTGCCAGTGGCTCACACCTGTAATCCTAGCTACTCAGGAAGCTGAAATCTGAGAATCACAGTTCCCAACCAGCCCTGGCAGTAAAACCTGTGAGACTCATTTTTATTTTTGTAGGTCATGGGGCTTGAACTCTGAGTCTCACGGGGCTGGGAAGGGGGCTCCGTGGTAGAGTGCTTGCTTCGCATGCATGAGACCCTCGGTTCGATTCCTCAGCACCACATAAACAGAAAAAGCCAGAAGTGGTGCTGTGGCTCAAGTTGTAGCTCAAGTGGTAGAGAGCTAGTCTTGAGCTGAAGAGCTGAGGGACAGAGTTCAAGCCCCATCACCAGGTGAGGGGTGGGGGGGGAGGAGGGAGGGAGTCTCATAGACGTTACTGCCCTGGCTGGATTTGAACCATGATCTTCAGATCTCAGCCTCCTGAGTAGCTAGGATTACAGGCGTGAGCCACTGGCGCCCAACTTCTGTGAGACAACTTCCAAAAAAAAAAAAGGCCAGGAGGGGCTGGGAAGGTGGCTCAGTGGTAGAGCGCTTCCTTGCATGCATGAGGCCCTGGGTTCGATTCCTCAGCACCACATAAGCAAAAATAAAAAAGCTGGAAGTGGCGCTGTAGCTCAAGTGGTAGAGTGCTAGCCTTGAGCTGAAGAGCTGAGGGACAGCGCCCAGGCCCAGAGTTCGGGCCCCACGACTGGCAAAAAAAAAATAATAATAATAAGGCCAGGAATGGAGCTGTGGCTCAAGTGGTAAAGCACTAGCCTTGTGCAAAAAAGCTAAGGAACAGCACCTAAGCCTTGAGTTCACTCCCCAGGATTAGCACAAAAAAAGGAGAGAGAGGAAAGCAGAGGAGAGGATGGGAGGAGAGGAGAGGGGAGGAGAGGGGGAAGGAGGGAAGGAGAAAAGGGAAAGGGAAAGGAAAAGAACACCAACACATTTGGCCTAAAAGCCTGGCAGAGAATAGCTTCACAGTCCAGTCTTGCAAAAAAGGCCTGGTCCTCCAAGATACCCCAAAGGTTCCTTCCCCTGGCGCCCTCAGCCTCCTGCATCCTGGGAATCCCCCCTGCAGCTCCTCACTTCCCCTCCTGACTCATTGAAGGTCACATGAGGAGACAGTCATGAGCCTGTGACTCCTTGGTGCAGCCCTGAGCTCCTGGCTGCTGTCAGGCAGGGAGATGGAAGAGCTCCCATTGGGAGGACCACGGGAACACAAGGGGAGGGGCCTACTCCTGTCCCTCTGGCTTCAGGACACGCCCAGCCAGAACCCAGGCTCCCCCTCAGCCCTCACTTGCTCCTCCCACTGTCAGGCCAACCTAGTCCCCACCACACTCTTCCAGGCCCTGGGGTCCTTGATCCCCTTTGATCAAACTTGGTCATCCCCTCATTCCAGAATGGGATCCCCGAGCCCTTATTCCTTCCTATTAAAACCTGCCTCCTCCGGCTGGGAATGTGGCTTCGTGGTAGAGTGCTTGCCCAGCATGCATAAAGCCCTGGGTTAGAATCCTCAGTAGCATATGCACTGAAAAAGCCAAGAGTGGCCCTGTGGCTCAAGAGGTAGAGTGCTAGCCTTGAGCAAAAAGAAGTTCAGGGACAGTGCTCAGGCTCTGAGTTAAGCCCCAGGACTGGCAAAAATGAACAAACAAACAAACCTGCCTTCTAGCCCTGCACCAGTGACTCATGTCTATAATCCTAGCTACTCAGGAGATGAGATCTGCCAGCCCAGACAAAAATGTCTGGGATACCCTCATCTTCATTTTAGCCAGCAAAAAGCCAGAAGTGGAACTGTGGCTCAAGTGGAAAAGAGCCAGGCTTGAGTGAAAAAGCCAAGTAAGAATTTGAGGCCTTGAGTTCTAGCCTTAGTATCAGCATAAGAAAAAAAAATTATATATATGCATATATATGGCCCATTCCTATAATCCCAGCTACTCAGGAGGCTGAGATTGGAGGATTGAGGTTCAAAGCCAGGTAGGGAAGAAGATCTGTGAGACTCATCTCCAGTTAATCACCAGAAAACCGGAAGTGGCACTGTGGCTCAAAGTAGTAGAGTAGCCTCGCACAGTAAAGCTCAGGGGCAGCACCCAGATCCTGAGTTCAAGCCCCATAACAACAACAATAACAAAATTGTGTGTGTGTGTGTGTGTGTGGCAGTACCTGCTTACTTGGCTCTACCAGTGAAGCCCTGCCTTAGCATCAGAAGATCAAAAATATTTTTAAACTGGGCACCAGTGTCTCACACCTGTATCCTGGCTGCTCAGGAGGCTAAAATCTGAGGATCAAGTTTTGAAGCCAGCTTGGGCAGGAACATCTGTGAGACTCTTATCTCCAATAAACTACTCAGTAAAAGCCAGAAGTAGTATTGTGGCTCAAGTGCTAGAGTGCTAGCTTGGAGCCTGAGAAGCTCAGGGACAGCATCCTGGCCTTGAGTTCAGATACCAAGACCTGCCAATAGGTAGATAGATTTTAAGCCCAATGAGAAATCTATTAACTCAGAGCTCAGTGCCAATGGCTCAAACCTGTAATCCTAACTACTCAGGGGGCTGAGATCTGAGGATCAATGTTTAAAGCCAGTCAGGGCAAGTAAGGTCTTCGAGACTCTTATCTCCAATTAACTAGCAGACAGCCCAAAGTGGAATTATGGCTCAAATGGTAGAGCTCCAGCCTTGAGTAGAAAAAGCTCAGGGGCAGTGCCCAGGCCTTGAATTTAAGCCTCAGTACCAGCACAAAAACACAGACAAAAACAACAACAACAACAACAAAAGACAGGTGTTAATCTCACCCCAATTAAAATAACTACCATCAAAATGACAATAATAATACATGACAATAATCACACTAATAATAAACGCTGGCAGGGCTGTGGAGAGAAAGTCTTGTACACTGTTGGTAGGAATGGAAATTAGTGTAGTCATTATGGAAAACCATGAAAGTTCCTCATTGAATTAAAAATAGAACTGTCCTATGATCTAGCTATCTCCCAATTGGGTATAGATCTGGAGGAAAGGAAGGGAAACCAATATGTCAGAACTTCCTTGTTTATTGCAGAGCTATTCATAATAGCCAAGATTCAAAAACAACCTAGGTGTCTGTGGGATTATGGGTGCATAATCCAAGCTCAGCAGGTTCAATACCCAAGTTCCCAGTGCTTGCAGATGGGTTAAGATGCCAGTCCTTACCAGCTGCTCCCGCCCCACCTGCCATCCAACTTTGTCTGGGCCTCTGCATGTCTGTCTCTTCCTTGGGCAGGAAGGGAGGGCAGGGTACCTGTAATTATTATTGAATTGTTATTCCAGAACTGAAGCTGGGGTGAGGCCCAGGAAGGGAACCCCTCCCCCTCACACACACACACACACCCCAGGCTGTGTTACTTTCATTTAGCTTTCCTCTGTAGAGTCAGAAAATTCCAGGCACTAGACTCTCCTGTAGAGCAACAGTTTGACTCAAATTTCAGCTGTTAACTGGGCGTAGAGGTGAACACCTGTAGTTCCAGCTTCTAGGGAGGGTAGAGGGGCATGATTTAATGGATCCCAGAAGTCTGAGGCCAACTCAGGGCCACACAGTGAGACCCGGTCTCAAAAAAAAGCTGGGCACTGGTGGCTACTCTTGTAATCCTAGCTACTCAGGAGGTTAAGATCTGAGGATCACAGTTCAAAGCCAGCCCATGCAGGAAAGTCTGTGATCTCCAATTAACCACCAGAAAACCAGCACTGTGGCTCAAATGTAGAGTACTTGCTTTGAGCTGAAGAGCTCAAGGACAACGCTCAGGCTAAGAGTTCAAGCCCCATGACCAACCCTTGCCTCCCTGCCCCCCCCCAAAAAAAAAGGGCTGGGAATGTGGCTTAGTGGTAGAGTGCTTGCCTAGCATGCATGAAGCCCTGGGTTCGATTCCTCAGTACCACATAAACAGAAAAAGCTGGAAGTGGCGCTGTGGCTCAAGGTGTAGAGTGCCAGCTATGAGCAAACAGAGCCCAGGCACTGGGTTCAAGCTCCAGGACTGAGTATGATAAGTGCTTGTAATTCCAGCATTCAGAAGGATGACACAAGATGATTGCAAGTCCCCCAAACTAGTCTCGAAAGAGAGAGACAAAGCCGGTGCCAGTGGCTCAAAACTGTAATTCTAGCTACTTAGGAGGCTGAGACCTGAGGATCATGGTTCGAAGCCATCCAGAGCAGGAAAGTCTGTGAGACTCATATCTCCAATTAACCACCCAAAAACTGGAAGTGGAGCTGTGGCTCAAAGTGGTAAAGTGATAGTCTTGAACACAAATGCTCAGAGACAGCACCCAGGCTCCAAGTTCAAGCCCCACAATTGACAGAGAAAGAGAGACAGAGAGAGAGACAGACAGACAGACAGACAGATAGACACAGACAGAGAGACAGAGACAGAGACAAAGAAACAGAGAAGACAGAGAGAGAGAGGAGACAGAGATTTTACTGTATCTTTTCTTTCACTTTTGAATTGCCCAATTGTTGTTTGATTTTTGCCAAACAAATAGATGTGAAAATTCATTATAGTATTTATGTACATTTTCCTGAATGTTAATAAGATTGGACATATTTTCTTTTTTCTTTTGCAGTGCTGTGCTGGGGATGGAACCCAGGGCCTTTACACATGGCAAGTTATGTCACCACTGAGCTATATCCCCAGCTCAATCATGCCTTTGTGTTTGTTATTCATATGAGGTTTTTTTTCCCTTTGGTAAAATATCTATTCATGTCTTTTGCTCATTTTTATATGAAATTATCTTTTGGTAATTGTTTTATAAGGCTTTTCTCTCTCTCTCTCTATATATATATATATGTATATTTCTCTTTTTTGTGGTATGTGTGCTGTACTGGGGCTTGAACTCAAGGTCTGGGCACTGTCCTTTAGCTTTTTCTTCTCAAAGCTAGCACTCTACTACTTGAGCCACAGCTCTACTTGCAACTATTTGGTGATTCATTGGAAATAAGCATCTCCTAGCCTTTCTTGTCATGGCTGGCTTTGAACTGTGATCCTTAAATCTCAGCTACCAGAGTAGTTAGGATTACAGACGTAGGTCACCAGGCTGGATTTCAACTCTCATAAACTCTTTTCAACTGCAGCTTATGTGTTCATGCAGGTCATTCATTTACTTATCATTTCTAGAACACATCTGCCTATTCGCTGCTGGGAAAACTTGTTTTTTCTAATGTCTGTCCCATCTCTCCTCCTTCCTTACCTCATTCTCAAGATCAGATCTTTCAAACACTGATACTAAGAGTTCTGTCCTGTCCCTGATGCAGCTGCCCCAGCTGCATTTCCGGAAGCCCTGCAAGGCGACCGCCCCCAGGAGGAGCACATCAGACAAGACACTTCCGGTTCCTGTTTCCTGGTTCCAGGCCTCAGTGCTGAGCTGGACACAGAAAGATATAGCCTGTTTGCTGTCCAGGACTGTTCCCGCAAATGACCGGACCAGGCCGTTTCCCGAAGAGGAAGAGGGTGGGGAGGGAAGGCTGCCAAGAGATTTGGCTCCTCATGTGACCTTGGGCAAGTCCCTTCCCTATCTTCTTTCCATCTATAAAATGCAGGTTTCCTAAAGGCTTTCTGGTCTTAGTCTTCCTGGGATAAGAATTACAGAAGGGGCAGGGAATGTGGCTTAGTTGGTAGAGTGCTTGCTTAACATGCATGAGGCCCTGGGTTCAATTCCTTGGTACCACATAAATAAAGAATTAGAGGGGTTCCTGGAGGGTCTGAAAATGACCAGAGCAAGCTCTCCTGAGAGACAATGCCAGAGGAAAGGACATTGCTCTCAGAGAGATTGCTAGAGGGACTTTCTAAGTACTGCTCACACATGATTCCATGTCACCCTGAAAACTCTCAGGTAGACATCATTCTCTCATCAAACAGAGGAGGAAACAGGATCAGAGAGGTTAGCAAATTTGTCCAGATTCACAGAGCTACAGGATGTTTCCTTTTCTCTTTTTTTTTATACTAGTCCTGGAGCTTGAACTCAAGGCCTAGATGTTGGCCCTGAGCTCCTTCTGCTCATGGCTAGCACTCTACCACTTAAGCTATAGCTCTCCTTCCCACCTTTTGGTAGTTAATTTGAGATAAGAGTCTCACAGACTTTCCTGCCTGGGCTGGCTTGGAACTTTGATCCTTAGATCTCAGCCTCCTAAGTAGCTAGGATTACAGGTATGAGCCACCAATACCTGCTTGGTGGTTTTTTTTCTGTTTTGTTTTTGGTGCCCAGTTTGAACTCCCTGGGGTTTGAACTTACAGCCTGGTACTCTTGATTGACTTTTGTGCTCAAGTCGGGCACTTTACCACTTGAACCACATCTCAGCTTCTGGAATGGAGGATCTGTATCACCCATCAAACTTGCTACTTAGTCTTATAAAAAGAACTTGGATATGGAAAAATTCTGAAATACCCCTGGGTGGGTAGATCATATGCCTATAATCCTAGCTACTCATGAGGCTGAGATTGAAAGATCAGGGCTTGAAACCAGCCCAGGTAAGATAGTCCATGATACCCAAAACAATTCTGAAGTGGAAGTATGGCTCAAGGGGTAGAGTGCTAGCCTTGAGCAAAAAAAAAATCTAAAGGGCAGTGCCCAGGCCCAGAGTTCAAGCCCCAGTACCAGCAACAAGACAATACAAAACTAATATTGAAAAAGACAGTCTCTCTAGGACTCCAGAAACAGGTAGAGGCATGAAGTTTATGGAGATCCTGCCTTCCACAGCCACTGTGGGGGCTGATGAAGGCCTAGGACTAATGTCCAAGTCTACGTTCTTTTCAAGGTTCCTTTTGTAAGGGGGGAGGGAGGGGGGGTGGAGACTGGTCTGGGAAATCCTTTGTAGAATAGTTTGGGGACTCTGGGTACCCACAGGCCTCTACTTCAGCATAGCCCTGGCCTGGCACTAGCCCACTTCCTTCACATTCAAGGCCGCAGGCAAAGCAGGAAATACAGTGGGCAGGGCCTATTATGCTAACTCTTTGCAGAGCTGCCTGGAGGGAGGTGGCTGGAAGCTGGCCAAGCACTTTGGGCAAGGCTGCCCTCAACCACTGTGCAGATCGAGGGCCACAGAAGACCTCACCTTGGCCACCCAGCCCAGTGTGCAGCCAGCAGGCTGCAAATCTGTGAAGCATGAACCAGACCTGGCCTTACAGCCAGACTTTTCCCCTCACCCGCAGAGTAGCGATGAGCAAAGAAATGGAGCCTTTGTAGCTCCAGCCTAGAAACCGTGTGCTTCACCAAGAAATGAATAAAATGAGTGCTGGATGGTTACTCAGGAGGCTGACATAGGAGGATCGCAATTCAAAATCATCCAGGACAGAAAAGTCTGCAAGACTCTTATCACCCAGTTAACCACCCAAAAGCCAGATGCTTATGCATCTTCCCTTCTGCATCTTGGCCTTCTAGGTCCTGCGTTGGACCTATGCCACTGGCCTTATGCCCCCCTTTGGGATGCTGACACAGGAGGAAGAGGACAGAGGCCTGTGGGCGAGCAAGAGTTTCTGCAGAAGCTCAGGCTCTGGGCTGTAGCTCTGGGAGCCTCAGTCATTTCCCTTCCTCCGCCTACCCAGCTGGGAGGCCCAGAACTTTCATCACATCTCAGTTGTTGTCCTTATAAGGAAAGGCCTCCCGAGCTGCTCCTTAGACCCATAGCTGGCTGTTAAGACAGCCAAACTGCGTTGGAGCATCCCTCGTAAGCGGAAAGTGGAGATGCCTTAAGCTCAAGTCTCCAGACTGAGCCTCCTCCACCTGAAGTCACAGGCCTGCAGGGAAATAGGAAGCACTAACTTGTGGTCCAGGCCACAACCCCTGTAGGGTTCAAATCCCTGCTCCTGACACTACCTTTGCTCCAGGAAGTTGGTTTTGTAAGACTCTGACAACAGGAAGGAATCACCACCATGAACTTCCACACAGTTATTTGGTACAAGTCCTGGGGCTTGAACTCAGGGCCTGAGCCATCCATGTCTCTGAGTTCTTTTAGCTCCAGGCTAGCACACTACCATTTGAGCCACAGCTCCTCTTCCAGCTTTTTGGTAGTGAGTTGGAGGTAAGAGTTCATGAGCTCCCCCACTCCCCCTGCCCCGACCCCTCAGGCTGGGTTCAAACCACAATCCTCAGGTCTCAGCCTCTGAGTAGCTAGGATTATAGGCATGAGCCATGGGCTACTGACCCATGTTTGTATTTTGTAAAAAGAATTTTTATTTATGTTTTGTGGGTCATGGGCCTGAATTCTGGGTCTGGGCGCTGTCCCTCAGCTCTTCAGCCCAAGGTTAGCACGCTACCACTTGAGCCACAGCGCCACTTGCGGCTTTTTCTGCTTCTGTGGTGCTGAGGAATCGAACCCAGGGCCTCATGCATGCAAGGCAAGCACTCTACCGCTGAGCCACCTTCCCAGCCCCTAAAAATAAAATTTTTTTTAATGATAACGCCATTGCCTGGGACATACAACACAGTCGTTCCAAAGCCAGTTTGTGGAACCCTACATTGTAACTACCCACAGGACTTTCAGATCTCTGAGGTGTCACCAGCTTGTGTTCAAAAGGCTCCCCTTTTCTGCCTCCAGTCCCCAAGGCCTGAAGGAAAGAAAGTGCTTACCACACTCTTCCTCAGCCCTGCTGCTGGCCACCAACACTATCCCAGCCCCTGCTCCTTTCAAGGTGTGTGTGTGGGGGGGAGGGGGTTTCTCCAGAGGGGATTTACTTCCTGGGTCAAAGGTGAAGAGACATTCCCATCAACAAGACTCCTCACTGATGAAATGCCGTTCCCCTCCTCCCACCCCCCCCCCATGGTTCATCTGAGGTCCCCTAGGTCACTCACTTGCCAGGCTGAGGCAGGGGAATTCATGAGGGACCCAGGGTCATAGACACAGTGGATAGGTCCCAGGTCAGGTGTTTCCTGTTATGTTTGGCTAGGAAGCCTGCCTGTCCAGCAGCTTTTGGCCATCACTGCCCTGGGTTCCCACGGGGTTGGGTGGCTGGCTCTCATGGGGAAGCAAATTGAGACCTCCTAAAACAGATTCATGGGCACCTTGGTAGTCTAACTTGGGTTTCTACCCACTGGCTCTGAGCAATCAGGGTGCTGTGATGTCAGGGATCCAGAGGCATAAAGCAGGGTCCACGCTTACCCCTAAATATAACAAGCTCTGACGGTAAAAACAGATGGAATCATGATTTTGGAACCAGTACAGGAAACACCTGTTCAGTAGACTCATCCATAGAGGGTAAGTCTGGGGAAATTGTAGTGAGGTGTAATATCTTTGAGCGTGGTCTTTGTGTGTGTGTGTGGGGGGGGGGTTGTGGGGCTTGAACTCTGGGTCTGGGCGCTGTCTCTCAGCTCTTCAGTTCAAGGCTAGCACTCTACCACTTGAGCTACAGTGCCACTTCCAGCTTTTTTTCTTTTTGCTTATGTGGTGCTGGAGAATCGAACTCAGGACCTCATGCATGCAAGGCAAGTGCTCTACCACTGAGCCACCTTCCCAGCCCCAGTCTGTAACTCTTATCTCCAATTAATCACCAGAAAACCGCTAAGTGGTGCTGTGGCTCAAAGTGGTAGAGTGCTAGCCTTGAGCAAAACAGCCCAGGGACAGTGCACAGGCCCTGAGTTCAAGCCCCACAACCTACCAAAAGAAAAAAAAAAAAAGGAATTCCAACATCTTATCTAACCAGGGGAAAAATCCAAAACCTTGTGATACAGGCTATTAATCAGACAGAAATGACAGAACTGTTGTATTGTTGTGAAGTTTACTGATGCTAAACACACACACACATACACACACACAGACAAACCACACAAACACATATACTTTCAGAAAATACATACTAAAGTTTTAATAAAGTATGAATAAAGTATGGTATTAGCTATAATGCCTATAATCTTGGAGGCTGAGATAATCTTGATTCAAAGCCAGCTAGGGCAGGAAAGTCTACGAGACTATCTCCAGCTACCAAGAAGCAGGAAGTGGTGCTGTGGCTAAAGAGGTAGAGAGCCAGCCTTGAGCAAAAAAAGGTCAGGGACGGCTTTCCTAGGCCACACACACACACACACACACACACAGAGTGGTAATTCATTTCCAACACACACACACACACACACACACACACACACACACAGTGGTAATTCATTTCCAATGATCCAGGAAAAAAAAAAAGTGTAGAAGAGAGAAAGTGCTTGAAAGATTAAAAAGCAAGTCAGTCTTGAGTATTTGGGTGTGTTCTTTGTACTAGTCTTTTCTGCAACTTTTCTGTTTAGATTAGTTCCAAACAAGTTTTTGCACTGAGAAAGCATTATGACATTTGGGCTAGGGTGTAGAAACGCTGGGTGGGGAGGGGTTGGGCTGAGGGAGGGACAGGGCCTCCAGCTCAGTCTATTAAAAGGGCCTTAAAATTGAGATGGGGGGAGGGGGAGGGAGAAACTGGTCATAGCGCTGACCTGTCCTGTGCTCCTTCAAGGCCAGTCTTGGAGCTGGCTCCCATACCAACAAACAGGCTTGGGGCAGAGGAGTTGTGTAAAAAGAGATTTATTGCCAAACTTCAAGAAAGATGCTTTTAGAAGCAGAAGACACTGAAGGTTAAGAAGGCAGCCCCTGTGGGTCCCCTCCTCGTCCTCTCCACCCTGGGCACTCAGGCAGCCAAACAACGCAAGGGAACCAGTGATTTGGCCACTGAGGTGGCTCAGAGCTACATGCCCAGCTAGTTGCTCAGTGGAGGAGGAGACTGGGTCTCCCAATTCCTGGAGGCAAGGTGACTTGGCTAAAGCCAAGAGCCCTGGCTGCTGGTGGGGGAAAGCCGGTCCCTGGGGGAAGGTGGCAGGGAGTCACGTGACTATGCCCCAGAGGACACTCTCGGAAATGGAGGAAAGGCAGACTATGGCATGGGGGTTTAAGGAGTGTTGTTTGGGGCAGGGTGATGAGGGCTCAGAAGCCGTGGTCTTGCTGTTCATCTCCACCCAGCCTGGTATGGACTCCTTTCAGGACAGGTTTCTACCGGTGTTGGAAGGCCTCAGTGGGCACAGCTGGTAGCTGGGGTGGGCTAAGTGGACAGAAAGACCAGGGCCTGCTGCAATGATCCTCCCTTCCCCCCCCTCCCAACCCAGGCCCCACCTTCAGTCCAGCTGCTGGGGGCGGGAGGAAGGCAGGGGAGAAGGCTGGGTGAGTGAGTTCCCAGAGCTAGGGGCCATAGGGGCGGACTGGGACCAGGAACGGCCCAGGAAAAGAGAGAAGAAAATACTCTCCCTCCTTAGGAGGGACCTGGGGATTGGTCTCAGACTCTAGCAAGCACAGAAATGACAGGAATACTGGATTTGTTTGGGTTGAACCCCGAAGACTCAGATAAATCTCATTTGAGAGGTACAAAAGTCTGGGGACAGGTGGGACTCTAAAGGTTGATTTATAATCATTATGGACAGGTTTTTCAGTTGTTTTTTTTTTTTGTCGGTCGTAGGGCTTGAACTCTGGGCTTGGGCGCTGTCCCTCAGCTCTTCAGCTCAAGGCTAGCGCTCTACCACTTGAGCTACAGCGCCACTTCCGGTTTTCTGGTGGTTTATTGGAGATAAGAGTCTCACGGTCTCTCCTGCCCGGGCTGGCTTTGAACCGCGATCCTCAGATCTCAGCCTCCTGAGTAGCTAGGATTACAGGCGTGAGCCGCCAGCGCCCGACTTGTTTTGTTTTTTAATGATGTAATTGGGGGTTTAAAATCCAGGCCCTAAGTGCTGTCCCTAGATCTCAGCCTCCTGAGTAGCTAGGCATGAACTACTGGTGCCTGGCCAGTTTTTCACTTGCTAACATCAGGCCACTCTGAGGTTTACCTAGGCAGGAATCTGCAATACTGGTCTAGGAGCAGAGACTAGGAGACCCTTGGAGTTCCTCTCCTCCCTAGAATCTTCCAGATCTGAGCTTCCCATCACAACTCATCAAAGCAGAGGGGTCAGCAGGGAAGGAAACAGGCCTAGAGTAGGCCGTACAGCTAAGGGCTTCGTCTGGAAGATGCTTATCATTTGGCTTAAGACTCCAGCTGGACTCTAGGTTTCACCCAGCTGGACAGATGACCCTACAGCCTAGACCAAAGGCCTCTGAGGGGCTAACTGCTGCCAGGAACATCTGGAGATGGGGAAAGCGAGGCGGGGGTGGGGGGTGGGGGGGGAGGGCTCAGCTCTGCTCTATTCAGAAGTCAGGAATGTAAACTACTAGGGGTGGGGACCCAGAGAAACCCCAGAAACCCCAAGCACTGTGCCAAAGCCCTGGGCCGTTTGGAATAAGCACACAGCATACAGGGCCTAAGTGTGTGGACCAATCCAAGCCAGAGGCCTGGAGGCCAGGTCAGACCAGGGAGCCACAGTGGCCCTGGGTGGCACCTGGCACCACCGGTCAAGTCAGGGTAAGAAGGATCCCAGGAGATTCTTCAAGTCCTCGTCAAATCCAGTGTGCCCAGGTGTCCTTGTACAGCCTGGGCTATGGGTGCATTTCTCAGCAGGGCTGGGCTGTGACAGATACGATGACCCCAAGGATGCTTGCGTCTGTGTGCCACAGGCCTAGGGTGCGCTTCTCCTGTACAGGGTCACCAGCTCCTTCCGCTTCTCTCTTAGCCCAGAGGCTTCCGGGTTGAGCTCTCCTAAATCCTTCATCTCCTGCAAGACCTGAGTGGCCTGTCTCAGCTGCTCCACGGCCTGGCTGAGCAAGGTCTCCGCACTCACGGGGGGTGGCTCGCTGCCCAGCACTTTGTTCAACAGTTTCTCCGTCTTCTCTGAGGCCACCTTCACCTCCAGCTGGGCCCGATACAGCTGTTCCCTGGGCAGCTGTGGATGCCGGGGACCTTCTCCAAGCAAGTTCCCAAGGGAGGAGCAGCGGGGATGGAACGGAGGCGGCGAGTCCCAGCGGGGCAGGGCTGGGGATGGGGCGGCATCCTGAGGGGAAGTCTCTGGGGTGCCCTTGGCCTGGGCTGGCTTGCTTGGCTCGGCACTGTCATCCATGCCGTTCACTGAGACCTGCTCAGGGCCTGACGCAGCGTTCTCAGCGGCCCCAGGACTGAGGGCTGGACCAGAAACTTCCACCCCATTCAAGCAGGCCTTCATTTTCTCTGATAAGATTTTCGGTGGGGGTGCGGGGGGCTTCCTACCCTCCCTGGGGGTAGCCTCCAAAGTGTCAGACGAGGGCACCCGAGACAGTTCTGCGCCCTCAGGAGCAGGGGGCTCCTCAAAGCTGGAGTTGTCCCAGCTCACCATTAGTTTGTCGGGCAAGACGTTGCTGGGGGGCAATTTCAAACCACCATCCTCCCCCACCGGCGTCTCTGAATCCTCTTGGCCCTCGGAGCTGGCTGAGATGGGGGTTGGGGTTCTCTCCCCCACAGGAGTCTCTACCCCATCACTAAGGTTGGTCCTCTCAAGTGCTGGGGAAGGCTTGGCAGGAGGCATGGGAGGCTGTGGCGTCTCCCGGGGCTGGGCTGGGCTGACGTCATGGCCTGGGGTAAACACAGGAGGCCCGCTGTCTGGAACATCCAGGTCCAGGCGTAAAATCCCATCAGACGCTGCGTTGGCCACCTGATAGGAGGGGAGGGGGGATGGTATCTAGGTGTCAAGTGTATGTCAAGCCCCCTCACTCCTGCAGCCCTTTCTGGAGCTTTCTGTTCCACCCATCTACCCACTCTCCAGTCCATGCCTGCCCAGCTCTGACTGCCAGAAGGCAGCGGTACCAATCAGGTGGCCGCCCACACACCACCCCCCTTAATGTTATCCTAGGGACACAGGGGAGAAAGCCAGCCGCCCCACAGTCGTGGGGAATCTTCTCAGGGAGCCTGGAACAGAGCTGGCCAGGAGGCCTTTTCCCAAGATCCCTCATAGACTCGAGGCTCTAGCTGGGACCCTCACTCCCTTTTGCAAGCAACTCATGATCTGGCCAACACCTGCTCTATATGTCCCTGGAGACCACCAGGAAGCGCATGTTCTGGAGATATCCCCCAGTAAACACATGCATGCACACATGCATATAGGCATGTGCACACACACATGTGTGCATGTGTGAGCACACACATCTGCACACTCTATCTCTGAGTTCTTGTGAGGCCCCCCTCTCCAAGGCTTGCCCTCTCCCCACCCCATCGAGGATGGGGTGTCCTATGCTCCCTGGGACCTCATTTCCTCTCTGCAGCGCCTTTCCTTCAGCTGCCCCATCTGAGACCTTGGAGCCTTCCTATCCATGGGTCCTCCCCTCTGGGATCTCCACAGTAATGTTCCCCACAGCAGTCCTGACTCCTCTCCGAAAAAACTGTCAATGTCGCCACCTGCTTTTCCTTGCTACTTGTGGCTGTCAGGACCCATGCCCATCCCTCGGGGGATGCACTGCCCCCCCTTGCTGTTTCTTCCCTGGCTGCTCAACTCCAGCCTCTAATGTCACCCTTGCCTTTGGGGATCCGGTCGTGGGGCCTGAACTCTGGGCCTGGGTGCTGTCCCTCAGCTTTTCAGCTCAAGGCTAGCACTACCACTTGAGCCACAGCGCCAGTTCCGGCTTTTTTTGTCTTTTTGCTTATGTGGTGCTGAGGAATCGAACCCAGGGCCTCAGGCATGCAAGGCTCTACCACTGAGCCACCTTCCCAGCCAATCACTCTTGCCTTTGGAACCCTCCCCCGCATCAGCTCCACTGCTCTGAAAGAGGCATCCCCTTTCCTCTCCTCACTATGTGGGCCCAGGGCCTCCCTCCAGCCCTGTGCCACCTCTGGCCACCATCCTGACCTGTCCATTCCTCACATTCAAGCATAAGCCAGGGTGGGTCCTGCTTTGCATTCTCTTCCATGGGTCCCTCCCTCTTCACCCCATCCTGCAGCCTATGAGGGGAGCCCCCTCCCCCACTCCTTCCCAGGGGGGCCCCCTTTTCCTTCCCCTCAACCCAACCTGCCCTACCCACGGCCTCAAACTGACCCCTGAGGATAATGTCCCCAGCTCCAGGGAGCCTCAGGAAACAGGTTGTCCTGAGCCTGCCTGCCACCTGAAGGAGCTGGGGTCTCAGGCTCACCAGATCTCCCAGCATCCAAACTGAGGGCAAGACCTTACCTCCTTCAAGTGGATTCTCGTTGGTGGTCGGCGTTTTTGGCCCCCACGAACGCGGTCCCTTGTCACATGCTCCAGGGCACAGCTCTTGTCTACCTTTACCTAGGAGGGAGAGGGAAATAGGTGAGCCCCAGCCAGTCCTTTGGGGAGAAGGGGAAATACTGACTTCGCCAACTCATTGGCAGGGTCTGGTACCCCTGTACCTCATGCTTGCTTGGCAGGGCCAATATTGGAGCCCGCTATGAGATACCTCTGCTGCCTGGCTTGGCCATGCTGCCACTGGTGGACCCTATGCTAAGTCTGAAGCTCTCTTATTCTCTGCAGCTGCCCTGTTTATCTCAGTTTTGCTGCCTAAATATGGGCTCTCAGAACTTCCCCTCAAACATCTAAGCAGCTTTGGAAAGTAGGGAGAAGCTAAGCCCATGAGATTGCTACCCTCTAGATTTCGTTTCCAGAAAAGGCCTGCCCTGGCCCCGGCCACGCTCGCCGCTCCCTGAGGATTACCCAGAGAGAACCAAGTCTCTACTGGTTAGGTCTGACTGCATAGAGGGCAGCAGCTCTTCTCTGAGGACCAGGAAAGGGGGCCAGGGGTAGCTAGAAAGCCAGAGTAAGCTTCACATGGGAAACGAGGCATAGGTGGCTCATGCCTGTCATTTTAGCTACTCAGGAGGCTAAGATGAGGATTGTGTGTCGAAGCCAGCCCAAGCAGGAAAGTATTGTTTTCATTTAACTATCCCACAAAGGTGGGAAGTGTAGCTATGGCTCGAGTGGTAGAGCTCTAGCTTCCGAAGTAACTAGGATTACAGGCGTGAGCCACCGGCACCCAGGATCCACCACCCACTTTGAGAAGCTATGGTGAGGATTAGCTGAAGTAAGGCCCAGGGTGTAGAGCAGCAGCATAATTAAAGGGTGGTCTGGGTAAAGTAGGCAGATCCTCTCCCAGACCACGCATAGGTGGGCCAGAGGACTCAGAACCAACCACACCACACTGTCCTACCTCATCGAAGGCTTTGTTCTTGCCCCGGTTAATTCCTTCATTGAGGGCTTTGATCCAGGATTCCTTCTCTTCCCCACTGGGTGCCTGGAATTTGATGTCACTGACCTTTGAGAAAGACACGTAGGTTAGATGGTAGGCATCTATGGGGCTCACGTTTGAGGTCTTTTGTGTTGCTTAGACAGAGTCTTGCTATGTAGCCCAGGCCGACCTTAATCTCAACCATCACCCTACTTTAGCTTCCCAGAGTGCTGGGATTACAGGCATGTGCCACCATACCTCACTCACTACACTGAAGGTCTGTAGAAGCTTCCTATCCCCAGTTTTCAAAGTCAAACCAAAATGACCTCACAACAAAAAGATCTGGTACCAGATCTTGGGGACAAGTGTGGACAGACCCAGCAGAAAAGGGGATCTAAAGTGTGGACAGACCCAGCAGAAAAGGGGATCTCTCCCAGGCTACCACTTCCAGAGGCTTGGACAGAAGCACCCTGGCCCGTGGAGAGTTCTGATCTGGTTCTGGCTTGCCAGGACTACCCCAGACAGCTGCCTGAACTCTGGCTTCAGTTCTCTTCAAGTAGGAATAGTTCTAGTCAATACTCAACAATAAGGTGAGTGTACTATCAAAGGTGATGGGCATGAAGGGTGTTCAGGAATTAGGACCACCCTTAGCTCCACACTGGGTCCCAAACCCAGCTCTGACCTTAAGTGAAAATTATACCCCAACTCCTGAAACTCCAGGTTCTTTCCGGCCTTGAATTACAGGCTTTAAAGAAAAGGGC
Organism: Dipodomys ordii; assembly: GCF_000151885.1. Lineage (NCBI taxonomy): Eukaryota > Metazoa > Chordata > Mammalia > Rodentia > Heteromyidae > Dipodomys > Dipodomys ordii. The sequence goes on from NW_012267227.1 coordinate 2,648,467, forward strand.
ATCAGGGCTGGGAAGGTGGCTCAGTGGTAGAGCGCTTGCCTTGCATGCATGAGGGCCTGGGTTCGATTCCTCAGCACCACAGAAGCAAAAAGAAAAAAGCCGGAAGTGGCTCTGTGGCTCAAGTGGTAGAGCGCTAGCCTTGAGCTGAAGAGCAGACGGACAGTGCCCAGGCCCAGAGTTCAGGCCCCACGACTGGACCCCAGAAAAAAAAGGGAGCATCAAAGCCAGGCATTGGTGGCTCAAGCCTGTAATCCTAGCTACTCAGGAGGCTGAGATCTGAGGATCGTGGTTCAAAGCCAGCCGGGCAGGAAAGTCCTTGAGGCTCTTATCTCCAATAAACTGCCAGAAAACCGAAGTGGTACTGTGACTCAAGTGGTAGAGCTCTAGTCTTGAGCTGAAGAGTGCAGGGACAGTGTCCAGGCCCAGAGTTCAAGCCCCACAGCCAACAGAAAAGAAAAGAAAAGAAAAGGGCATCAGGAAGCCAATTCCAACCCCTGATCATGCAGATGAAGAGAGAGGCCCATGGGTACAATGACATTTGGTCGACATGGCGTCTAGTAGACTCCTCTTGACTTCTTGACTCCTGAATCCCAGAAGTTGAGGTGTGGCTCACATATTAGAGGGACAGCCCTGAGCCTATGTCAGAATGGAAGGCAGCTCAGAGCCCTGGCCCTGCCAGGCCCAATGGTAGGAAGGATGATGGCAGGAGTGATGCCATGCAGCATGGTTACGTTGGCCACTGGGGCCTCCAAGATGGACAGGTCACCAGTAACAGCTCATCTTGGGCCTCAGTTTCTTCAGCCATAAGAGAACAGCACCATATCTGCCTCAGGGAGCATTAAAAAAAAATGGGCTGGGTGCTGATGATTCACATTTGTAATCCTAGCTACTCAGGAGGCTGAAATCTGAGGATCATGGTTCAAAGTCCAGCCGAGGCACAAAAACCTGTGTGAGTCATCTCCAATTGATCACCAAAAAACTGGAAGTAGATAGCACCCAGGCCCTGTGACTGACCAAAAAAAAAAAAAAAACCCAAAGAAAGTATTTGGGCCTCATGTAAGGCTCTGGGGTCAAAAAGTAACTGAACAGCCCGGCACCAGTGGCTCCTGCCTATAATCCTAACTACTCAAGGGGCTGAGATCTAAGGATCACAGTTCAAAGCCAGCCCAGGCAGGAAAGTCCTTGAGACTCTTATCTCCAACTAACCACCAGAAAACCAGAAGTGGTACTGTGGCTCAAGTGGCAGAGTACTTGCCTTGAGCTGAAGAGCTCAGGAACAGCACCCAGGTCCAGAGATCAAGCCCCACGGCTGACGAAAAAAGACAACAAAGACGGTATGGTTCTTTCAACCTATTATCTAGAGTTGTTCATATCACAGAGTCCGAGAGTAAAAAGGCCAAGCACTAGTAGCTCATGCTTTTAATCCTAGACAGTTAGGCTGGGATCTGAGGATCACATCTTTTAGCCATCCCAGCAGTGATGTTTGTATGACTCTATCTTCAATTAATCAGCAAAATGCTGTCCTAGAGGTATGGCTCCAAGTGGTAGAGTATCAGCAGTGAATGAAAAAAGCCAAGTAAGGGCTGGGAAGGTGGCTCAGTGGTAGAGCGCTTGCCTTGCATGCCTGAGGCCCTGGGTTCGATTCCTCAGCACTAGCCTTGAGCTGAAGAGCTGAGGGACAGCGTCCAGGCCCAGAGTTCAGGCCCCACAACCAACAAAAATAAATAAATAAAATAAGATAGTTAAGATGTTAAAATAATAATCTCATGGGGCTTCTCTGCCTGGACTGGCTTCGAACCGCGACCCTCAGATCTCAGTCCTCTGAGTAGCTAGGATTTTATGTTATGTGTATATAACTATAATTTACTTATTTATTTATTTTGGCCAATCCTGGGGTTTGAAGGGCACTGTCGGGAGCTTCTTTTCCTCAAGGGTAGCAATCCTACCCCTTGAGTCACAGTGCCATTTCCAGCCTTTTCTATGTATATGGTACTAAGGAATTGAACCCAGGACTTCATGCATGTTAGGCAAGCATTCTACCACTAAGCCACATTCCCAGCTATGGCCACAATTAAAAAAAAAGATATATCTCCTCTGGCCTACTGGCTCAAGTCTGTAATCCCAGCTAAGTGGGAGGCATTGCAGGAAGATTGCAATCTGAGGCTTGGTTAGACAAAACATGAGACCATATCTGAAAAATGACCCAAAGCATAAAGGGTTGGAGGTGTGGCTCAAGTAATGGAATGTGCCTGTCTAGCACGAACAAGATCTGAGTTCAAACCCCAGTATCCCCTATCCAGAAATATCCAAAATGCTAAACTGGGGGCTGAATTGAGTGAATGCTGATAACACCAATTAATGCTGTTGCTTCACTTCCTTACAAACAATCCCAGTTTCCTCATCTGAAAAATGGGTTAACACAGATTACTTCCAAGTGATGGGGAGGGAATCAGACAGGGTTTCAAGCCAGACACATAGTAGGCCCAAGGTAATTAGTTACTGAATGAATGAACCAAAAAAATGAATGAACTGGCCCAGTACTCCTTTCCTTAGCCCCTTTTTGGACAGCTGCCTATTCCTTGACCTCAAAGTGCCCTAGTTCTTTGTTGTCCGTGGCCAGCCTGCCCATCCCCCGCCCTGGTGTTAGATAGCCCAGCCTCCCCTCCCCCAACTCTCCCAGTTATGTAATACCGCTGTGTGCCTGGCCTGGCCCCTCGGCATCCTCATTATATAACTTCCTCCTGGCAGCGCCACCTCCTTCTCATACGGGGCTCCCAGGGTCCCCCCTGCACACTATGCAGAGCCAACTGCTCATTTGCATGAGCAGGGTAAATTCAACCCTGGCAGTAGATCTGCAGTTAAGTCAGAAACTCCAGGACACCTTGGCAACTGCCTCTCAGCTCAGCGATCAGGGCTGCTGGGGCTCAGGGAGGGACCACACTGCATCCACCAGGGGAGGGGGGGACAGAGGGGGAAGGTCTCCTGCAAGGGCCATTCACTCGCGTGCTGGGAAAGGGGACACAAAGCTAGCCCCAATGACCCCAGCTGCTGCTCCCATCCAGGAGCTCTGAGCAAGGGAGCAAGGGATGGGGCCACGCTGGGGCAGGACTCAGCACCCCAGAGAGCTGAAGACATACATGGAAGCCTAGAGCAACAGAGGGGCAGGGAAGAGTCCCGTGGATTGGGTCTGGTCCCTGCACTGGTGGCTCAAGACTTTAATCCTAGCTGCTCGGGAGGCTGACATCTGAGGATCCTGGTTTGAAGCCAACCAGGGCTAAGTTGTCTGCAGTTAACCACCCAAAAGCCACAAGTGTTGTGGGGTGCCAAGACTCGCACCTCTAATCCTCACTACTCTACAGGCTGAGATCTGAGGATTGCAGTTCAAAGCCAGCTGGGGCAGGAAAGGCCTGGAGATTTTTTTTTATCTCCAATGAAGCAGCAAAAAAGCCGAAAGTGGAGTTCTGATTTAAGTGGTAGAGTGCTAGCCTTGCGCAATAAAACTCCAGAATAATGCTTTGGCCCTGAGGATCAAGCCCCAGTAGTACTGGCACTGGCATGTGTGCACGGAACAAAACTACAAAAACAGAACTATCAGATCCAACTCGTGCTCTGGCCTTTGCCCACTGGCTGAGCCTACCTGAGGCTGCGGTGTGTTCTGGGAAAGTACTGGCTGCCTGAGAAGGAAATGTCCTCAGGGAAGAGCCCACAGGTTACAGCTCTACCCTGAAGCATTCTGAAGCATTCCACAAGCATGACTGGAAGAGAGACAACTACAACAAACGCAGAAAAGGGGCCATGTCTTGAAGGGCCGAAGCTACACAGGTCCCTGCCACATGCCTGTCCAAGAACAGAGGCCTGGCTACAAACTTAGATGCTAATAAGACAGGCCACAGAATAGGCCCTCAGGCCTGGGAAAGGGGGAAGGGCAGAAGGGCAGAGAGGAAAGGGGGGGCGGAGGGGGACGAGAGGAGGCAGGAAAGAGGAAAGAGCCAAGCTGGCCAAGACCAGCAGGACAGCCAGGCCCAGCAGTGGCCACCCTGCTTCCTGGCAGCGGCCGCCTGTGACCTCATGGGCAGGGGCGTGGGGATGGAGAGGCAGAGGGAGAGGGCCATGCAAGACACTGGAGTCTTTGTTTATTTGATTAGAGAGGAAAAAGGCGGCCTCAGGACCAGACAGCCAGGGTCACATGACCTCCCGGCCTTACTGGAGGCTGTGCTGAAGGATGGGGAACACCCAGGGTGATGAGAAAGGCAGCCAAGAGGACACTGAGGAGAGGATGCTCTGGGCCAGTCTACCATCTGGCCTCTGGGAAAGCCCTCAAACTGAGCTGGGGTGGCGAGGAGGATCGAGGGGGGCCTTTCCCCCTGAGGCCACCATTGCTGCCTTCATATAGCTCCATCGCTAGTCTCAGAGCCAATCTGAACTCTAGGCAGGGTAAGGAGACGGAAGAGACGGGGTGGCTGAAGAAGCTGAGAGCTCAGCTGCAATAATCAGGCCTCTCTGAAGGTAATGTCCTACCCAGAGCTGGGCCTGACCCAGGTAGTGGACAACAACCCTCAGGGGTAGGGAATGGAAGTGGGTCACAAAGCAGCATGGGTAGAGGACTGAGACAAGTCCCCTCCTCCCCACACAGGCACACCAAGTGACACCCACACAAAGACCCCAGCAGAACCATGTCTCGGTGACATGCACATGACCACAGGACTGGCACACAGCAGACATGCAATTTGCCTCTCTCACACAGACACGTATACAGCATCCACTCAAAGATCGGCAGGTCTCCAGGATACAGTAAAGCCTACAGGGTCTGAGAGACCAGAAATGTGACTTGTGTCCTCAAAGAGCCCTGAACAGCAGATATTGTAATCGTGGGCTCAGCCCATGAACTCTCAGAACAGTATAAACCTATGCAGGGTGACAGTGGCTCCCCCCTGTATTCCTCGCTACTCAGGAAGCTGAGATCTGAGATTCTCAGTTTGAAGCCAGCCCCAGCAGGGAAGTCTGGGAGACTTTTATCTCCAATTAACTAGCAAAAAAAAAACTGCAAGTGGAGTTGTGGCTCAAGTGGTAGAGCACCAACCGTGAGTAAAAAAGCCAAGTGATAGTATGCAGGCCTGAGTTTAAGCTCTAATACCAGCACACAAATGAACAAACAACAAGAAAAAAAAGACCCATGGCTCTTCCCTTGGGCATGGGTATTCCCAACTAATACCCAGTATTAGAATTCTACAGCCTACTTCCCCTGCCCTGCCCTCTGCAGCGTGGATTGATAAAGCATTATGGTCTCTTTCCAGAGACCACAGAAGCTTGGGTTCTTCCCTCTAAAACTAGAAGAGAAATGAAATGGCTCCAGCAGGCCCAGACCAGACCTGCTCCCTACCTCCCTATTCTCTGTGAGTCAGCCCCAACTATACAAGGCACCTGGTGACATGCAGAGTTTAGGGTGAGGTGTGGAGGGAAGGGAACTGGCAGGAGGTGCTGGACTCCGCTGCCAGCCTCAAATCTGATCCCCCTCTCCTCCTGACATCTGTGAAATTACACCCTGGGGCAACACCTGCCAGACTCCCACCAGGGAAAAGTGGTACAAACAGCAAACTATCTGCACTCAAGGGAAAGAATCTCTCAGGTTCGTGATCTTTCCCAGCTATAGCCAAGAAAGGACAGAGCTGCAGCCTCCTAGCCCTGGAACCAAGAGGAGTCGAGAGGAGGGAGATAAAGGAAAGGCCACGCCCTTGCCTCTGTCCTAGACTCTAAGGTGCTGCAGGCCTGGCAGGGTGGAGTCATCTACAGCAAGCTCAGCCAAAGGCCTCCTGTATCCAGGGTACAGGGGAGGGCCAAGGACCCACCTCCAACAGCTACTTGCAACTATGGGCTGGAGTCCTGAGGGAAGGAAAGAAGAGATCTCAGCAGACTCTAAGTGCATTGTCCATCAACTAGGGACTGGGTGGCTCCAAGATAGAATGGACAGAAGGTCCAATCTGTTCCTGCGTTTGCACCTCAGTCCATTCAACAGGGAATCTGCAGGCTGCTTTGAGTGGTTGGGCCAGCCTTGCCTTTATCCCCAGTGTGATCTTAGACAGATCTTGGCCTTGAGAGAGAGAGAGACAGTCAGCAGCAGGCATTCTCTCTTACCTTGTTCCCTGGGGATCGCAGGAGGATAAAGCGATGCTTCCGCTTCAGGAGGGCACGGAGGTCCTGACACTTCTCATAGCTGCCCAGTTCCACAGTCTCCACACACTTCTGCTCATCCTGAGGGGAGAGAAACAAAGGATATGAGCTGGCAGGAGCCAGACCCACCCAGATACTCAGCCACCCAGGCCATACTCCAGACCTAGATCCTACTCAGAGAAGACATCACGTCACCAAATTATGGTATTCAGACTCTGGTGTGCATGTACTCTTTAAAGGGTGCCCACAAAACTCACCATCCCTAAAAGAAATGGGACATACATTCTGGGGGCAGGCATGTGTCTAGGGCTGGGTCCATTGTACCTAAGGCCAGAGATACAAATAGAGAGAAAGTGGAAGAGACTTAGAAAGGATACCTGGGAATTTATATAGGCCCAGAGGCCCGGCAGAGATTTGTAGAGAAGGTAGACTAAAAAAGGGATGCAGGATGTCACAAAAGGAGAAGAGAGGGCTGGGAAGGTGGCTCAGTGGTAGAGTTCTTGCCTTGCATACTCGAGGCCCTGGGTTCGATTCCTCAGCACCACATAAGCAAAAAGAAAAAAGCCGGAAGTGGCGCTGTAGCTCAAGTGGTAGAGCACTAGCCTTGAGCTGAAGAGCTGAGGGACAGCGCCCAGGCCCAGAGTTCAGGCCCCACGACCGGACCCAAAAAAAAAAAAAAAAAAAAGGGAGAAGAGAATCTGCACGATCATAGGGAAGCTGGGCACTGGTGTCTCAATCCTCGCTACTCAGGAGACTGAGTTCTGGGGATCAATGTTCCAAGTCAGTCAGGGCAGAAAAATCTATGAGATTGTTGTTTTTTTTGTCAGTTGTGGGGCCTGAACTCTGGGCCTGGGCGCTGTCCCTCAGCTCTTCAGCTCAAGGCTAGCGCTCTACCACTTGAGCCACAGCGCCACTTCCAGCTTTCTGGTGGTTAATTGGAGATAAGGGTCTTACAGACGTTCTTGCAGGAGCTGGCTTTGAACCTCAATCCTCAGATCTCAGCCTTCAGAGTAGCTAGGATTACAGGCGTGAGCCACTGGCGTCTGGCCCATGAGATTCTTTATCTCTAGTTAACCATCAAAAGGCTGGAAGTAGGGCTGGGAAGGTGGCTCAGTGAGCTTGCTTTGCATGCCTGAGACGCTGGGTTCGATTCCTCAGCACCACATGAGCAGAAAAAGCTGGAAGTGGCCCTGTGGCTCAAGTGGTAGAGCACTAGCCTTGAGCTGAATTGCTGAGGGACAGCATCCAGGCCCAGAGTTCAGGCCCCATGACAAAAAAAAAAAAAAAGGCTGAAAGTGGAGTTGTGGCTCAAATGCTAACTTTGAGCAAAAAAGCTCAGGGATAGTGATCAGGATCTGAGTTCAAGCCCTAGGACCTATATACACAAAAAGAAAAGGAAGGGAGAAGGAAGGAAGGAAGGAGGGAAGGAAGGAAGGAAGGAGAGAAAGAAGGAAAGAAAGATAAAGAAAAGAAAAAAGAGAAGAAAAAGAAAAGGAGGGCTAGGAATGTGGCTTAGTGGTAAAGTGCTTGCCTACCCATGCAAGAAGCCCTAAGTTCAATTCCAGAAAAAGCTGGAAGTGGCACTGTGGCCCAAGTGGTAGAGCGCTAATCCTGAGCAACAGAAGGACAGAGCCCAGTCCCTGAGTTCAAGCCCCAGGATTGGCCAGAAAGAAAAAAGAAAAGGGAAAAGGACTCTGATACCTAGTAAGCACTTCTGCATACTAGGTTCTCCTAGGCCCCCCAAGGCCCCTGAAAGCCCAGAGCCTCAGTGTCTATCTCTTTTTGACAGAGGGAATGAGGCTAGAGGGGAAGTGTCTTTCCCTAGGGGCCAGCCCCAAGCCACAGGCCTGAGCCAAGCGAGGGTCTCTGCTGTACACCACACATCACCCAGCCCAAGGTGTGAGCAGCATCTTCTCAGTATGCTGCTCTATGCCAGAGCTTCTCCCAATGTGGCGCCTAGGCCAGCAGCATCAGTACAACCTAAGAATTTGCTAGAAACATAAAACTCTTATACAGAAGCCCTATTGAATCATAAACCTAGGGGCATAGGTCTGGCAATGTGAGGTGATGTGTGTGTGTGTGTGTGTGTGTGTGTGTGTGCACGCATGCGCGTGCGTGATGGTCATGGGGTTTGAACTTAGGCCTAGGGTGCTTTCCCGGAGCTATTTCCTCAAGGCTAGTGCTCTACTACTTGACGCCCCAGCTCCACTTCTAACTCTTTGGTGGTGAATGAACTTTCCTGCCTGGGCTGGCTTGGAACCTCGATTATCAGATCTCAGCCTCCTAAGTAGCTAGGATTTATAGGTGATCCAACAGCATCTGGTAGTAATGTGAGTTTTAACTAGTCCTCCAATGACCCTTTAGTATGTGAAAGTTTGAGGATCACCACCCAACATTTCTGGGGGTGAAGCCTGGTGCTCAGTACCCTTTTATTTTTGTCTTTTTGGTAATACTGGGTTTAGACCCAAGGCCTCATGCTTGCTAGGCAGGTGCTCTACCACTTGAGTCATGACTCGAGCTCTATTTGCTTCATTTGTGTTTCTGATAAGGTTTTGTGTTTTGGACCAAAGCGAGCCTTGGACTGCAATCCTTCCACCTGTGGCCTCTTGTAATTGGGACTGCAGGCATGAACCACTGTGCCCAGTCTTGTTTTTGTTGGTGGTGGGGCTTGAACTCAGGGTCTAAGTGTTGTCCCTAAAGTTTTTTGTTGTTGTTGTTTTTGAGACAGGATCTCACTATGTAGCCCAGATGGTCCTGGAACTTCAGATTGTCCCACCTTAGCCTCCCCAAGTGCTAGAATTACAGGTTACAGGTTTGGACTACTACTCTTGGCTTTCTTGGGCTCTCTCTCTCTTCCTTTCTGCCAGTCCTGGGTCCTGCACTCAGGGCCTGGGCTCTGTCCCTGAGCCTCTCTGCTCAAGTCTAGCACTCTACCACTTGAGCCATAGCGCCACTTCCGGCTTTTTCTCTTTATGTGGTACTAAGGGATTGAACCCAGGGCTTCATGCATGATAGGCAAGCACTCTACCACTGAGCCATATTCCCAGCCCAACTTTCTTGGTCTTTGTCTTTGTTGTTCTCCTCCTCTTCCTCCTCTCCCCTTCCCCCACTCAGCAAAGGATTTTATTAACCTTTGTTCCAAACTTTATTCTCTCTCTCTCTCTTTTTTTTTTTTTTGGTCCAGTCGTGGGGCCTGAACTCTGTCCCTCAGCTCTTCAGCTCAAGGCTAGCACTCTACCACTTCAGCCACAGTGCCACTTCCGGCTTTTTTTTTCTTTTTGCTTATGTGTTGCTGAGGAATCAAACCCAGGGCCTCATGCATGCAAGGCAAGCGCTCTACCACTGAGCCACCTTCCCAGCCCCTCTCTGACTTCCTTAGTTTAGTTAGCTACAAAGAATGAATTCTGTTTAAGGAAAAACTGAAAAGAGTTGCAATGTCCAAGGAACTTGAGCTTAAAAATATTAAGAGATTTTGCCAGGCACCGATGGCTCATGCCTGTAATCCTAGCTACTCAGGAGGCTGAGATCTGAGGATCGTGATTCAAAGCCAGCCTGGGCAGGAAAGTCCGTGAGACTCTTATCTCTAATAAAGCACTAGAAAACTGGAAGTAGCGCTGTGGCTCAAGTGGTACAGCGCTCGTCTTGAGCTAGAGAGCGCAGGGACAGTGTCCAAGCCCAGAGTTCAAGCCCCACGACCGACTAAATATATAAATATATAAAGAGATTTAGATTTTATGAGATCCATAAACAGAAGAATTTTCAAGCCAGGCACCAGTGGCTCATGCCTGTAATCTTAGCTGCTCAGGAGGCTGAGATATGAGGATCTTGATTCCAAGCCAGCGGGGGGCAGTAAAGTCTGCAAAACTCATATCTCCAATTAAATCATGGAAAGAGCCAGCAGTGGTGCTGTGGCTCAACTAGTAGACTGTTAGACCTTGAGCAAAAGGAGCTTGAGGACAGTACCCAGGCCCAGAGTTCAAGCCTCAGGACCGACAAAATAATAAACAAAAACAAAAAAACAAAGAATTTTCAAAAAACACATTGTTCCCATAACTTCTTCAAGCTTTATCCTCTCCAGGAGTTGACTCAGTTCAGTTTGCTTCATTCTTAGAAGCCTCTAGATTCCCCACATGATAGGGAGCTTCGTCATCACTGTCCTCTCTGGAACCTTTTCCAGCTCTGAGTTTCCATCCAGATCGTGTGGTCGGGCTTCGGCCAGGCTCCTGCAGCTCCACAGATGGTCAGTACTGAGCTGTTTTTTGATACTGAGAAGCATTTGGTCAGCTGCTTTCTGTCAGCATGGCCTGATAGGCCAAGTGCTGCCAGAGGCCTTAACTTTACCATTGTTAAGGTAGATCACACTTGTTCCTTGCTTTGCAAACCCATTTACTTTTTCCATACCATAGCTACTGTTTATGTTCACCTCTCTTTCTCTCTCTCCCTCTCTCTCTCTTGTCAGGACTGGGGCTTCAAGAGCCTCCAGCTCTTACTTACTAGCTTTTTCACTCAAGGCTAATGCTCTACCACTTGAGTTACACTTCCACTTACAGCTTAGTTGTTGTGGGTTTTTGTTTGGTTGTTTTTGTTTTTTTTTTGGTTTGGTTTGGTTTTTGTCACCTTGTGGCTTGAATTCAGGGCCTAGCTCTGCCTCTCAGTTTTGTTTTGTTTTTTGGGTTTTTTTGGGGGTCAGTGGTGGGGCCTGAACTCTGGGCCTGGGCGCTATCCCTCAGCTCTTCAGCTCAAGGCTAGTGCTCTACCACTTGAGCCACAGTGCCACTTCCAGCTTTTTTCTTTTTGCTTATGTGG
>NW_012267227.1:2659925-2663173 GCF_000151885.1 Dipodomys ordii
TTTTTTCTTTTTGCTTATGTGGTGCTGAGGAATCGAACCCAGGGTCTCAGGCATGCAAGGCAAGCGCTCTACCACTGAGCCACCTTCCCAGCCCAGTACTTGGGACTCTTATCTCCAATTGACCACCAGAAAACTGGAAGTGGCACTGTGGCTCAGTGGTAGAGCGCTAGCCTTGAGCCAAAGAGCTGAGGGACAGCGCCCAGGCCCAGAGTTCAAGCCCCACGACCAACCAAAAAAAAAATCATCTGCTGTAGCTGTTCTATGAACCACCTTCTTTCTGCAAACAGTTCCTGTCCTCACCAGTGCACACCTAGCCCCTGCAGTTTCTGAGGTTGAGGGAAGGGACTGTGTCACCTTTGCCCACAGCAAACCCTTCTGGCTGGACCTCTCTCCCTCTGGCCGGTCCTCAGTTCTATCCCTCCCTATTTTGCTCCTTGGGGGGGGGCATTCCTACGCTCTTGCTCTGATCAGTGCTTTTTATTTTTTTATTTATTTATTTTTTGCCAGTCCTAGAGCATGACCTCAGGGCCTGGACACTGTCCTGGAGCCTCTGTACTCAAGGGTAGCATTCTACCACTTGAGACACAGTGCCACTTCTGGCTTCTTCTGTTTATATGGTACTGAGGAATCAAACCCAGGGCTTCATGCATGCATGTTGGGCAAGCACTCTACCATTAAGCCACATTCCCAGCCCTGCTCAGTACTTTTTTTTTTTTTTTTGGTCAGTCGTGGGGCTTGAACTCTGGGCCTGAGTATTGTCCCTCAGATCTTCAGCTCAAGGTAAGCGCTGTACCACTTGAGCCACAGCGCCACTTCCAGTTTTCTGGTGGTTAAGTGGAGAGAAGAGTCTCACGGACTTTCCTGCCTGGGCTGGCTTTGAACTTTGATTCTGAGACCTCAACCTCCTTAGAAGCTAGGATTACAGGCGTGAGCCACCAGCGCCCAGCTCCTGCTCAGTACTTTTTAAAGCACAGGATTCTACAACTAAAAGGGCAGCTCTCTCTATCATGTTGTCTGTGTCTATCTTTTGTACAAAAACAGCCATTATAGGGACACATAGGCCAGGTGAAGGGGCTCATGCCTATAAGCTTAGCTATGAAGGACACAAAAATCAGGAGGCTAGCCAGTCTAGAAAAGGGTTATAGTGAGGTCTCATCTCAACAAATAGACTGGACATGAGGGTATGTGTCCCTAATCCCAACTAAGTGAGCAGCAGAAGTAGGATTATGGTTCAAGGCTGGGGGCTGGGGGTGGGGGTAATCAAGACCCTTTTTGAAAAATAGTCTAAAGCTGGGCTGGAGGCATGGTTCAAGTGGTAGAGTGCCATCCTCACAAGTTCAAGACCATCAGCACCATCAAAAAATTAAGAGAGAGAGCAGACAGACAGACAGACAGATGGACAAGACCAGTTTGCTGGAATGAGTATCTAGCCCACCAGAGGGAGACCCCAGGAAGTTTCTTCCTCAGTGGCATCCCAAGGAGGAAAGCCCACCTGCCCTCCATTCATAGGCTGCCCCTGCAGGATGATTACTGGTCCCCTTGTACTGTCCTCTACTGTCTGGGGATAGAGTCAGTCCAGCTCCCCACCACTGCCATCATGCTGCATCTCCTCCCTCCACCCGAAATGCTGAATCATCTCAGCCCTTCTGCAGCTCAGAAAAATGGATAAAGCAGCAGGCAGGCACTGGGTGGGGGCAGCATCTTCTCTGACAGCAAAGGAACAGCCAAGAGCCAAGAGCCATCGGCACTTGCCTAGTTCCTTACATCAGAAAGAGGAATTGAGCTAACAAGCATTTCTCAATTCCTACTCCAGGGCCAAACTCCCTCACCCTTGAGTACTCAGTTCTGGAAACTACAGTTAAGTTTTGAATATTCGTGTGTATGTGCACGTGTGCGCACACGTGCACCAGGGCTTGGGCACTGTCCCTGAGATTTTATGCTCAAAGCTAGCACTCTATCACTTACGCCACAGCTTCACTTTTTGACTTTTTGGTAAGCTAATTGGAGATAAAAGTCTCTTGGGGCTGGTAACTGGTGGCTTACGCCTGTAATCTTACCCATTCAAGAGATGAGATCTGAGGACTGAGGTTCAAAGCTAGCCCAGGCAGGAAAAGTCCATGAGACTTTTGTCTCCAAGAGCTCTGTCTCCTGTCTCTGGAGCTGTGGTTCAAAGTGGTAGAATGCTACCCTTGAGCAAAAGAACTCAGGGACTTGCCCAGGCTGAGTTCAAGCCCTACAACCCCCCCAAAAAAAGTCTTGGGTTTGTTTGCCTTAGATCTCAGCCACCCAAGTTGCTAGGGTTACAGGTGTGAACCACTGGTGCACAACTACACTGATTCTTTTTTTTTTTTTAATGCATCATTTGGTTTTTCAGGTTTGGCCATGTGAAATCCTGCTTTCCCAGCTGTGGCCAGATGTGGAGCCATGGTCCAGGCCAATTCTGGCAGCGCCTGCAGGCTGACAGCTGAGAACCTGTCACTCAACTCTCACAGCAGCTGGCACTGGGCGAAGCTGTGACAATCCCCTTTATTTATAAAAATATCCCTCTGCTGCCACATTCCCAGCCATGACACCTCCTAATTTGGTAAGAGCTGGGGTACAGAACATCTGGGGGGGGGCTGTCTGTCTGTCCTCATCCCTTGTGCTCCTCCCATTGCTTCTCTGACACCAGGAGCCAGGGGAGGTAGACAGGACAGGCCAAGGTGCTTCTCAAAGGCAGTTCTCCAAAATACCGAGATCAAGGTCACCCAGTCTTTCTTAGCCTGGGACACTTAGGAATTTGCCAAGTACCCTGAAGGAGCTGAGAGAGGTTGGTAATGGGGAGAGACTGGCTCCTCAGCCTGCCCTCATGTAGTCCAACTACCAGAGACATACTGTAAAATCTGTGTGTGTGTGTGTGTGTGTGTGTGTGCACAAGCATGCATACCTCCATCATACTGCAGCTGGAATGAAGGGCCTCATACTTTTGCTTGATCTTTTTCTACTCAATTCTGGTGCTTTACCACTTTAGTCACAGCTCCACTTTGGGATTTTTGGCTGGTTAGTTGGAAATAAGAGTCCCAAGGAGCCGGGCACTGGTGGCTCATGCCTGTAATCCTAGCTACTCAGGAGGCTGGGATCTGAGGATTGCGGTTCAAAGCCAGCCCGGGCAGGAGAGACTGTGAGACTCCTATCTCCAATAAACCACCAGAAAACCGGAAGTGGCGCTGTAGCTCAAGTGGTAGAGCGCTCGCCTTGAGCTGAAGAGC
>NW_012267227.1:2663643-2668454 GCF_000151885.1 Dipodomys ordii
GTCCCTCAGCTCTTTAGCTCAGGGCTAGCACTCTACCACTTGAGCTATAATGCCACTTCTGGTTTTCTAGTGGTTTATTGGAGATAAGAGTCTCACAGATTTTCCTGCCTGGGCTGGCTTTGAACCATGATCCTCAGATCTCAGCTTCCTGAGTAGCTAGGATTACAGGCATGAGCCACTTAGCCCGACTTAGCCTCAACTCTAAAAGCTATTAACCACAGGGAAAAACACCTTCACTCCTCCAGGCTTCAACTAGAACTTCATTGACTTTCATTTATTATACAAATTAGACATGTTTTTTCTGGCCTGTACTGAAGCTTGAACTCAAGAACTGGGCACTGTCCCTGAGCTGCTTTTGCTCAAGGCTAGCACTCTACCACTTGAGCCACAGTGCCACTTCTGGCTTTTTCTATTTATGTGGTACTGAGGAATTGAGCTCAGGGATTCATGCATGCTAGGCAAGCATGCTAGGCAAGCCACTCTAAGCCACATTCCCAGCCATCTGAGCTTCTTTTGCTCAAGACTAGAGCACTACCACTTGAACCTTAGTGCCACTTCCAGTTTTCTGGTGGTTTACTGGAGATAAGAGTCTCACAGACTTTCCTGCTCAGGCTGACTTTGAATCATAATCCTCAGATCTCAGCCTCCTCAGTAGCTAGGATTACAGGTGTGAGTCACCAGCACCCGCTTAATTTCAGCTTTTTATTTTTTTAGCCAGTCATGGGGCCTGAACTCTGGGCCTTGGCACTGTCCCACAGATCTTCAGCTCAATGCTAGCGCTCTACCATTTGAGCCACAGCGCCACTTCTGGCTTTTTCTGCTTATGTGGTGCTGAGGAATCGAACCCAGGGCCTCATGTATGCAAGGCAAGCACTCTACCACTGAGCCACCTTCTCAGCCCTAACTTTAGCATTCTTGATAATCCAAATTCTAAGTCTCCTCAACCTAGGAGGGATATCAGATTCTGACAATGTTTCAGAGGCACAAAAATAGCAGAAGTCTTGTGTTACAGGAGAAAGAAAAGGAATTTGGCATGGTAGCACACCCCTATATTCCCAGCAATTGGAAGGCTGAAAGCAGGAAAATCACAAGTTTCCAGGCCAGCCTGGGCTATAATACAAGACCCTACCTATCTCAAACAACAACAAAATAAACCTCCAAGGGAGTATGAGAGTTAGTTCTTATTTCTACTACCATTACTACATGGAGCAAACTTCAGCTTTCTGGAACATTCCTTATATAGAACTTTGCCCAGGGACAGGAAGTTTCAGTATCCAGGTATACAGTTGGGAAGACACACATGCCAGACACACACAGAATTCAAAGGGACTGCAGATGTGGAGGTATCATCCCCAAAGCACACCCAAACGACCATAAGAGATCAAGCAAAAGGAAACATCAAAAACAGAGCAGGGCTGGGTACTTGTGGCTCGTGCCAGTAATCCTCACTACTCAGGAGGCTTAAATCTAGAGATCATAGTTCAAAACCAGCCTGGGCAGGAAAAGTCTGT
The DNA here is from genome assembly GCF_000151885.1 of Dipodomys ordii. NCBI lineage: Eukaryota > Metazoa > Chordata > Mammalia > Rodentia > Heteromyidae > Dipodomys > Dipodomys ordii. The sequence goes on from NW_012267227.1 coordinate 2,665,155, forward strand.
GAGATTCTTATCTCCAATTAACCACCAAAAAGCCAAATATAAAAGTGTGGTTCAAGTGGTAGAGCATCAGCCTTGAGCAAAAAAGCTAAGGGATGGATAGCACCCAGGCCCTGAGTTCAAGCCCTAGTACCCACATTCCAAAAAAAAAAAAAAAAAAATCTTCGCTATTCAGGACACAGATCTGAAGATCATGATTCAAAGTCAGCCTGGGCAGGAAAAGTCCATGAGACTCTTATCTCCAATTAACCATCATAAGACCAGAAGTAGAGTTGTGGCTCAAAGTGGTAGAGCACTAGCATTGAGCAAAAGAACTCAGGGACAGCGACCGGGCTCTGAGTTCCAGCCCCGCCAGAGCAGATCTTCCAGCCTCAGTCCTGGTCTCCTCCTGCTGGACTGGCTGCCATCACTTTATCCCCATCCCAGAACCCCCCCAGTCAGGGTAAAGTAGACTCCCACCTCATTCTCGTAGACCAGCAGCTGAGCCTGGCAGAGGAGCAGGTAACGATCTTTCCAGAGACCCAGGAGGCCCCCACTGCTCTTCTTGATCCAACCAGCCTTGTCCGCAGTCCGTGCTCCATGAGGCTTCTCGCCCCCGTCCTTCACACCCTGTAAGACAGCATCAGATCATACCATGAGGGCTGTTACCCTGGGCCACGTGGGCTAGAGACCACACAAAGGATGTGTGTCTATGCTGGGTCTTATATGACGTCCCCAGATCCCCAAAGGCAGATATGCCTAATCCAGTATCAGAAACAACAGTTTTAGTCTCACTCTTACAGCTACCCTCCAAGGTGCAAGCCTTGAAGTTCAAGAGAGTTGACTTTCCAGAATCATGTGGCTGGAGGCACAAAGACAAAATTCAAAGTGGGTCTCTGTTACTCCTTCTCATGTTCATTAAGCCAGTCAACAAACATACTGAGTACTTGTAACATCAAAGAAAAGTAACAGTCTCGGCCATGTTCTAGTAGCACAAGCAAATAATCCTAGCTACTTGGGGGCTGAGAATTGAGGATCACAATTTGAAGCCAGTTTGATAGACAAGTCCAAGAGACTCTAATCTCTATTCTTTTCTTCTTTTGGCCAGTCCTGGGGCTTGAATTCAGGACCTGGGCACTGTCCCTCAGCTTCTTTTGCTCAAGGCTAGCACTCTACCATCTGAGCCACAGCACCACTTCTGGCTTTTTTCTGTTTATGTGGTACTGAGAAATCAAACCATGGCTTCATGCATGCATGCAAATACTCTACCACTAATCACATTCCCAGCTTCTTATTTCTAATTAACCAGCAAAAATCCAGAACTAGAGGAATGGTTCAGATAGTAAAGTCCCAACTATGGGCAAAAAAAGCACAGAGTGATAGTAAGACTCTGAATTCAAGCCTCAGTACAAGCACAAAAACTGTTATAGAGTTCACAGTAGGAGGAAAAACAAATTGAACAAGTAACACCCAGGCACACATATATTAACCAATGTGAAATGCTACAAAGGATAAATAGGGGCCAATGACCCCCAGGCTGAGGTAGTGTAAAAAAGGCTTCCAAGAGGAGAGGATGGCCAGGTACCAATAGCTTATGCCTGCAATACTAACTCCTGAAGAAGCTGCAGATTGCAGTTCAAAAACAGAGGAGGCCAGGCCCTAGAGGCTCACACCTGTAATACTAGATACCCAGGAGGCTGAGATCTGAGGATAAAGGTTCAATGCCAGTTCAAGCAGGAAAGTTCATGAGCCAGAAATGCAGCTGTGGCTCAAGCCATAAAGAGCCAGCCTGGAGCAAAAAAGCTGAGGGACAGTCCCCAGGCCCTGAGTTCAAGCCCCAGTATTAGTGCACACACACGCACACAAACAGCCACCTAAGGCAGAAAAGTTGTCAAGACTCCATTTCCAAAATAACTAGCAAAAAACTGAGCTGGAGGCATGGTTCAAGTAGTAGAGTACCGACTGATCAAGCAAAGCCCGAAATTCAAACTCTAGCACACACAAAAAGAGGATTACCAGGATGGGAGGGACTAGGCCAAATGACCATCTGCCTCTCTACTCCTGCCCTTCTAATGAACTCACTCTGCAGCTCAGGCATCTTGCCCCAAAGCAGAAGGAATCCTCTGTCCGTATCCCCACCCCAGGCCAGGACTGCTTCCTAATCTAAGTGAGCAAACTGGGGCGCTGATGGCTCATGCCTGTAATCCTAGCTACTCAGGAGGCTGAGATCTAAGGATTCAAAGTTCAAAGCCAGCTGGGGCAGGAAATTCTGTGAGACTTTTATCTCCAATTCACCACCAGAAAACGGGAAGTGGCACTATGGTTTAAAGTGGCAGAGTGCTAACCTAGAGAGAGAGAGAGAGAGAAAAAAAAAAACCTCAGAGACAGCACCCAGGCCCTGAGTTCAAGCCCCACAACAACAACAAAACAAACAAACCAACCAAAAAAAACAGAAGTCTTCCTTCAACCATTGCGGGTACAAGGAGCTAAAGTCAAGCCTGGATAGACAGGGAAACCACAATACCACCTCAGGGCCAGCCAGGGGCATCTTGTGTCCTGTCTGCTTGGTTGGCTGGGTACAGAGTACATGCCTATCACATGGGGTCAGATTCACACTCTGGGTTCCCAAGCACTCAAGTCCTCTCTTGAGGACCCAAGAAATATCTGTGAGATGAAAATAAAAAAAAATAAAAAATAAATCCACCCCAGTTTGGTACACCATTTTTGCTTCACTGGCTGAATCATAGAGTAGTGAGTGTGAAGGAAGAAGGGCAGAGAAGGGGGGGGGGGAGATCAGGAGCAGAAATGGAGAAAACTCTAGAAGGAAACCAACACTCACTAATTTTGCCTATGCTATAATTTACATAAAACTCAAAAAGGGGGCCCCAGTGAAAAGAGGCACGCCTCTCCCCAGGGATGCCCTGTGGCTACAGCTGTCTTTTGGAAGGGCAAGTCCAGACACAAGTAAGTGTGGTGAGCTGTCAGGAGGTGGGCAGGCTCTAGTTTTACCTGCTGTCACAACTCAAGGTGTGTGTGTGGTGCAGGGAGGGGGGGGGGAGCTCCAGCCTGCTTCTCCCTGTGCAACACCCCCCCACCACTTCCTGAACTGCAAGTTCTGATGATTGGAGCTCTGGTTCCGTGCAGGCCTGAGGGCAAACCTCTCGTTCTCAATTTGTTCACCTTTGTCCACCCTTAGACATGGAGATGTTAACAGGGAAAGTAAAGCCCGGCGCTGGTGGCTCACGCCTGTAATCCTAGCTACTCAGGAGGCTGAGATCTGAGGATCGCGGTTCAAAGCCAGCCCGGGCAGGAGAGACCATGAGA
>NW_012267227.1:2670309-2679997 GCF_000151885.1 Dipodomys ordii
AGATAGGAGTCTCACGGTCTCTCCTGCCTGGGCTGCCTTTGAACCGCGATCCTCAGATCTCAGCCTCCTGAGTAGCTAGGATTACAGGCGTGAGCCACCAGCGCCCAGCTGGCACCAAAATTTTTTAAAGCCAGGTCACTCTTCTCTTTGTGCTTAGAAGACAGATAGAAAACCATAACAAACTTAAGACCGAGGCCAGAAGAAGAAATTTTATTGGCACATGACATTACAGACCCTGGCAGCTCAAGCCAACCTTTGCCCTTAGACTAAACCCAGTGAAGCAGCCCAAACTCTAGAGAGAAGCCACCACATCAGAGCCCTGTGATCGGAGCCTGTGGCAGAGCAGACACAGAAAGGAAGTACAGGGCTCTGCCTTAGGGGAACACAGACCCCGCCTCAGGGAAACCTCTAGTGTGGGGAATGGGTGTAAGGAGCCGGTAGACGTCCCTCACTTCAAAGTTTCTAGTCTAGGAAGTCATTTGAGAAGGACAGAGCTCAAGGAAGTAAGAGAAGGAACTCCACTCTCAATCCCTTCACCCCTGAAAAGACACAACCTTAATTAGCCCAATGTCACAACCCAGTGTTGGGACAGGGCACTGTCCCCTCCTGTCTCAAGAAGCTCAAGTAAGCAGTGTGGAGCCAGGGAAGGCAGGACTTCGGGAGGGCAGGGGACAGAGCCTTAGGGTAGAAGCCTAGATCCAAGGTTTCCAACCTTACACCACTGATAGGTATAGTTTTCAAAGTTTTTGCACACGCATTAGCCTATTTCTGGATCCTTCTCTCCCTTTTCATCTGGGGAAACGAAAGCCCAGAGAATATATTTAAGGAGATGTTCAAAGCCCAAATCAGCACTTCTTCACCAAACTTCAGCCTGATACAGACCACCAACCTACTGCAGAGATCACTGAGGCTGAGGGGGTCATGCAGGGGGCCCAGGAAGGAAGCAGAAAGCTAGTGGGAGGGTGAAAAGCAGCCATGTGTAAGTGAAATAAGACTTAGGGGATGGAGGGAGGAAATAAAGTGGGCATGACTTGAGATGGCCCGGGTATTCAGACAGTTCTTGACGTCTGGGAGTCAGAAAGTCACACTATTAGAGATCAAGGACCAGAGGGAACACAGGGCTGAGCTGAGCTCAGGGAAGCTCCCTTTAATTGGGGCCAAAGCAGATCAGGAGATGGAGTATTTTTCATCCACATCCTCAGAGAACAGAGGAGGGGCCTGAACCAGAGAACCAAGTGCCCAGGACAGACAGCAGCCCCACCCGTGACAGCAAGAAAGAAACCACAGCCAATCTTAGTGGCCTGCTTGGCCTCCTACCTAGGCCCACTCAGTGAAGGGACTACATCATACCCTCAGGCCTGGGGGGAGGTGGCTAGGCCCTGTATTTTATAGAAGAGGAAACGCTGGCTAAGAGGGGAAGTGACTTATCTATCATCCCACAGAACTACAGGGCCTGGCCTAGAGGGAGTCACCCGCCTACCTGCTCTTGACCAGTGGCCCCAGGAAGTAGGGAGGTGGACACTGACAAGGACTCAGGCAATGTAGACCACTCAGGGGTCTCCAGATAACTAGTTTCCTTGCCACTCATCCAGGCAAAAACAGATCCTTCCTTCCTTTGAACTTGTAAGGGCAAAAGATGGTGAAAAATTCAAGAGATAAGACAAGCCAGTGGCTCACACCTGTAACCTGGCTACGCAAGAAGCTGAAATTTGAGGAGTTCAAAACCAGCCAATTAACCACCAAAAAAAAAAAGCCCAAAATGGAGCTGTGGCTCAAGTGGTAGAGTACCTGCAAGCCTCGAGTGAAAAAAGCTAAGAGACCGTGCCCAGGCCCTGAGTTCAAGCCCAGTACTGGCACAGCAGAAAAAGAAAAAATCATATTCATATTCACATTCATGCCACAGACAGTCATTAAATACTCACTAGGAGTGCTGGGAGAATAGTTTGCATGCAAAGGGTGGAGATCATGGGGTACCTGAAGACACCCCAGACCAAAAGTGTCCTGAGAAGGTAAGAGTGAGACTCAAGAGACATTGGTTAGACCAGTTCTCGGCTCCCCGGGGAACTCAGGCCTTCTCAGGGATGTGGGGAAAGCAGAGACCTGACTTTTTAGCTGGTGTCTTCGGGAGGATTTGGGCCAGGGAAGATGAGAGGAGGGAAGCAGAGGACTCGCAGGGGACTTACACAAGGGAGGAAAAAGTCATTTCCTCGGTCTTCCTGCCACCAGGCACTGTTAACAGTGTCAAGATCCCTCGAGCCAACGATCGTGGAAGCCACAAGCACATATAGACACGGACTTGGCCAGCACAGGGTTGGGGATACAGCAGGCGACCCAGGCCACTTCCCAGCAAGCTGGAGCCTCAGTCTCCCCATCAATCCAATGGGAACAATACCAGCCACGATTTCCACACAGAGAGAAAAACCATGATGAAAGAGGATGCGGTCTGCGAAGTGCCGGACGCCGTGCTCTTCCCCCGCCTCTACCCCAGGCTTTCTCGTGGGGGGAGTGAGGAAGGGGGGCCCACGGGGTTCCCAGGCCGATGGAGAGTCAGAAACGAACGAAGGCCTGAGCCCGGGACCCCAACCACCCCGCGAGAGTCTCACTGACCCCCCTTTGCCTAGCCGACCCCACCTCTCCCCACCCCAGTATGGCCCGGCCCGGCCCTCACCTCCTCTTCCATGGCGAGTCCGTGAGGTCCGGCTCGAGGCTCCGCCGCTCACTCCCGGCGCCGCGCGGGACCCGCCAGCTCCATCAGCGCGCGGCCCGGGCGGCGGCTCCCTACGTTCTGTCCCGCCCGCCGCCCCGGGCTCAAGAAACTTCGGGGGGCGGGGCCGGGGGCGGGGAGAAGCTTCCGGAGCCCAGGAGGCGGGGCTAGGAGGCCGAAGCGAGCGGGATAGAGAGAAGTGGGCGTGGCCTGGTAAGGAGGGGCGGGGTGTCTGGGGCTCGAAGACCCAAGCTAGCGGCGACGTGGGGCGCGGTCATCCTCGGGGGGCGTGGCCTTCTGGAGCGGGGCGGGGCCTTCTGGGGCGGGGCGGGGGCGGGGCCGAGGCGTTGGACTGAGGGGCCCCGGGCGGCGCTGGAGCGGGAGAGGAACTGGGCGGGGCGCGGTGGAGAGAGGTTTCCCGGGACCCGCGCGCGGGGAGAGGGACTGAGGGGTGGGTAGCGACCCCGTCAGGGGTCGGGGGAGGGAAAGGGGGCTTCCGGCGCTGGGACCCAGGCGAGGGTAGCGCGAAAGGCCGGAGGGCGGGGCCGGGGCGGGGCGGACCCTGCCAGGGGCGGAGGCGCTGGCGGCTGCTTCCTTTGAGGTCTCGGGGGCCCACTGTGGCTGGGCTTTGCGGGAATGGACCCAGCTCCCCCGGGCAGCCGGGGACGAGTGACGGAGTGCACAAAGACGCTCCTCCTCTCTCCTCCTCCCCGATGCCTGCTGGGGTCGTGGTCTTGTCATCTTCCTGGAACCTCTGGGTGGAGCCGGGCCTGGATCTCGGCCCTGGAGTGAGGATCACGTAACAGAAAGACTTGGGGCCGGGAGTCTGGACTTCCCGGGGTCCTGGGGTAGGAGGTTGCCTCTTGCCTGGCTTTCAAGAATCGCACCCACCCCCCACACACATACACACAAACAATCCTGATTCCGTTGGCCTGGCTGCACCCCACTCTGACTCCCCAACGCTTACTCCATCCAGTGGTGATTTTGCAACCCTGAAATTACCAGAGTGGAGTCTTAGGGACCAGAGAGCAAGAGAGAGAGAGGTATCCTCTCAGCCTCCAGCCGCAGCCATCTCCCCCAGCTTCCTTGCAGAATTAAGTGCATGCAAGATCAATGGTGACCTCCTTTGGCTGTGGCTGCTATAACAGCAGCTATGTCAATGGACCCAGCTCCTCTTTCACTACCTTCTGCTGATCCTTGGGCTCTCCAGGATATTTCCAGCCAAGGGGGAAGATGTCGGCACACTTTTTTCTCATGCCTAGGCCTGGTTCCTTTATCTAAAGGGTTAAAAAAAATAGACAGCCACTACATGGTTTTATACCTTCAATCCTCAGAGCTGTCTATAGTGTTTCATGCCTTGCCTGAAGACTTGGATCTTGAATCTGGAAATTGAGACCCTATTTGCCGGAAACCAGAGACCCTGGAGAAATTCACTCTTAACACAGAACCAGTTCTGTTGGGGGAGGGGCATGAGCAGGGAGGTCAGATGGGCGGATGTGTGTGTGTGTATGTGTGTGTGTGTGTGTGCCTGACTGTATGTGTTAGTACAGGGTTTGAACTCAGGACCTGGGTATTGTCCTCTAGTTTTTCACTCAAGGCTACCACTTGTTGTTGTTTTTTTTGTTTGTTTGTTTGTTTTGGTGGTTAATTGAAAATAAGAATCTCATGGACTTTCCTGCCTGGGCTAGTTTTGAACAATAATCCTCAGATTCAACTTCCTGAGTAACTAGGATTACAGGTGTGAGCCCCTTGCACCCAGCTGTCAGATAGATTTTGATATGCAGCCAGTTCTGTCTTCTTGGGGAGAAAATTACTCATAAACACTCTGGCCTCAGTTTCTCCTCCCAGCCCATTCTGGTCCTCTGATTGTTGCGTTCACAGTGGAAGTATTACTCAACACAAAAGTTTTCTTTTCTTTGATTATCCATCAGGCCCTACATAATTGGGCTTCATGGCAGGGCTGGAAGTCCATGTCTTTTGTGGAGAGAGAAAGCCATGTGAACAGATGAGATACTATGTGTGAAATTCGAAGATAAGCTGGGTGCCAGTGGCTCAGATATATGCTCCTAACTACTCAGGAAGCTGAGAGCTGAGGATTATAGTTCAGGCTAGCTCAGGCAAGAAAATCTGTGAGATTTCTTATCTCCAAGTAAGCACCAAAAAGCCAAAAAAATGGAAGTATATCTCAAGTAGAAGCGCTCTAGCTGTCAGCTAGCAAGGCATGAGCCACAGTGCCCAACTGAGTAGACCACATTTAACTTTGGGCAATCGGAAGTGTTTGAGGGTTTTGGCTGTAGAAGCAGTGGAGTCTGTATTGCCTCTGCTCTATTTAATCAGCAGTTAATAGAGTACCTCTGAAGTGGAAGTGCTTTCCATTTCCAATATGTCATCCTGGAAATACCTACTCATACAAAAGAATTGAAGGAGTCTCTACTTGCTCACTGTACTAAACTCCTCATGTGTATCTACCTCATCTGATCTTTACAAAAACCATGAAATACATGTTAGCCTTGTTTTACAAATCCAGAGTCTTTAGCTTGCTGGGTGTTTGTGGCTCACTTCTGTAATCCTAGATACTCAAGAGGCTGAGACCTGAGAATCATGGCTCCAAGCCAGCCCAGGCAGGAAAGTCCAGGAGACTTTATCTCCAATTAACCACTGGAAAACCAGAAGTGGCGCTGTGGTTCAAAGTGTCAGAGTGTTAGCCTTGAGCAAAAGAGCTCAGAACAATGCCTAGGCCCTGAGTTCAAGCCCCATAACTGACATACACACAAAAAAAGCTGGAAATGGAAGTATGACTCAAGTGGTAGAGGGCAGCCTTGAGGAAAAAAAAAAAGTTAAAGCAAACAGTGAAGCCCCTGCTGGGTACTGGTGGCTCACACCTGTAATCCTAGCTACTCAGCAGGCTGAGATCTGAGTAACAAAATTCAAAGCTGGCCAGGGCAGGAAAATCTGTGAGACTCTTAGCTCCAATTACATCACACAAAAAAGTCAGAAATGGGGCTGTGGCTCAAGTGGTAGAGTGCTAGCTTTGAGCAAAAGGAGCTCAGGGACAGTGCCCAGGCCCAGTGTTCAAGCCTCAGGACCGGCGAAAAATATAAAGTAAAAAAGAAGAGTGAAGGGCTGGGAAGGTGGATCCGTGGTAAAGTGCTTGCCTCGCATGCATGAGGCCCTGGGTTTGATTCCTCAGCACCACATAAATAGAAAAAGCTGGAAGTGGTGCTGTGGCTCAAGTGGTAGAGTGCTAGCCTTGAGCTGAAGAGCTGAGGGACAGCTCCCAGCCCCAGAGTTCAAACCCCAGAGTTCAAACCCCATGACGGTAGGCAGGGGGGTGGGGGTGGGGTAGAGTGAAGCCCTGACCACAAGCCTGCCTAACTGCCTGATGCTATAGAATCCATACTCCCTACCAAATGATCTGCTTTATGTAACCAGGCCATACAAGGTCAGGGTGCCCTTGGGCTGGCAATGTGGCTTAGTGGTAGAGTGCTCACCTAGCATGCACGAAGCCCTGGGTTCGATTCCTCAGTACCACATAAACAGAAAAGGCCGGAAGTGGCGCTGTGGCTCAAATGATAGAGTGCTAGCTTTGAGCAAAAGAAGCTCAGGGACAGTGCCCAGGTCCAGAGTTCAAACTCCAGGACTGGCAAAAAAACAAACAAAAAAACAGCGCCATCTGCTGGAGAGCTGGTAAACAAGCTGAAGAGGAGAGAGATCCTGAGAATAATGTCAAGTACACACAGTAAGTTGGTGAAGCTTGACCCCTGAAGGACTCAGTTGTATTCTAGCAGTGTTAGCTAGATAGGAGTGGGATCAGAGGGAATTCAGGAGGACTCATGAAAAGAGCAACTTATATGAGATACCCGGCTTTCTTCTGGAACTCTAGGCAGGTTTTGCCTGATCATATGATGGTGAGTGAGGGGACAAGTTTTTAAGATGCCACCAAGGCGGTGCACGGCGGAGGGCAATTAAGAATCTCACCGAAGCAATTTGATATTTCCCCCCATAGAAAGGGCCACAGAAGCTTTGCAGCAGGGTATGCCAAATCTCATTTGCATTTTACAGGATCATTTGCATAACTGCTGTGTGCTGAGTGAATGGAGTAGCCTGGGCCAGAGAGACAGGGAAATCCTTTGGGTAAGATATTGCCCCCCCCCAAACACAGGTAGAAGTGATGGATCCTGAACCAGGCAGTGCTTGGGGGATGATAGGGACACATTCAAGAGACAGGAAACAGAAGTCTTGGAGGGAGTGGTTTCATTATGCATAGATTCATCTAATTAGAGAAGCTACTGTGTGTCAGAGATAAAGCATAATCATGACAGGCACCCTTGTCTTCATGAGGCTGGCAGAGAAGGATGATAGGCAAATAAACAAATGAACACGATAATGACTGTTCTAAGTTCTATAGAGGAAATAAACTAGGTAATAACAGTTCTGGAAGAATCCATCATAAGTATATGGGGGGATTCTTTCCTTCCCTCCTTCCATCCTGCCTTCTCCTTCCTTTCTTCCTCTTTTTCTTTCCTTTCATTTCTTTCCTTTCTTTCTTCCTACCTTCCTTCCTTCCTTTCTTTGAGATAGGGTTTCACCCTGTAGCCCAGGCTAGCTTCAAACCTGATATATGGCCCAGGCTTGCCAAACACTACATCAGTCTCCTAAGTGCTAAGATCACAGGTATGTACCACCAAGTCTGAGTGTGAAGCCTTTCTGAGGAATGGGTATTTTAACTGTGACCTGAAAGATGAGAAAATGAGGATGGGTGGAAGGAAGACGGTATTTCCTGCAAAGGAAAAAGCAAGTTAGGGCTTCGGAGAGGGATTTAGCATTATTTGTTTGTCTTCATGTACGTGTATGCCAGTCAGTACTAGGGCTTGAATTCAAGGCCTGTTGCTTGGTGTTTTGTTGTTTTTGTATTTTGTTTTTTGGCTTGAAGGCTGGTGCTCTACCACTTGAGCCACACGGCCACCTCCTTTTACTGTTGATTAGTTGGAAATAGAAGAGTCTCTCAGATTGGTCTGCCCAGGTTGGCTTCCAACTGCGATTCTCAGATCTCAGCCTCCTGCATAAGTAGGATTACAGGCATGGGCTACTGGCATTGATCTGAGGGAACTTTTCCACTCCTAACAGACAGTGGAAGAGGCAGAAGACAAGGAGGAAGAGCAAGATCGATCAAGAATAGAGACCAGGTGAGGTAGCAGGACTTGGGATGTGCACTGAGGACTGTCAGAGTGGGAAACACTCTTTCCCATTGCGTTCCTCCACAAGACCTCTTCAAGCCACCAAGGCTGGGAAGCAGAGGCTTGCAGGGAAAACATCCCAGGTGCAGGGGTGGGGGGGGGGGGGGGTGGGGGCTCCTTTGAGCGTCACGTGACACGGACCTTTGTGGATGTCTTTGGGGTGGTTACAGCTGAGCCAGGGATTGGATTGGGGACCTCCCAAGCGAGAAACGGACAGAGAAGACCTCGGGAAGGAGGAGGAAATTTCGACAATGAAGAAATTCGTTCTTGCTGAAAGCTGGTTTCCAACTCAGGCTCTGGGTTAGAAGAGGAAATTAATCGGGGAGCCGTGTGGCGCCACCCTAGGAACTGGCTCAACAGCGGCCACAGTGGCAAAGAACACTACAGAGGAAGAACAGGAAGTCCCGCGCGGGATGCCACGCCCTAGTCCCCGCCTCCCTCCCCACGGACCAATCAGAACCCAAAGGACAGAGGGGCGGGGAAAGAGGGCGGAGCCCAAGGATGCTTAATCTCCTGCGAGGCGGAGTCTCATTCAGCGCTGGGCTTGGAGTTCTCTTCCCTACGGAGGAGGAGTAGTAGTTGATGCGCCAACGAAAGCCTAGGTGAGCATCCAACCACTTTGGTTATAAGGTCCTAGCAGGTTCTGTAATACTGAATATGGCACTTATTCTATGATCCAGAATTTCGAATCCATGTATTTATTCAAAAGAAATGAGCCAGGCACTGGTGGCCCACCACCCCTGTGATCCTAGCTACTGAAGAAGCTGCAATCTGAGGATGGAGGTTCGATGCCATCCCAGGCAGGAAAGTCAGATTCTTCAATTCACCGCCAAAAGGCTGGAAATGGAGCTATGGCTCACTTGGTAGAGCACAAAAAAGCTCAGGGACAGCAGAGTTTAAGCCCCAGGATCTGTACAAAAACAAAAGAAATGTACACCTCGATTAGTCCGAGCGGAGCAAGCGAGGCGAGTGGTTGTGTAGTCACGTCGGGAACCGGTAGCTGTTGCAGCATGGCTGACCAACTGACTGAAGAGCAGATTGCAGAATTCAAAGAAGCTTTTTCACTATTTGACAAGGATGGTGATGGAACTATAACAACCAAGGAACTGTAATGAGGTCTCTTGGGCAGAATCCCACAGAAGCAGAATTACAGGACATGATTAATGAAGTAGATGCCGATGGTAATGGCACAATTGACTTTCCTGAATTTCTGACAATGATGGCAAGAAAAATGAAGACACCGACAGTGAAGAAGAAATTAGAGAAGCATTCTGTGTGTTTGATAAGGATGGAAAGTTATATTAGTGCAGCAGAGCTTTGCCATGTGATGACAAACCTGGGGGAGAAGTTAACAGATGTAGAGGTTGATGAAATGATCAGGGAAGCAGATATTGATGGTGATGGTCAAAGTAAACTATGCAGAATGATGACAGCAAAGTGAAGATATTGTACAGAATGTGTTAAATTTCTTGTACAAAATTGCTTATTTGCCTTTTCTTTATTTGTAACTTATCTGTAAAAGGTTTCCCCCCACTGTCAAAAAAATATGCATGTATAGTCATTAGGATTTCATTCCTCCATGCTTTCTTCACTTACCTTACTGTCATTGTCCTGAAACCTTATTTTAGACAATTGATCAAGTGCCGGGTGCCAGTGGCTCATGCCTGTAATCCTAGCTACTCAGGAGGCTGAGATCTGAGGATCGCGGTTCAAAGCCAGCCCGGGCAGGAAAGACCGTGAGACTCCT
>NW_012267227.1:2680442-2684911 GCF_000151885.1 Dipodomys ordii
GGTAGAGCACTAGCCTTGAGCTGAAGAGCTGAGGGACAGAGCCCAGGCCTAGAGTTCAGGCACCATCACTGGCAAAAAAAAAAAAAAAAATGCACCATTGCAAATTGGGTGTATTATCCAGGTATGTATACACTATTTTTTGTACTGCTGGTCTTGTACCAGAAACATTTTCTTTTATTGTTACTTGCTTTTTAAACTTTGTTTTAGACACTTAAAGAAAAGTATGTTCACAAAAAATAAAAATAAAAGAAAATCTGCTTATGGCACAATTTGACTCAATCCATTCCAGGTTGTATATTTGTTTTCCAATTAAAAAATTACAACTTACTGGGGAAAAAAAGTGTACACTTCAATGCTCAGCAAATCTACTCATCAGCAGGCAAAAAACACTGTTCAACAGAAAGGAACCAACTGTTGTGTCAACCAGAAACATATATAAATCTCAAAATCTCAGGCTGGGAAGGTGGCTCAGTTGCAGAGTGCTTGCCTTGCATGCATGAGGCCCTGGGTTCCATTCCTCAGCACCACATAGCAGAAAAAAGCCAGAAGTGGTGCCGTGGCTAAGGTGGTAGAGTGCTAGCCTTGTGCTGAGAGCTGAGGGACAGCGCCCAGGCCCAGAGTTCAGGCCCAACGACTGACCAAACCAAACAAAAATCTTAAAATCTCAAAATCATTATGTATAATTCCAATTAGAAGCCAGGCACCAGTGGCTCACACCTGTAATCCTAGCTACTCAGGAGGCTGAGATCTGAGGATCACAGTTCAAGCCAGCTAGGACAGGAGAGGTCATGAGTCTTATTTCCAATTAACCACCTAAAAGCTGGAAGTGGAGCTATGGCTCCAAGCGGTAGAGCACTAGCCTTGAGCAAAAACAATCAGGGACAGTACCCAGCCCTTGAGTTCAAGCCCCCCTACCAACAAAGCCCCCCCAAACCCCCAAAACATCAGAACAGAGGTTTGCTGAAGATTTAGGGTGAGGGTTGACTAGGACAGGGATGAGGCTCTCTAGATTGTTGGTCATTTTCATAACTTTCTGCCATTGAAGAGTGTCTTTTGCTGTCCAAAGTAATAGCTACTAGCATATATACCTGCATTGAGCACTGAAATTGAATTTTATAGTTATTTATTTTATTTTGTGCTAGTATTGAGACCTCAACTCAAGGACTGGGTTCTGTCCCTTAACTTTTTTGCCCAAGGTGGCTGGCATGCTACCATTCGAGCCACACCTTCATTTCTAGCTTTTTGTGTGGCATATTGGAGAAAACAGCCTCAGGACTTTCCTGCATGGGCTGTCTTTAAACTGTCATTCTCTGGGGCTGGGAAGGTGGCTCAGTGGTAGAGTGCTTGCCTTGCATGCATGAGGCCCTGGGTTCCATTCCTCAGCACCACATAAGCAGGAAAAAGAAGCCCACAACAGGACCCCCCCCAAAAAAAATAAATAAACTGTCATCCTCAGACCTCATCCTTCTGAGTAACTAGGATTACAGTTGTGAGACACCTCCTAAGGATTTTTGTTTGTTTTTGTCGGTCATGGGGCCTGAACTCTGGGCCCGGGTGCTGTCCCTCAGCTCTTCAGCTCAAGGCTAGAGCTCTACCACTTGAGCCACAGTACCACTTCTGACTTTTTCTGCATATGTGGTGCTGAGGACCTCATGCATGCAAGGCAAGGATTCTACTACTGAGCAACCTTCCCAGCCCCAAGGTTTTTTGTTTATTTTTTTTGGTAGGTCATGAGCTTGAACTCTGGGCCTGGGTGCTGTCCCTGAGCTTTTCAGCTCAAAGCTATTGCTTTACAACTTTAGCAACAGTGCCATTTTGGTTTTCTAGTGGTTAATTAGAGATAAGAGTCTCATGGACTTCCCTTGCCTGGGCTGGCATTGAACTAGGATCCTCAGATCTCATCCTTCTGAATTGCTAGGATTACAGACATGAGCCAGCTGAGCTTGCTATTTATAAGCTATGTGAACCTATTTAAAATTTCTTTCTTTCTTTTTTTTTGTTGGTCGTGGGGCCTAAACTCTGGGCCTGGGTGCTGTCCCTCAGCTCTAGGCTAACGCCCTACCACTTGAGCTACAGTGTCACTTCCAGCTTTTTTCCTGCTTATGTGGTGCTGAGGAAGCTCCACTTCTGGCTTTTTTTTCTTTTTGTTTTTGTGGTGCTGGGGAATCGAACCCAGAGCCTCAGGCATGCAAGGCAAGCGCTCTACCACTGAGCCACCTTCCCAGCCCCCTGTAAAATTTCTTTGAGCCTTGGCTTTGCCTCATTTGAAAAATAAATGCAGCCAGGAGCCAGTAGCTCATGCCTGTAATTCTAGCTCTTCCAGAGGCTGAGATCTGAGAATCTTGGTTTGAAATATGCAGAGTAGAGAAATCTGAGAGACTCTTATCTCCAATTAACTAGCAAAAAAGGGGGAAGTGGAGGTGTGGCTTAAGTGGTATAACAGCCAGCCTTGAGCAGAAACAGCTAAGCCTGAGTTTATCCTCACACACAGTAAAATAATCTATGGTGGCTGGACTTACCTGTAGATCTTGTCCAGCTACATAATTCCAAACTATAGTGATGGAGAAGAAAATTCTCTGGAATGGGTGCTCACCCTGCAACTTGGAAGGCTGAAGGAGGATGATCTTTACAGCCCAAGAATCCAAGGACAGCCTGGGCAATATAGCAGGATCCTATCACCAGAATAAGTAAGAGGGGAAAAAGCAAGGGAAGGGGTGACATTGTCCAAAAAGAAATGTACTCATTACCTGTCTTAGGTAACTGTAATCTCTCTGTATATCACCTATTATAATAACAAAATATTTAAAAAATAAAGAATAAGCAAATAAATAAAATTATCTGAGCGATCAGTTGCAATGAGTAATAAGAAGCTCAGCAGATGGGAAAGACAAAAAGCATAAAATGATCCTTCGAAGGGCAGTGAATGGTGGGAAGAGTCCAGTCCGCGGACTGACAGAGGAGCAGACTGGGCAGGTCCTTATCGTGGCCTGCTTATTGGTCAACAATGACAAAGGGAGGAGAAAACAGCAAAAGAGATCAGAGACAGCTCTTCCCCTAGGACAGACTCAGCGGGTTCAAGAAAGAGCGCGTCGGAATGGTTTTCCAACCTTCAGTCTGCTTTGGGTGACTTTATACCTGGCGCTGCCCAGCCGCAGCCCGTTTCCTCCCAGCACGCTCACCTGTCTACCGGAAACCGCACGCTGGATCACCGCGGTAAAGACCCCCTTCCCGGGTGGTGTTCGGAGAACAATCCCCGCTGCGAGAGTCGGAAACAAACACTGGCCACGCCCATGGCCACACCCCCTCTTCTGATTGGCTAGAGGATTTAAAGACCCGGCCGGTGATAGGTTCATTTGCTTAGCCCAGAATTTGAAAGTTCCTGGGTTTGCAGCTTCGGCGTGCTGCCGGCTCCAGTAAGCTTACACCTCGGAAAGCCATCCCTGGTGAGTTCATGTCCGATCAGGCAGACAACCTGATTCTTCTGGGGGTTCCCTCCAGGAGGCCATTATGGAGGGAGTGGGGTGGGTCCAAGGTAACACTACGGATTCCAGGGCCCGGGATTTCCCAGTGGATTCCCTTCTCTTCCCCCTGCCCTTCCTTCCCCACATCGGAGGTGGGAAACACCCGGGCAAGGGAATCATACCGACCATGACACCCCACTGGCCCTGTGGCTTAGGAAGGCCTATCCCAGCCTGTTTCCATTGCTGTGACAGCGAGACCTGACCGGCTGTATCCAAACCTGTGAACGTACCTGGAGGACAGAACACACGTGACACCTTGGGGACTCCCCCTTGCTACCCGGTGAGTGGACCCCGACGATTCCCACGCTGGCCCCGCAAGTCTACAAGAGCCCCACCCCCACCCCACCCCACCCCCTTTTATCCCTGCTGGGTAACCCCAGTCCTGACAGCGTTTGGCCACGCCCACCCACCGCTGCGCCTGTTGTGTTTTCGTTTACTTTAGTGCAGGTAAGCAGGGCTTGAACTCCTGGCTTAGGCTCTGATCCTTAGCGTCCTCCCCCTCCCTCCCCCTCCTCCCCAAGGCTGGCACTTGAGCCACAGCTCCACTTCCGGCTTTTTTGATGGTTAATTGGAAGTTAAGAGTCCCACGGACTAGGGAACTGCAAACTCGATGGTCAGATCTCAGCCTCCTGAGTTTTCTGTTAATCCAGGAGCATTTCTTTTTTTCCTCCTGTCACCGTCGTGGCCTCTTGGTGTTAAACAGTGACCGCCTGGGAGGCGACCGTCACACCATCCTTGATTTACACCCCCCAGGCCCCCAGTTTCTCTGCCCAGGCGGCGGCGATGGTGTCTGGCACCGGGACGGCTGACTGTGAGGACGCGGAGCTGCAGTGCCGTGTGGCGGTGGAGGAGCTGAGCCCGGGCGGGCAGCCGCGGAAGCGCCAGGCCCTGCGCACGGCGGAGCTGAGCCTGGGTCGGAACGAGCGCCGGGAGCTGATGCTGCGGCTG
>NW_012267227.1:2686231-2696498 GCF_000151885.1 Dipodomys ordii
CCTTCCTTCCTTCCTCTTTCTCTCTCCCTTCCTTCCCACTCTCCCTTCCTTCCTTTCTTGTGTGTGTACTAGTACTGGGTCTTAAACTCAGGTCCTGGGTGCTGTCCCTTGACATCTTTAGTCAAGGCTGGTGCTCCACTACTTGAGCCACACCTCCAGTTCTGGCTTTTTGCTAGCTAATTAGAGATAAGAGTGTTACAGACTTTCCTATCTAGCCTACCTTTGAACTGCAGTCTTCAGATCTCAGCCTCCTGAGTAGCTAGGATTATAGGCATGAGCTATTGAAGCCCAACTCAGGCAGGGTTTTGCTTGGGTGAGAGACAAGTTTGTGCTAGGAAGATAATGTAGGAAGGTAAGTTGGATGACTGGACCAGAATGGTTAAGGATCTCAGGAGAAGAAGCTGAAGGAAGATCCACACTAGGGGTCTTCAGGGCACAAGCAAGACCTGGACTTCAGTAATTTCTAACAAGATCTCCAGATGAACCAGAGCTGCCCAAGATTTCTAAGGAGTGAAGCTAACAGATGGTAGAGGGCCAGGTGCTGGTGGCTCATACTTTTAATCCTAGCTACTCAGAAGGCTGAGATCTGGGGATCACCATTGGAAGCCAGCTTGGGCCAGGTAAGTCCATGCCAATTAACCAAACGGCCAGAAGTGAAGCTGTGGCTTAATTGTAGAGCACCAGACTTGAGTAGAAAAAGCTGAGATGAGAGTGTGCGGCCCTGAGTTCAAGCCCCAATACTCGCCCTAAATAGTAAACAAACAAATAAGTGTTTGAAAGGGACAAAGAAAGAACACCAGGTGTGCATTGCACACACACCCAAAGGATGGCCGGAGGTTCTAAGACACCCTCATTTCCCTCCCAGGAAACCCCAAAGTGGCCTCTGCCTGTGAAGAGGCTGAATCTGCCCCGCTCCAAGCCACAGCTGTCTGAGGAACAGGCTGCTGTGCTGAGGGCTGTTTTGAAAGGCCAGAGTGTTTTCTTTACTGGGAGCGCAGGTAATAGGGAGTAGGGGTAGGGGGGAAGGGAGGAGGGAGGGCAGGATGGAGGAGCAAGCAGGTGGCTCTGACTTTGCCCTCTGCACAGGCACCGGGAAGTCCTATCTGCTGAAGCGTATCTTGGGCTCACTGCCCCCAACAGGCACTGTGGCCACTGCCAGCACTGGGGTGGCAGCCTGCCACATCGGGGGCACCACCCTCCACGCCTTTGCAGGTAAATAGGGGAAACCCCTGGGCTTGAACTCAGGGCAAAGGGGATTGAGGGAGGGAGAGATCAGGGTGATCAGAAGCCTTGGGGTGTCTTTCAGTCCAGGCTGAATAGTGTGATTCACAGGTATTGGCTCAGGCCAGGCTCCTCTGGCTCAGTGCGTAGCCCTGGCCCAGCGGCCCGGCGTGCGGCAAGGTTGGCTGACCTGCCAGCGCTTGGTCATTGATGAGATCTCCATGGTGGAGGCTGACTTGTTTGACAAGCTGGAAGCCGTGGCCAGGTCAGTTCCTGCAGCAAGGACAGTTAGAGAAGAAGACTCTAGAGGGATCTGCCCACCTGGTTTCTAAAGCACCACCCCTACCCCCCCACCCCCATCTCCCTGCTCTCTTCCAGAGCCGTTCGGCAGCAGAACAAGCCCTTTGGTGGGATCCAACTCATCATCTGTGGGGATTTCCTGCAGCTGCCGCCAGTGACCAAAGGCTCTCAGAGCCCTCAGTTCTGTTTCCAAGTGTGCACTCAACTCCTGGGCCTGTCCCCTGTGTGTGTGTGTATGTATGGGGGGAGGGTTCTATTGTGCTTGCTGATCTTCCCCTACCCCTGATCTCACCAGGCCAAGAGCTGGAAGAGATGTGTGCCAGTGACCCTGGAGTTGACTGAGGTGTGGAGGCAGGCAGACCAGACTTTCATCTCTTTGCTGCAGGCCATAAGGCTGGGCAGGTGGGCCATGGAGGATAGAGAATAGGCTGTGGGAGGAAGATACAAGCATGTGTTGGAGTAGAGCAAAAGGAGAGATGCTTGTGGTCAGAAGCAGGGTCAACTGAAGCCACACTACTGTAGTCAAGAGTGTTATGGTGGGCTGGGAAGGTGGCTCAATGACAAAGTACTTACCTTGCATGCATGAGGCCCTGGGTTTGATTCCTCAGCACCACATAAACAGAAAAAGCCGGAAGTGGCGCTGTGGCCCAAGTGATAGAGCACTAGCCTTGAAAGAACTGAGGGGCAGCACCCAGGCCCAGAGTTCAAGCCCCATAACAACAATTAAAAAAAAAAAAGTGTTATGGTGCTGTGTACCGGTTGCTCACACCTGTAATCCTAGCTACTCAGAAGGCTGAGATCTGAGGATTGCAGTTTGAAGCCAGCCTGGGCAGGAAAGTCAGTGAGACTCATATCTCCAATTAACCACCAAAAGCCTGAAATGGAGTTGTGGCTAAAGTGGTAGAGTGCTAGACTTGAGCAAAAAAGCTCAGGGACAAGAACAGGCCCTGGGGCTGGGTATGTGGCTCAGTGCTTGCATGAAGTCCTAGGTTCGATTCCTCAGTATCACCACATAAACATAAAAAGTTGGAAGTGGCACTGTGGCTCAAGTGATAGAGCACTAGCTTTGAGCAAAAGAAACTCAGGGATAGTGTCCAGGCCCTGAGTTCAAGCCCCAGGACTGGTAAAACAAAAAACCAAAACAAAACAAGGCCCAGGCCCTGAGTTCAAGCTTTAGGGCTGGCACAAGATAAAAGTGTTATGGTGCCAATCAGGGAAACACATATGTAATCCCAACACCCATGAGGCTATGGCAGGATGATTAAGAATTTCAGGCCAAAAAAACAAAGGAGGAGGCAACAATGCGTAATAGGAAATGTACTCATTACCTTACTCATGTAACTGTAACCCCTGTATACAGTATTTTTACAATAAAATTTTTTTTAAAAAAAATTTTCAGGCCAAGCCAGGTGCTGGTGGCTCAGGCCTATAATCCTAATTACTCAACAGGCTGAGATCTGAGGATTACAGTTTGAAGCCAGGCAGGAAGATCTGTGAAACTCTGTTTTTTGTTTTTTTTTGGGGGGTCCCGTTGTGTAGCCTGAACTCTGGGCCTGAGCGCTGTCCCTCAGCTCTTCAGTTCAAAGCTAGCGCTCTACCACTTGAGCCACAGCGCCACTTCCGGCTTTTTTCTTTTTGCTTATGTGGTGCTGAGGAGTCGAACCCAGGGCCTCAGGCATGCAAGGCAAGCGCTCTGCCACTGAGCCAACTTCCCAGCCCAGATCTGTGAAACTCTGATTGCCAATAAACTACTCATTAAAAGCTGGAAATGGCACTGTGGCTCAAGTGGTAAAGTGCTAGCCTTGAGCACAAAGAGGCTGAGGGATAGCACCTAGGTCCTGAGCTCAAGTACCAGACCCTTGGGGGGTAGGAGGGGAGAAGAAGAATTGGAAGCCAGTTTTGGTTAAATAAATAATGGGACATGCTCTCCAAACAACAACACACACAGAAAGCATAGAAATAGGGCTGGGAATGTGGGTTGGTGGTAGAGTGCTTGCCTAGCATGCATGAAGTCCTGGGTTGACTCCTCAATACCACATCAACAGAAAAAGAAGGAAGTGATGCTGTGGCTCATGTGGTAGAGTACTAACCTTGCGCAAAAGAAGCTCAGGGATAGTGCCCAGGTCCTGAGGGCAAGCCCAAGGTAGGGCAAAGACAAAAAACAGTACTAGAGGCTAGAAGCTGGGTGCCAATGGCTCATGCTTGAAATCCTAGCTACTCAGGAGGCTAGATATGAGGACCCAGTTCTGTCAGCCCAGGCAAGAAATTTGTGAGACATCTCCAATTAACCACCTAAAAACCAGAAGTAGAACTATGGCTCAAGGTGGTAGAGCATAAGCTTTGAGCAAAAGAACCTCAGGAACAGCACCCAGGCCCTGAGTTTAAGCCCCATGCCAAGAAGAAGAAAAGCAAGGTGCCAGTGGCTCATACCTACCTGTAATTCTAGCTTCTCAGGAGGCTGAGATCGGAGGATCATGGTTCAAAGCCAGCATAGGCAGAAAATCCCATGAAACCCTTTTTTTTTTTCCTGGTCCTTTGGTCTACACTCATCCTCTCTAGCAGTCCTCAAGGGCAGTGATGGAAGGGTAGCTAGCTTCTCCCAGGGGGGGATCCAGGAAAGGGGGTACCCCTGTGATCACAACCTAGTACCCCTACCTCATGTTCCTTTATCATATCTGGGGTCCAAGTAAAGAAGGGCCAAGTTGGCAGGCCTTCAGGGTACCATCTTTCTGTGGTACCCTTTTTTTGGTTTCATAGTCTGGTGCTCAGGCCATACCGCTCCCCCTCCCCCCAGCCCCCCACCTTCTCTGGTGTACAGAAAGCTCTGACAATCCAGCTTCCACAGGTGCTCCGATGAGGTCACCCGCCAGCTCAGAGCCACAGCTGCCCACAACGTGGGGCGAGACGGAATTGTGGCCACGAGACTCTGTACTCACCAAGATGATGTAGCGCTCACTAATGAGAGGCGGCTGCGGGAGCTGCCAGGTAAGTACCAAGCTGGCCCCTCTAGCTGGGAGGGGCCACGTATGGGCCCCGCCTCCCAGGTGCTGGTGGACTCATGAGCTCATTTGCATAACCAGCCTCCAGACCTCTGTGGCCAGAAAGACCCTGACATTTGTAAATATAACTGTCCCCAAGAGATATGGGGAACTGACTGCAAAGCCTCTGCTAGGCTTGAGCGGCCTTCAGACCATGCCCTGGCCCAATATGTACTTTTGGCAGCTGAACCACAAGCCAGTGATTGATAATGTTTTCCCAACTCTCTTTTTCCAGGTGAAGTTCATAGCTTTGAGGCTGTGGACAGTGATCCTGAGCTAGCCCGGACCTTGGATGCCCAGTGTCCTGTTAGCCGGCTCCTTCAGCTAAAGCAAGGGGCCCAGGTAGGTGAGAAGCAAGGTCTAGACCCTAGAAGCCTGGGCTGTTCTTCTTAAGTACTTCTTGGTACTACCCCTCTGCCCAGGCCTCTTTGTAGCTACTGGGGAGACCTGTGACCACATCAAAACCTCCCTCCTGGGCTGGGAAGGTAGCTCAGTGGTAGAGTGCTTGCCTCACATGCATGAGGCCCTGGGTTCAATTCCTCAGCACCAGACAAGCAAAAAAAAAAAAAAAAGTAGGAAGTGGCACTGTGGCTCTAGTGGTAGAGCGCTAGCCTTGAGCTGAAGAGCTGAGGGGGCAGTGCCCAGGCCTAGAGTTCAGGCCCCATGATCAACAACAACAAAAAACATCTCCCTCCCTAGCTGCTTGCCAGTGGATCATGCCTGTAATTGTAGCTATTCAGGAGGCTGAGATCTGAGGACTGCAATTCACATCCAACCTGGGCAGGAAAGTGGCATGAAACTCTTTATTTCCAATTAACTGGCAAAAAGCCAGAAGTAGAGCTGTAGCTCAAGAGGTAGAGCACTAGCCTTGAGTAACAAAGCTAAGGGAGGGCTAGGAATGTGGTAGAGTGCTTCCCTAGCATTCATGAGGCCCTGGGTTTGATTCCTTGGTACCACATAAACAAAAACAGCTTTTTCTCACAGACTTTCCCACCTGGCTTGGCTTTGATCTACAATCCTCAGATCTCAGCCTCTGGAGTAGCTACAAGTGTGAGCCACCAGCACCTGGCACCTAGAAACCATCTCTTAAGACCTGTAGCCCCCATAATAGATCTGACTCTTTTCTTTTGTCAGTCCTGGGGCTTGAACTCAGAGCCTGCATACTGTCCCTGAGCTTTGTTTTTTTGGGTCCGGTTGTGGGACTTGAACTCTGGGCCTGGGCGCTGTCCCTCAGCTCTTCAGCTCAAGGCTAGAGCTCTACCACTTGTGCCACAGCGCCACTTCCGGATTTTTTCTTTTTGCTTATGTGGTGCTAAGGAATCGAACCCAGGGCCTCAGGCATGCAAGGCAAGCGCTCTACCACTGAGCCACCTCCCCAGTCCTGTCCCTGAACTTTTATGCTCAAGTCTAGCACTCTACTACTTTGAGCCATAGTGCCACTTCTAGTTTTCTTGTTGAAATTGGAGATAAGATTCTCATGGAATTTCATGCCTGAGCTGGATTGGAACTGCGATCCTCAGATCTCAGCCTCCTGAAGAGCTACAATTATAGGAATGAGCCACCAGTGCCCAGCTGATCTGACCCTTTTTGAAGCCTTGTGACATACCTTTTCCACCTTGAGGTATTGATTGAGCAAACGCAATCCACCTCTGACAGAAAGGAAAGCAGAGTCTCAAGAAGGGTTTGTCACATGCATTTGTCACAATGAGTTGCAGAACTAATGGGGATGAGCCCAGTCCAGGGTGGCCCCTTCTCTACTTCCTCCCCTGCAGGTGATGTTGGTGAAGAACTTGGCAGTGTCTCGAGGTCTGGTGAATGGCGCCCGAGGGGTGGTAGTGGGGTTCGAGGCAGAGGGAAGAGGTGAGTGAAGGGTGCTGCTCAGATTTCCAGCAGAGCAACTCTACAGGGTAAACGTGGGGAGGAAAAGGCTAGAGGCCCCTAATTCCTACCCTCTCAGGCAGGTCTGACTTGATCATGCTTTCCTCAGGGCTGCCCCAGGTACGGTTCCTGTGTGGAATCACTGAGGTCATCCACGCAGAGCGCTGGACAGTGCAGACTACCGGGGGCCACTTCCTCAGCCGGCAGCAGCTGCCCCTCCAGCTGGCCTGGGCACTATCCATCCACAAAAGCCAGGTGATTACCCAGTGTAGAGTGAGCGCAAAATACACTGAGGGAAATAGGTTTGAAGGTCTTATGGGTGGGGAATGAATTTGTCCTGGATAGAACGTTCCAGGTTAGGGCTAGGAGGTTGGCTCCATGGTAGAGTGCTTGCCTCACATGTATAAGGCCCTTGGTTCGATTTCTCAGCACCACAGAAGCAGAAAAAAGCTGGAAGTGGCGCTGTGGCTCAAGTGGTTGAGCGTTAGCCTGGAGCTGAAGAGCTGAAGGACAGCGCCCAGGCCCAGAGTTCAGCCCCCACAACCCACAAAAAAGAAAGGAAGAAAGGAAGTTCCAGATTAGATTAGCTGGTTCTCAGTGGTTTGTGCTTATAATTCTAGCTATCAGAAGGCTGAGATCTGAGGATCAAGTTTCAGAGCTAGCTTAGGCAGACAAATCCCAGAGATTCTTTTCTCCAATTGACCAGCAAAAAAGCAGAAGTAGAGCTATGGCTCAAGTAGTAGACTAACAGACTTGAGGAAAAAAAAAAAAAGCTGGGCTAGGAAGGTGGCTCAGTGGTAGAGCGCTTGCCTTGCATGCATAAGGCCCTGGGTTCAGTTCCTCAGCTCATGTGGTAGAGCGCTAGCCTTGAGCAAAAGAAGCTCAGAGACAGTGTCAAGGTCTTGAGTTCAAGCCCTGTGACTGGCAAATAAGCAAAATAAGTGCCCACTCCAGCAAAAACCACCTCCTGGGCTGGGAAGGTGGCTCAGTGATAGAGCGCTTGGCTTGCATGCATGAGGCCCTGGGTTCGATTCCTCAGCACCACAGAAGCAGAAAAAGCCAGAAGTGGCGCTGTGGCTCAAGTGGTTGAGCGTTAGCCTGGAGCTGAAGAGCTAAGGGACAGCGCCCAGGCCCAGAGTTCAGGCCCCACAACTGGCAATAATAATAATAATAATAACCACCTCCTTCTCTCCCCATCTCAAGTTTTTGTAACTGTATTAATTAAACCACGCCCACTTTATAGAAAGAGTGAAGGAATTCATCCCAGGGAATTTGGGGTAGTGAGAGGCAAAGCCTGAATGCAGCTGCACATCTGTTAGGCCCAGAGCCTAAACCCTTCTTTCCTGCTCCAGCCCTTCCCCTTTTATCCTATCTCCTGGTCCCCTCACGTTCAGTTGAGCTGTTCTTATTTTTGCCAGTCCTGCGACTTGAACTTAGGGCCTGGGCACTATCCCTGAGCTTCTTTTGCTCAAGGCTAGTGCTCTACCACTTGAGCCACAGTGCCACTTCTGGCTTTTTCTGTGGTACTAAGGATTTGAATGCAAGGCTTCCTGCATGCTAGGCAAGCACTCTACCACTAAGCCACATTCCCAGCCCTCCTGGAGACGTTCTAGACTAGGGGAGGGTCCTCAGGAGCTGTAGCTGGCTGGTAAAGGTGGGCACAAGGGACTTCAGGCTAATCTGGATCCATCTCTGTCCTTCCATTTTTCAGGGCATGTCTCTGGACTGTGTGGAGATCTCGCTGGGCCGTGTGTTTGCCAGTGGTCAAGCGTACGTGGCCCTTTCCCGGGCACGCAGCCTACAGGGGTTACGTGTGCTGGACTTTGACCCCATGGTGGTTCGCTGTGATCCCCGCGTGCTACATTTTTATACTACCCTACAGCAGCGCAGGGGTCTCAGTCTGGTAAGAGGTCACCCAATGGTGGGCCCTGTGAATGGGAGAGGCTGGGAGTTACGACAGGACAGAAGGAAAGCCCAGTAGAATCCTGAATAGCAAAGCCAGCCCTGGTGGCTCACCCTTGTAATCCTAGCTACTCAGGAGGCTGAGATCTAATGATGATGATTCAAAGCTGGCCTAGGCAGAAAAGCCCATGAAACTTTTATTTATTTATTTATTTTTTGGCTGAACCTGGGGCTTGAAACTCAGGGTCTGGGCACTGATCCTGAGCCTCTTTGTGCTCAGGGCTAAGACTCTATCACTTGAGCCACAGAGCCACTTCTGGCTTTTTCTGAGTAGGTTATTGGAGATAAGAATCTCTCAGACTTTTCTGCCCAGGCTGGGTTTGAACTGTAATCCTCAGATCTAGCCTCTGAGTAGCTAGGATTCTAGTGTTCAGCTCCACATGAAATTCTTTTTTTTTTGTCGGGTTGTGGGGCCTGAACCCTGGGCCTGGGCGCTGTCCCTCAGCCCTTCAGCTCAAGGCTAGCGCTCTACCACTTGAGCTACAGTGCCACTTCCAGCTTTTTTCTTTTTTGCTTATGTGGTGCTGAGGAATCGAACCCAGGGCCTCAGGCATGCAAGGCAAGTGCTCTACCACTGAGCCACCTTCCCAGTCCTCCACATGAAACTCTTATCTCTAGCATGAAGTGAAGCTGTGGCTCTCAGGGACAGCTCCCAGGTCCTGAGTTCAAGCCCCAATACTGGCGCACACTCCCACACACAAACAATTCTGAGTATTGGTATATAGGAGGGAAGAGAGGCTGGCCTCCAGATTGTGGCCTTTTGGGCAGTAGAGTCTTTACCTGCTTTTCTGCCTCTGATACAGGAGTCTCCAGAGGATGAAGCAGCCTCAGACCAAGAGAACTTGGACCCAAACCTGTGACCTTCACATAGAAGACAAAAATGGATTCCAAACACTCTGGATCCCTCAAGGGTTCTCAGGGAGATCCTGCCTTCTGACAGGGTTAAGGGACACCGCTTCTCAACTACTTGTTAACTGTGCCTCAGTTTCTCCCCTGTATCTTGGGTGAGCTGTTTCCAGTGTAATCCTCTGTAATCTTCTCTATGCCAATTAGGAATGGTGACAGAGGGCAGAGCCAAGGGTCCTGAACACCAGTCCCTCTGGGCAGCAGCAGGAGGAGGAAGCAGGGAAGACAGGTACTCTGGGAGCAGTATCTGGCCTCTCTTAACAGACTGTGTTTAGTCTGTTAAACATTACTGTGACAGAATACCCAATGGCTGGATAAGTTATAAAGAAAAGAGATGAATTAAGCTCACTGTTCTATAGGTTCAAGAATATGGCATTGGCCTCTGTTCAGCTCTGATGGGCATGCATGCAAAGAAGAAGAGCAAGCCTCACTTTTGTCAGTCATGGGGCTTGAACTCTGGGTGTTGTCCTGGAACTGTTCAGCTCAAAGGAAGCGCTCTGCTATTTGAGCCACAGCACCACTTCTGGTTTTCTGGTGGCTAATTGGAGCTGAGTCTCATGGGCTTTCCTGCCCAGACTGGCTTTGAACCAAGATCCTCAGATCTCAGCTTCCTGAGTAGCTAGGATTACAGGCGTGAGCCACCAGTGCTTGGCCAAGCCTCACTTTTTATAACAACTGATCTGAAGAGAAGTAATCTACTGTTATTTTTATGTCTGCTATGGGGCTTGAACTCAGGGCCTGGGAACTGTCCCTGAGCTCTTTTGCTTCAGGCTTGTACTCTACAACTCTGGGTCTACTTTACTTCCAGTTTCCACCTGGTTTCCTGGAGGTTAATTGGTTAATTGGAGATGAGTCTCAACCTTGGGCTGGGGAGGTGGCTCAGTGGTAGAGTGCTTGTCTTGAGCTGAAGAGCTGAGGGACAGCACCCAGGCCCAGAGTTCAGGCCCCACGACCGGACCAAA
>NW_012267227.1:2696788-2708574 GCF_000151885.1 Dipodomys ordii
GAGGAATCGAACCCAGGGCCTCAGGCATGCAAGGCAAGTGCTCTACCACTGAGCCACCTTCCCAGCCCTCTTTTTGTGGTTTTGAGGAATCTAACCCAAGGCCTTCTGCAGGCTAGACAAGCCCTCAGCCACTAAGCCATATTCTCAGCCTCTAGTATTCCACTTTTTTTTTTTTGTCAGTTGTGGGGCCTGAACTCTCTTCAGCCCAAGGCTAGCACTCTACAACTTTGAGCCACAGCGCTACATCTACATCCGGGTTTTTCTACTTATATGGTGCTGAGGAATCAAACCCAGGGCCTCATGCATGCAAGACAAGCACTCTACCACTGAGCCACCTTCCCAGTCCTAGTAATCCACTCTTAACAGACCTGATCAGTACTGTGAGACATTATTAAACTGATAATGAGGCAGTTACCATGACTTAAAGTCCTTCCTTAGACCCCCACCTGTGAAAGGTTCCATTGCCTACACTCATTATGCAGGAGACAAGGCTTCTGGTAGACAAATCTATGGTGGGCAAACCATAGCAGGGAAATGCAGGGGACTTGGGCCAGGTACAGGCCCAAACAGAACAGAACTAGAGACATCCTTACAGTAACGCTGGGCCCAGCACAGTCTAGACCTAAGGACATAGGCTACAAAATGTACATCTATCTTATTGTTTTGGTTTTGGCCAGTCCTAGGGCTTGAACTTAGGGTCTGAGCACTTACTGTCCTGGAGCTTCTTTGGCTCAAGGCTAGCGCTCTACCACCTAAGCCACAACTCCACTTCTGGATTTTTCTGCTAATGTGGTACTAAGGAATTGAACCCAGGGCTTCATGCATGCTAGGCAAGCACTCTACCATTAAGTCACATTCCCAGCCCCTGTACATCTATACCTATCTATCTGTCTATCTATCTGCTTGTCTGTCTATCTAGATATCTATATATCTACTTTTTTTGGTCAGTTGTGGGGCTTGAACTCTGGGCCTGGGCACTGTCCCTGAGCTCTTCAGCTCAAGGCAAGCACTCTACCACTTGAGCCACAACACCACTTCTGGTTTTCTGGTGGTTAATTGGAGATAAGAGTCTCATGGACCTTCCTGCCTGGCCTGGCTTTGCATCACCATCCTCAGAGTTCAGCCTCCTGAGTAGCTAGAATGACAGGTGTGAGACACCAGTGCCTGGCTAGCCATATATATATTTTTTTTTTTGGGGGGGGGGAGTCCGGTCGTGGGGCCTGAACTCGGCCTGGGTGCTGTCCCTCAGCTCTTCAGCCAAAGGCTAGTGCTCTACCACTTGAGCCACAGAGCCACTTCCAGCTTTTTTCTTTTTGCTTATGTAGTGCTGAGAAATCAAACCCAGGGCCTCATGCAGGCAAGGTAAGTGCTCTACCACTGAGCCACCTTCCCAGCCCCCCGGCTATCCATATTTTTAAGCTGCCTTGTTGATGGGGAAGAAAGTATATTTGAGGGCATGCTGTATTTATTTAAGACAAATAAATGTGTGAATTGTGTAAGAGCTATGAGGTCTTTGTTTATACCACAAGGGCTGAAATGACAGCAACTTATGGTGATTTTTTTTTTTTTTTTTGTGGGTTGTGGGTCTTGAACTCTGGGCTTCGGAGCTGTTCCTCAGTGATTCAGCTCAAGGCAAGCACTCTACTGCTTGAGCCACAGCACCACTTCCGGTTTTCTAGTGGTTTATTGGAGATAAGAGTCTCACAGACTTTCCTGCCCGGGCTGGCTTTGAACATTTGAACCATGATTCTCAGATCGCAGCCTCTTGAGTAGATTGGATTACAGGCGTGAGCCATTGGCGCCTGGCATTTTTTTTTTGTGCCAATCCTAGGGCTTATACTTAGGGGCCTGAGCACTGTCCCTGAGCTTTTGTGCTCAAGGCTGGTGTTTTACCATTTGAATCACAACTCCATTTCGGTGCTTTGCTGGTTAACTAGAGATAAGAGTCACAGAGACTTTCCTGCCAGGGCTAGCTTTGAATCACAGTCTTGGGATGTAAGCCTCCTGAGTAGCTAGGAATAGGAACTAAAGAGGCTAGTACCCCTTAGCAGAAGTAGAGCTGGGAGTGGCCAGGCCAGAAGGACCTCTGTGGCCACCACTAGACACTGAGAGCCCAGGAGTGGGAGTTCTGCTCTCTGCCACTTCCTCTTACTCTCCCTAGACCTAAGAGCAGGGATGTGACTGGCTGGCCTCAGTTCAATGCACAGGAACTGCAGCCACCGGCTGAAGACAATGGGCCAACATGATTCAAGAAGGACTAGCAGAATCTGGGCATTGGAGATGGCTCACGCCTGTAGTCCTAGCTACTCAGGAGGCTGAGACCTAGAGGATCGTAGTTGGAGGCCAGCCCAGTCTCCATCTCCACATAACCAGCAAAATACAAGCAGAGCTAGAGGTGTGGTTCAAGTGTAGAACACTAGCTTAGCAAACACAAAGCCCTGAGTACAAACCTAGAGTACAAACTGGAAAAAAAAAGTGGACATTTATAAAATGTTTAATAGGTAAAAGAGGAAGGTCCCTGAGTCTGGAGAGGTAATTAGTGACAGCACCAGCACCACAACCCGTGGCCTCCTCTTAGACTTCAGAGTTGCCCAAAGGGACAAAATGCAGGGAGATGATCTTGAGAGGCTGAAGTGTTGGGGCAAGTGGAGTGTACCTCTTCCCCATATCCTCATGGGAAGGCCAGCTAGCCACGAATGAAGGTCCTGGTATATTTTTCCCATGCCTATTAGGGTCAACTATAGTCATGACCAAATGCTCCCAGGCCTCTTAAGCGCCACATGCAGTTGTGACCACCAGGTGGCGCCAAGAGGTCATTTAGCCGTTCCTGGGTACCTGGAGTCTCCAGTTTGAATGGGACACAGCACACCTGTGTTCCAGTTCATGAGCCTTCCTGTTTGTTTTCCGCAATAAAACTGAGAAGGGGTGGGGCAATGGTCTCTATCGAAAAAGAACCTTTTGTTTTTGTGTATGCTGGTCCTGGTGCTTGAACTCAGGGCCTAGGTGCTGTCCCTGAATTTGTTTCTTTTTGTTGGTCGTGGGGCTTGAAATCGGGGCCTGGGTGCTGTCCCTGTGCTCTTCAGCTCAAGGTGAGCACTCTACCTCTTGAGCCACAGGGCCACCCCCGGTTTTCTAGTGGTTTATTGGAGATCAGAGTCTCACGGACTTTCCTGCCCGGGCTAGCTTTGAACCATGATCCTCAGATCTCAGCCACTTGAGTAGCTAGGATTACAGGTGTGAGCTACCGGCGCTCAGCTTGTCCCTGAGTTTTTATGCTCAAAGCATTCTACCACTTGAGCCTCAGCTCCATTTCAGGCCTTTTGGTTGTTAATTGGAGATAATTTTCATGGAAGGTGGGTGCAGGTGGCTCACGCCTGTAATCCTAGCTTCTCAGGAGGTTGAGATCTGAGGATTGTGGTTCCAAGCCAGCCTGGACAGAAAAGTCCCTGTGAGACTCTTATCTCCAATAAACTACTCAAAAGCCTGAAGTGGTTTTGTGGTTCAAGTGGTAGAGCCTTGAACACAAAGAGGCTCAGGGACAGTGCCCAGTCCGAGTTCAGGGCCCACAACTAACAACAAAAAAAGAATCTCATAGACTTTTCTGCCCAGGCTGATTTCCAGCTGTGAGTCTCAGATCTTAGTCTCCTAGTCAGAGAACCACTGATACCCAGCTTTGGAGAAAAAATCCAGAAGAGGCTTGGTGAGTTGGGGAAAACCACACAGCAAGCTGGTTCTAGAGCTCAAGTTCTAGATAACAGGGTTCTGGGGTTTTGCAATTACTTTTT
Organism: Dipodomys ordii; assembly: GCF_000151885.1. Classification (NCBI taxonomy): domain Eukaryota; kingdom Metazoa; phylum Chordata; class Mammalia; order Rodentia; family Heteromyidae; genus Dipodomys; species Dipodomys ordii. The sequence continues at coordinate 2,700,574 of NW_012267227.1, forward strand.
GTCAGTTGTGGGGCCTGAATGCTGTCCCTCAGCTCTTTAGCTCAAGGCTAGTGCTCTACCACTTGAGCCATAGCACCACTTCTAGCTTTTTTCTGCTTATGTGGTACTGAGGAATTGAACCCAGGGACTCATGCATGCAAGGCAAACACTCTACCACTGAGCCACCTTCCCAGCCCTGCAGTTACTTTTTTAAAAATGTGTGTGTGCCAGTCCTGGGGTTTGAACTCAGGACCTGGGTGCTACCCCTAAGCTTCTTTTTGCTCAAGGCTAGTGCTTACCACATGTGCTACAGGGTCACCTCTAGCTTTTTCTGAGTAGTTTATTAGAGTCCCATAGACTTTTCTGTCTGGGCTGACTTTGAACCATGATCCTCAGATCTCAGCCTTCTGAGTGAGTGAGTAGCTAGGATTATAGGCGTGAACCATTAGTGCCCAGCTTTTGCAGTCACTTTAAATATAGGCTCTATCATTTCCTCCCTGTTGCCTGGAAGATGCTAAGTTTTCTGAGCTCTGCTTTCAGGAGACTGAGTTCTGAGGATCACTATTCGAAGCCAGCCAGGGCAGGAAAGTCCATGAAGACTCTTATCTCCAATTAATCACTGAACAAAGCTGGAAGTGGTAGAGCACTAGCCTTGAACCCAAAGGCTCAGGGACAGAGCTTCAAGCCCAAAGTTCAAGCCCCAGGACCAGGAAAAAAAAAATATATATATACATATATATAATCTTCTTGGTTTAGAGACAATCACAGAAGAGACTACCCCTCCCCCTCCTTCACCAGAACTATTTGCCTCCACCCCAGCAGCCTGTAGGAATAACAAAAAGTATTGACATCAGCTTCAGGAAAGGAATGCCCAATTTCACAAAGCCTCCCCTCCCATCAGGTGACCCCCTCTGCAAGGTAGGCCCCTCCCCTTCCTCCCTCAGCAGGGAAGCAGAAAAGGAAGTCTTAACCTACTGCTTAATCTCCTTCCCCTCCTCCCCCCCAATAAACAAGAGGTCTAGTCTTGATCCGGGCACAAGTCAATCCACACCCCCTCCCCCTCTTTGCAGGAAAGTCTTTGACCCCAGAGTAGGTCTGAGGTTCACATGAGAATGGCTGTATAGTGGCGGAGCCCCCACACAGATGCTCAGACATTCACGAAAAGGACCTAGTATGTAATACTTCATTACTCTCTAGATTTTTTGCCACTTGAGCCACACAGCTCTATTTCCAGCTTTTTTTGTGTGGTTAATTGGAGGTAAGAGTCTCAGGTCTTTTCCTGCCCAAGCTGGCTTTGAACTACCATCCTCACATCTCAACCTCCTGAGTAGCTAGAATTACAGGCATGAAGCCACACCAGTGAGTGTCCCACAATTTTTCTTTTCAGACAAGGTCATGCTGGGTAGAGCTAAAGCTGGACTGGAATTACAGAACAGCACAGCCCAGCCCATCAACACTCCATTTCTTTGTGATTCTGAGTCTTACCCGCTGAGACAGGGGTGTGTGGCCCTTGGAGAGGCCCAGCAAGCCCCATTGGGAGGAACAGAGCTGGGGAAAGCAGCCCTAAAAAGGGAATTTTTGGGAGAGATCAACCCAGCTCCCACTTCTCAGCCTCTTCCCCTCTGCTCCACGGGCGGCCCCTCACTTTTATCCCTGCTTTTGTTGGGTAAACTGGGGCGACCCAAGGGCCGGGCAAAAGGTCCTGGTAGGGGAGCAGGTGTGTGTGTATGTGTGTGTAAGGGCAGTTCCTGGCCTCTTTGAAGCACCTTTTTGCCGATTCCATGGGAAGCTATTTTCCTCTTCTTCAGCTCAATTCCTTTTCCCCTCTCCACCCCTCACCCGGATCCTGGCTCAGAACTCCATGCCTATTTAAGGCAAATCTCCAGATCATTTGAGTAACATTCGCTACTGGTGAAGACAAGTTGGCCTGGGCTTAGGAAAAGGAAAGGAAAAGAAACAAACAAACCCAATACTGGCTTAGAAGCAAAGACAAAGGGTTAGGAGGAGGGAAAGTGGGCCTAGGAAGATCCTTGCCCGTCCATCACCCCCCAGCTTCCCATTTAGTCCTTTTATAGCCCATGTCTTGAATTGGCTCCACCCCTTTGAGGGTGGGGGGTAAGGGAGTTCCCAGAATGCTTTGGTGTTGCAGCCCTAGGCAGGGTGGATTAGGGGGTGAAGGTGTTAGCCAGGGAAGCGGAGGGATCTGGGGTTTGGAGTAACAGCTGATCTTACTGACAGTCCACTGTGGAGCATGAGACACAACTGCTACTTTGTTCTAGAACCTAAGGCTTGGAGAGGTCAAAACACCTGCTCAGGGCCACTCAGCTAATAGATGGAAGGCTCTGAACTGGACCCTGGCAGGCTCTACATTTATTGTGTTCTCCTATTCCATTCTAGATCTCTTGCCCAGGGCAGTATGTGTGACCTTTGTTTTGTCAGTTGTAGAGCTTGAACTCAGGCTAAGCCCTGTCCCTGAGCCTCTTTGTGCTCAAGACTAGAGCTCTACCACTTGAGCCACAGCACCACTTCCTGCTTTTTTGAGTGGTTAATTGGAGATAAAGAGTCTCTCTGGGACTTTCCTGCCTTGGCTAGCTTGGAACTTCCATCTCAGCCTCCTGAGTAGCTAGGATGACAGGCGTGAGTTACTGGCACCTGGCTTATATGTGATTTTTATTGGGCTGAGCTAGGCCAGGCATCATTTAAAGCTGGGACCTCACCTAAATGGCTATTGAACAGCGATCCTCAGATCTCAGCTTCCTGAGTAGCTAGGATTACAGCAGTGAGTCACCTGTGCCTGGCTGGATGTACAACTTTGAGATCCCTTTCTATTCAGACCTGCATCTTCTACCAACCCTCATTCTTCGAGTGCTTTTTCCAGGCTCCTGCACTAGCCCAGTCCTGCCTCTGATTTGTGAGATCCCTGGTTGTCTCCTTTTCCTTTCATAAACCTCCGTACATGCAGTCTAGGCAATCACAGGGAAGCCATGGAGCCCATAGCCTCTCTGAGTGATCATCCAGCATCCTGCCTGCCATCTTGGACCCTGGCCTCAATATTCTCATCCGCCAAGAGGGGGCGCTAACATCCACTCACTAGTGGCACTTAGGAAATGCTAGTCGGGCCTGGCCAGTGCTCCCAAAGAAAAGCCACCCACCTAGTTCTACTCTCCTTCACCAACCTGTCCTGGTTCAAACCCCATACCTTCTTGGAGAGCCTGGGAGACAATCTCCTATAAGGTGGGACTTGACCTGCCTATCTCTACCTGCAGCTCCCATAATCCTGTGCAAACACACCACTGAGGTCTTGTAGAGACCGTGCTAGCAAGAAACTTGCTGAACAAATGCTGGGGTCTGTGTGTCTCCCCTCAGTCCCTTCTTTTCCCTAGGCCTGTGGTTTCCACATGGGATTATCTTTGACCTTCAGAAACATCCTCCTTGCCAACTATAACTCTGCCTGGACTTACATTCTTGTCTTAGAGCAGACTTCTGGAAATTTTGATCCTTCGTCTTGTCCCGTTACATGAACTGACCAACAACCAAAAGACACCAAGTTGTTTTGTTTTATTTTTGTCATGGGGCTTGAACTCTGGGCTTGGGCCCTGTCCCTGCGCTCTTCAGCTCAAGGCAAGCACTGTACCGCTTGAGCCACAGCGCCACTTCTGGTTTTCCAGTGGTTCATTGGAGATAAGAGTCTCACGAACTTTTCTGCCAGGGCTAGCTTTGAACCGTGATCCTCAGATCTCAGCCTCCTGAGTAGCTAGGATTACAGACATGAGCCACCAGCACCTGGCTCACTTCCAGCTTTTTCTGCTTACATGGTGCTAAGGAATAGAACCCAGAGCCTCATGCATGCAAGGCAAGCACTCTGCCACTGAGCCACCTTTCCAGCCCCTGACACCAAGTTTTTGAAGCCACAAAGCCCAGAAAGGAATGGCTAGTAGGAAATGTAAAGGTGCTAATCAGTAATTAAAAGAAAGGCCAGGAGCTGCCTTCTGCTGAACCATGTCTGTAATCCTAGCTACTCAGGAGGCTAAGATCTGAGCATCATGGTTTGAAGCCAGCCCAGGCAGGAAAAGTCTGGGAAACTTGTCTCCAACGAACCACCAAACAGCCAGAAGTGGAGCTGTGTCTCAACTGGTAGACTACTAGCCTTAAGTGTAAAAGCTAAGGGACAGCACTCAGGTCCTGAGTTCAAGTGGCACAAAAAAAAGAAAAGAGAAAAAGTAGGGGTCTCTCCCATGTGGTGAATTCTTGTAGAATGTTAAAAGTTTACACAGTCAGGTTCTGGTGGCTCACACCTGTAATCCCAGCTACTCAGGAGGCTGAGAATTGAGGATCAAGGCTCGAAGCCAGCGCAGGCAGGAAGTCGGTGAGATTACCAATTAACTACGAGAAAACTGGAAGTGGTGCTGTGGCTCAGTGCTAGAGCATTAGCCTTGACAAAAGATCTCAATCAAGGACAGTGCTCAGGATTGTAGTTCAAGCCCCACAACTGACTAATGATAATGATAATAATAATAATAATGTTTACACAATGCTTCTCACATTATAGAACCGATCTCTATTTTATTGTTAATTTTTTTCCTTTTTTTCCCCTGTGAATTAAAAAATATATATATATATATATATTTTGTTGGTTATGGGGCTTGAACTCTGGGCCTGAGTGCTGTTCCTGAGCTCTTTTCTCAAGGAAAATGCTCTGCCACTTGAGCCACAGAACCACTTCCGGTTATCCAGTGGTTAATTGGAGATGAGTCTCACGGTCTTTCCTGTCTGGGCTGGCTTTGAATGATGATCCTCAAATCTCAGCCTCCTGTGTGGCTAGGATTATAGGCATGAGCCACCAGCAATCGGTCCTGTGAATGTTTTAAGAATTTGTTTTGTGCTGCTAGAGATTCAATCCAGGGCATCATATGAATGTAAATCGGAGTCTAGAATTAGGGATGTGGCTTGGTTTATGCACAGTAGTCCAGTGGTAGCCAGCTATGAAAGAGGTGGGCCACTGGCCTTCCAAGGGAGTAGTGAGAGACATGTCTCTCACAAGCAATGACATCATTTGAGTCAGGTTCTGGCTTCTGTCCAGCATCCGGTACTGTCCCTGTGGCCTGAGCCTGGAAGTCATCAGTTCCAACTGTCAGCCCTCCGCTGGCCTACATGCAGGGGCTTTGGGTTATCACTAAAGAAAGTGCTGCTGAGAGAGAGCCCAATGTGGTCTCAAGACAGATGATGGTTATCCCATCCTGGCTGGGGACCTCAAAGCAGAGAGCTGTGCTCTTAGTAGCTAAGCACCCTCCAAGTCTGACTGAGCTGTTAATATAACAGGCATCGAGGGGCTGGGAAGGTGGCTCAGTGGTAGAGCGCTTGCCTTGCATGCATGAGGCCCTGGGTTCAATTCCTCAGCACCACATAAGCAGACAAAGCCAGAAGTGGCGTTATGGCTCAAGTGGTAGAGCGCTAGTCTTGAGCTGAAGAAGTAAGGGACAGCGCCCAGACCCAGAGTTCAGACCCCAAGGCCCACAAAAAAAAAAAAAAATATATATATATATATATATATATATTTATCTCACATGTACACCATGCCTATCCCTGAACTGGCTTAAGGAATAAGATTGACTGCTTGTATGATAGCAGAAACTGTAAAGAAACTGGGTGCTGTGCTGGGAAGGTGGCTCAGTGGTAGAGCGCTTGCCTTGCATGCCTGAGGCCCTGGGTTCGATTCCTCAGCACCACAGAAGCAAAAAGAAAAAAGCCAGAAGTGGCGCTATGGCTCAAGTGGTAGAGGGCTAGCCTTGAGTGAAGAGCTGAGGGACAGCGCCCAGGCCCAGAGTTCAACCCCCCCCCCCAACCAAAAAAAAAAAAAAAAAAAAAAAAAATATATATATATATATATATATATATTTATCTCACATGTACACCATGCCTATCCCTGAACTGGCTTAAGAATAAGATTGACTGCTTGTATGATAGCAGAAACTGTAAAGAAACTGGGTGCTGTGCTGGGAAGGTGGCTCAGTGGTAGAGCGCTTGCCTTGCATGCCTGAGCCCTGGGTTCGATTCCTCAGCACCACATAAGCAAAAAGAAAAAAAAGCCAGAAGTGGCGCTGTGGCTCAAGTGGTAGAGCGCTAGCCTTGAGCTGAAGAGCTGAGGGACAGCGCCCAGGCCCAGAGTTCAACCCCCCCCCCCCCCACAAAAAAAAAAAAAAAGTAAAGGAAAAATAGAAGCTGTAAAGGAGCTGAGTATGTGATACATGCTTGTAAGTCCAGTATGAAGAAGGCTGAGGCCAGTTTGGGCTCCATAAAGTGACTGCAAAAAGAAGGAACAGAAGAAAAGAATGTGGTGACAACTAAATGGAAGGGCTGGGAAGGTGGCTCAGTGGTAGAGTGCTTGCCTTGCATGCATGAGGCCCTGAGTTCAATTCCTCAGCGTCACATAAACAGAAAAAGCAGGCAATGGCGCTGTGGCTCAAGTGGTAGAGCTCTAGCCTTGAGCTGAAGAGCTCAGGGACAACGCCTAGGCCCTCAGGACAGCGCCCAGGCCCAGAGTTCAAGACCCATGACTGACAAAACAAACAAAAACTGTCCAAGAAGTCCACTTTGAGCTGAGCTAAGGACATATGACTAGAAAAAGGAAAGACTTGGGGGCTGGGGATGTGGCTTAGTGGTAGAGTGCTTGCCTAGCATGCCTGAGGCCCTGGGTTCCATTCCTCAGTACCCCATAAGCAAAAAGAAAAAAGCCAGGAGTGGTGCTGTAGCTCAAGTGGTAGAGCGCTAGCCTTGAGCTGAAGAGCTGAGGGAAAGCGCCCAGGCCCAGAGTTCAGGCCCCACGACCGGATCCAAAAAAAAACAAACAAACAAACAAAGACAAAGCATTTCTGCCTCAGTGCTCCAGTACTCCTTTTTACAAATGACTGATCCTTGGTCAGTAACTTCCTCAGGGTCCAGAATCAAAATCCTTATCACAGGGTTGTGTCTCAAGTGCTCCTTACCACCCAAACCATCCATCAGGACCATGTCTCTAATACTTATGAGCCTCATTTTATTTTCCTTTTTTAAAATCTTGGCCCCCTGAGTAGCTAGTATTACAGGCGTAAGCCACCAATACTCAGCGAGCCTCATTTTTCTCTGCTATAACTGTAGACTCACATTTTAACTCCTCAGGCAGGATCGTGAGACCTCTAGTAACAAAAAGGGTGAGCTTAAACTCCATAGACTTAATCAAGAAAATCAACCTCAGAAACATCTATTGAGCCTCAAGTACATCCTCCTCTTTTTTTTTTTTTGCTGGTTATTGGGGCTCCACTTCTGGCTTTTTGGTGGCTAACTGGAGATATAAGAGGCTTAAGGATTTTTCTGCTTGTGCTGGCCTCCAACCACAGTCCTCCAATTCTCAGCCTCCCGAGTAGCTAGATTACAAGTGAGAGCCATGAAGCCCTATCAATCTTTCTACTGGCCAGGTATTCCTGATGGTAAGAAAGTTGGAATCAGAGTACAAGGCTCTAGAGTACCCAGCATTCCAGAGGAGCAGCATGTCTCATGACTACAGCCACCTGACTCTTTGCCTTACCCCTAAGGATGAAATACCAGCATAAGAGAGGGTGTAATAACAGGATTAATTGTAATAACAGCTACTCAAGAAGCTCCCAGTACAGGCTAGTTGAGTAAAAAGCAAGACCCTTTCTGAAAAATACCTAAGAGTATTAAGATCTCAACCATGAGATCCGAAAAAGTGATGTATTAAATAAAGGATAGTGTATATACAGTAAATCAAAGAAAAAGGGCCACATAAGCACCTGATAATACTGAAGCATTAGGAATAGTGTAGTTGCAACCTTGTAGAAACAAGGTTTATTGGACACCACTAGTGGAAAAGGCCATACTCACCAAGTCCTTGCTGGAGCCTATGGGAAGCAGAGGTTAAGGGACTCTGCTCCCTCAGTATGGTTTATGATACTCCTTGGAGTCAGAAAGCTTGCTTGCTTGCTTATTTGCTTTCTTCTCTCTCTTTTTTTTTTTTTTTTTTGGGTC